>NC_092207.1:10409423-10596417 GCF_043381705.1 Parasteatoda tepidariorum | reverse complement strand
TATTTCGAAAATCCTATTGCTGTCTGTGAATTCAAAGCTAAAGAAATTTCCTTGCGGCAGAAAATGTTTTTGCTTCTTCAGTAAATCAAAAATTATTTTACAATAAATTTTTGTTATGGAGATTTTTAAACAGCATTTTTAAGTGAATACGTTTCTACAAATAAATGTTATACATATCTATATTGTGCGTTCGCGCGTAATTATTGTTTTCCATGCCAAATAAAAATGAAATTAAGAGTTGACGCCCATGACGTAGGAAAGTTTTCTTTCTCCAAATCTCAAATATTTTATATTTGTAATTGTTAATTTCACAAACGGATATAGCTGGGATAAAATGTTCTGAGTTTTAAAAATAATTATTTGAACAAATACTGTGCCAATTATTTCTTTTTAAAAGCCATATTTGTTAATTAAAAATTCTACGGAAAATGACATTTTAAATTTATCTTGTTTTTACTTTTATTGTAACTTTTTACTAGAATTATTCATAAAACTTAAAATACTCTTGTTTCATTGTTCAGTAAGCTTTATGAAATATTTGAAACATCTCAATTCTATGTATCAAGAGATTAGGAATCTAAATTAATATTTAAAAAAGAAAACATTCAATTTCAAAAAGAAATTTTACACGTTTTTTCATATAAATTAATTTCCTTTTTATAATACGAAATTCTGGCCCTGCAAAAACCTTAGTGTGTGATGAACAGGAATAGCTACTGAAATTATAAAGTTTTAGACAGTAATTAAGTAACGTCATTTTGAAACATAACTACACATGTAAGATACTAGTTTAAATTGCTTCCTAAAACAGTTCATTTTTAGTAATTGTTAATTTAATCAAATTAGGTTGCACAGAACATAGTCATTATCTTATTTCTTACTCTTTAGAAACAAAACAGAAAAAATTCCCTTGGAAGCTTAAATTTGCCGAATTTACCAATTTTTCTGGAAACTTATCAAAATAAATTACGTTTGTTTCTTCACAAAATTTTTTAATTAAAAAAGAATATTGAAAACTAGAGGTTGGTTTTTAATCTGCACCGCAATTTCTTAGAATCATCTCCAGATTTGTTTTTCCTTTACACAAACGTTTTCCCGTTTTTTTCCGCCCTGAGACGACTAATCATGTACTGATTTTTTAAACGAATTCATAGTTCCAAAATGAAGTTTAAAATTACTGAGAACTCGATGATCCTCTGTCTAACTTAGAGAGTTAAGTTTCAACGGAAAACCACCCGTAATTGGCTGAGACCAGTCAGAAACAAAAAATATTCTCGTAGATACAATATAAGGAAATTGTAATCTTAATGTTAATAGTTATGGATTTTTTCTTGCTTTTAAAATCAACCATAACTATTAAAGTTATCAGTTATACGCAAAACTAATGTTAAATAACCATACAGTGTGTGCCTTTAGATTATATCTACACTTTGCAGTTGAATCTAGTTGTTTATGCTATTGTATGCTAACTAAACAGTTAAATGTCGATAAAAAGTTTTCTATACAAAAAAAGCATTAATATTAAAATAATTTTGATAACTGTAAAAAAACAAAACTATACAGAGCAATTGATGTTGTAAGATCACGACTTTGATTTGCATTGTAATGAACTCGAGAACCAGTTTAACAATCAAATAAACTAATTTCTCAAAATACTTTTAAAAACTTTGTTTTATTTAATTTGTTCCTTTTTACATAAAAAAATCCAGTCATTTTAGATTGCAAACATGCTTCCACTCTTTATAATATATAATATATAATGCACACCCCAAAACCCTTTTTTTAATTTGCTGAAATTAAAAAGCTGCGATGGCAAGTTTTCACGCATGCATCTATACAAATTCCGAGGACCATGCATGCATACGGCTTAGGAAATTAATAACTACATTTTTGCATTCAAAGTTTTTAAATGTGAGCAAAAATCTTACTTTGATCAGTAACCTATAAGGTAAACTAACCAGTGAAGGAACATTTAAGTTTCGCTTGCCTTTTAAAAAGTCATATTAATTACAAAATTCGTAATTTTAGTTAAATGACAGTGTCAACATATTTGTTACTAATTGCAAATTATGTAAAAAAAAATTGTAGAGAACTTACATAATATTGTTTTAAAGTTTTGGAGGTTCAAATAACAAGTAGTAAGAAGACCAAGTGAAGGAACAGCTCTTACCAGTGAATGAACTCCCAGAAAAGGAACACTTAATTTTGGTTATTTTTTAATGCTCTTTATGAAGCCATACAAATATTTAAAAGGAAGCCTATTCTTGAAATTATAACATATAAATACTTGGAAAATGTTAACTCTTTTCTGTAATCATGAATTGAAAATTAAAGTGTCCACTTATTAACACATACTGTTCATTCACTGGGAAATCTATGCCCAGTAAAGGAACATGCCTGTTCCCTCACTGATTAGAAGTTGTTTTTCGTATTTTTAACATACTTTTCACGCGGAACATCACTAAAGATACAATAAAATTAAAGTTTATCTTTTATTTTCATTAACTTAGAAAAAACCCAGTAAAGGAACACTTGTTCCTTCATTGGTTTTTCATAGTTTGGTGATCAAGTGAATAAACACCCCCTTATCTCAGTACTTGATTATGCTATGATGCTTAAAAAAAATAAAACGTAACTTCAATAACTATATTTTGAATTCTTATTTTCACAGTGAGAAAAATAAAACTATTACATGCAATTAATTCCACTTCAAACATGTAAATACAAACACTCACGTTATAATTTTTTCAATGAAACAAGGCGTTGCGGAGGTAATAACAAATTCTAAAATTTTTCCAGAGAAGTCTATTTGACCAGGTAATCCAAAGCATTGCTAGATAACTTCCTATTGTTTGGCAATAAGCTATTGTCACCAATCAATCTAAAGAAAAACTTTCAAATTCTTATTTTTAATCAATATGTATGAAATGTTCTTTCACTGGGTAGTTTTCCATCACTGGTTGGTTTACCCTACTTAATAGTACAATTCAAGTAAATAGTTTTAGCACTTCAAAAAGAAATCAATAGGGCAAAAAAATCAAACATAAGAATACAAATCTACAGACTTTGATTTTTTTTTTAAAAAATCAGAATTTCAGACATAAAATTGCTATTCTGAACAGCAAATTTTTTTCTGAATAAAGAAATTGTTTAATGGTAATTCTCTTGACATTTTCGCACTTTATTTTTAAGAAAATTCTCATATTTTGATTTTTAAAAAATTAGCATTTATTATGAATTAGTGGAATATCGATGCGCGTCTAACAACCCAGTAATTCCAGAAGTTTTATACATGCCGGGACGCGAAAAAAGCCTCCTGTTAAAAAAATAGTTATTTTTTTAACTAAGTAAATATTTTCTTCTATTAGCTACCACTTGATTTTTGAAAAAAAAAACTAAAAAACATTTGCTTAATGTGAAATCAGACCTGTTTTAGATAAGAATTCTCGTAATTCGCGTAACGTATATGTCACGCTAGGTCAACATAGGTTATAACATAAAAAAAAATAAACGCTCAAGATTTATGGATTTTATGGTTTAATGAAATGTACCTAACATCGGTTATACTATGCTAAACTTGCACAACAATGTGAAAACAAGTTAATGAATTTAAATCGTGGAGTAAACTATGTATAGCATAGAAATAACATGAAAAGCTAATAAAACAAAACAGAATTAAAATAGGAAATTTAATGGTACAGGAATACCACCTTGGAAACTGATTGTAGTACAATGCTTATTTTGAAGGAACTGTGCGGATTTGATGAACGTTTGAAAAGTTAAATTTTTTAAGAAAATTGTTTGCCTTTCTAATTGTAACAATAGTAAAAACGAAAGTTTAAACAATCGCATGAATCGCATGTGTACTTTTAAGGAACGTAAATTTCTTAAAGAAATACAATAAACTACTGGAGATTTTAATCGTAAAAAATTTATATAATTATAGAAGAAAGTCGCGTTAATTTAAATCAATGAAGCAAGCCTAAATATCGGAATAATTTATCTAATATATTTAATGGAAAGATAAAATAAAATGCAATCGAGAACTTGTTCAACGACAATTTAAAATATTTGTGTTTTCAAAACAATGCATTTGCGAAACTAAAAACGTTCATTTAATATAGATTTAAGCCTTCATTTAATATAACTTTAAGCTTTTTGGAAAGCTGTTGCTACATTTTAGAGGAGAACTTTTGGTTATATCAAAGGATATACTCGTAGAAATTGCTAATAAGTTTTAGAAAAACCTTTAAATCGATTAATTTTCAACATTGTAATAATTTTAAAACATTTGAATTATTTAATTTTATTTCACAACAAAATAATTTTCTACAGATTCTCCAACCACCTTCTAGAGTTTGAAGTCACAGTAAATAAAAAAATTTCTACATTAAATTTATCTAAATAATTTTTTCAAGCTTTTAATTTTCCTTTTTTTCCGAATGATTGATCATGAGTTAAATGAACTAAGGGAAATATAAAGATAATATCAATATAAGACAAATATAATACTAATGAAATAAAAATATTAGCATAAAGTATTTAAAGTTTAAATTAATCGTTTTTTAAACAGTCTTTAATGCACTTTTATCACGATATGGAAATAAAATTTAAGATATTTAAATAAGGTAATTGAAATTTTTTTTCCTAATTAAGACGTGGTCAAAATTGCAACACTCATTATTCGTTATTTTTTTCTGGCAGATTAAAAATTGTGAATACTAGTTCTTGTAGAAACTACTACGTATAAAAAATAAATACAAAAAAATTCCACATACTATTTTCTAGCAAACTTAAAATGGTCATTTGCCTCTTGTTTCCAATAAAAAAATCCACTGAATTAACAGAAGCAATGGACAAGAAATTAATTACATATAGTTATCTAATATAATCGGGCTAACAAATAGAGGGTTTTTAGTTTACCGTCCAGTACAGTGAAGTGTGAATTAGTTATTTAAAAAAAATTGTAAAGTGGAGTTTATACGGATATCTATTTGTTCCTGGGTCCTGAACTGTGTTAAAGAATTCAAAAGATATGGTGTGGACACATTAATAAGTTGGTGTGTTAAATGCATAGTTTGAGAACAAGCAGCACGAAATCTGGAAGTAGTTACTGAGTTAATCACAAGTTTTATTAATTAGTCAATGCAACAAAATCAAGCGGTATTCAAAACTAAGTATTGAACAAAAATGAAAGAGGGCAAGGTTACTTTTCTCTTGTATCTGAGCCCGTACAAATGGAGCTTATTATATTGCATAAAAGTTTGCTATAGAAAATAACAAACTTGATTTCAAATATTAATGACGATCGGATAGGGTTTTAATAATGAAATATTTCTTTAAGACTTTTGATTAAATTTCGAAATGAATGCATAATAAAATAATCAGTGAATTTCGGAGAAGAATATGATTTACTTAAACTTATGCGATCCATGTATTAAGTGTTTACACAAGTTGTCATTCTTGTCGGAATTAATATTTTGCAGAGCGAATTCTAAATGCGGAGAAATAAAGGGAGAAAAAAGGGACAAAAAAAAGCGTTTTTTATTTTTTTGAGAGAGAGAAGGCAATCGTCTTTTGCATCTAAAGATATTAATAATGAGGCTTTTATCATTGACCTTAGGAAATCTACTTTAGAGTTCTTAGATAAATTTAAATCCTAACAATTCAAGGGGCTCCATGCTGACGGCTAGAGGAAATTTTAAAAAAAGAAAAAAACGTTCCATTTTTTAAGAAACGTTTTGTACGTCCAGGGAAACACTAACTAATTCAAGCAAATTAAGAGTTTGAATTTTGCGAATTAAGAATTTAAAATATTTAAGAGTTCTCAAAAGTTCCCTGCAGTATAAAACTAAAACTATTATTTTCTGAAAATACTGCGTTGCAAATACAATTTGAAAATTAGATCACATCTTAAAAATATACCTAGTTGAATTTAAAAAAAAAAACAATTTAAATATTAACATTTCGGTATAAAAAAAAAAGATTAAAAATAACTGGTTGCTCATCATGATCCTATTTTCTTATCAATAAAATACAGTATAGAAACAAAATTCAGTTTCAAGCATAAATAATTAATGCAGTTGTTTATGATAAATGGAGTCCTAATTATTACAAGTTTATTGTAATTCATCATTGATTCGTCGTTTTATTGACGCAGAAAATGTTGATTAGCTATTAATTTATTTATGACAACATTTTATACTTAAAAACATTGTCAGAAAACTGCAAAAATCAGCAACTTCTGTTTAAGGGAAAAGTTCTTCACAATAAGAAACATTACTTATTAACTATGAACTTTTCTTTTGTCATTATAAAAAAATTAAAAGAAAATAGAAATGTAGTATAAAGTGTTAGTGTAGTGAAAATAGTTTAAAGAAAATAAACTTTTTATTACAGAAGTTTGATAGTACAGAATTTTGGAACCCTTCTTTGAAGAGAGGAAAATTTAATTTAATTTTATTTTATTTAAATACATAATGAAAAAGTTTTTAAATTAGTTAATATTTTCCCGGAAAACGTACCAGGCACGCATCCACGATATTTGTTCGGGGGGGGGCATTGTACATATTTTTTAAACTGGTCATTATGTTGACAACATTTATTCGCTACAATAATCCCCCAAATTTAAACAAAATGACTTTAAAATTGAATATCATTCACCGGTTAATAATTTTTTAATAAATGGCATAAGAAAGTTCAATTGTATATAACATGCTTTACAAATAACCGATTTCAGTGCAAGTTATCTAGCTTGGATACCTAAACATATTACACTGACTAGAAAGCTCTGTTAACCGTGTAATAAACTTTTGTTCAGCTCGATTGGAAATGGATACATTTTTTTCACAGTTATAGGTAATATCATCACATCTCAAGTAATTTACAAGACGAAAAATGTCGCCATACATAGCCCGTGTATGACGAAATATCTCGTCCTATCCAGTGAACAGATAAAGCAAATTAAACTGCATTTCGAGAGCAGCTTTACAAATAAATTTAATTTTCTAGTATTTGGGAGGGGTAGAACATAAATAAAACAATTTCATTTTAGTTTTAAAAATTCTGTTAAATGTTCGATAAATTGTAAACAATTATCCGTGCATATAAACTGTTTAGAACAAGATTTTTTTTTTTTGATAACAGATACTAATACGAAATTCTTTAATGCAAACAAAAAAAAAATAAAGAACACCTAATATTTTTTTAAAAATTGTTATAATCCAATGAAAAAATCCAATTTCTGTATTAATAAATATCTTATGTGAGTTAGGTATGCACGATTTAAGAAAGAAATAACAAATCATTTAATATAAAGTTTCAAAGAACTATCTCTTTTAGAGCTTAATTAACAAATAATAGCGTCATACTTGGTAGTAGAATTAGTGCAGCACGGTTTTATTTATTTTTACTTGCAGACATACAGTATTTAACCACGGGCTCTGCAGATAAATCTTTTTCATTGTGTTTCAAATCAATACAGCATTTCAATTGTCGTAGCTTCCCAAAGCATTCATGACATAGTTTGAAAAATTAAAAATGTATGTTTTTAAAATTTGCTCAAAAGCTTTTAATCACTCGTAAACACCATTTTCATTTCATGAAATTATAATAAAATAATAATTGGGATAAATTTCAATGCTGAACTCTTATGCAAAAGAGCAAAAGTGACTACACAGCTCATATGGCATTACTCATATATGCTCCTATACTATATTACTTACATTACTCATATAGCATTTCATGGCCAAACGCATATGAGATTACTAATCCAAGAGCTAATAAAATCAAATAGAGTTATAACGAAAATTTTATTGAACTACCAAGGGAGCTTTAAATCTTGAAGTTACAATACGTAGGGGAAAATGTTCTCTGTCAAAGGGAAAAATTTAAAAATTTGTGAATGAAAAATAACACAAAAATCTCAACTCTCACTTACAGGTTGACCATATATAAAATTTTTCTACATATTTTTCTTTTAAAAATATGTAGAATTTTTGTGAATGTTCAAAACTATTTATTTTAGCGTAATTATAACCGGACTTAGGGTTAAACCTTTTCTCACCAAATTCGTTTATCTATCAAAATTACATCGACGTTAAAGCAGAGAGAATCTATTAGCTTTTTATTGATCTAAATTTGGTTATTAAAATTTACACTTTTTATCCCACCTTTGAGATTTCGAGATTCCGTCCCACCCTTCTTATATTCCAATCTAAATGTTCAATATTTCAGAGTGGAGGCTTTAGCAGAGGTGCCAACTTTCCAAACTAGCTTTAAAAATCAGAGGAACACAATATATACAGTAAGTGCTCACGGAACTCAAATTATAGCAATTTTATGGTGTCTATACAACTTCATTCGATATATGTATCTAATATTAATAAAATCATTCATGAATTTACTATTAAATAAACTTTTATAAAGTACTGAATTAAAAACTATACAACGAGGAAACTTCATTAATAGATGGTTCAATTGAATTAATTAATTGGAATCAATGTTTAGGCTTTTGGTTAAGCAAAAACTAGCCTTTTTATCATCTTGCATTTAAGCCACTAAAATTGTTGGCTGACAGCATTTCAGATTTGAGTTTATGCTTTTCCGTAAGTTTCAGAATAGCTCGTTGAAAGGATTTCTTTCCTTATTTCATTTCTTCCTTCTATTAGAACGTTGTTTTCTATTTCTTGTTTTAAAAACTGTTTAAGGGGCAGTAAAAAATTAGATTAGTTGCTGACAAAATTTCATAGCACTTGGTAATTAAGTTGAAAATAAATTAAACAGATAGCGAGAATTTACAAAGGTCGTAATTTTTATTAGTTAACCGTGATAGTAAAAGCGTAAGAATAACGGGTATATCGAATTGCTGACACCTCTGCTTTAATAGTAATACACTCTCTCGGTACACTCTCTACACTAAATACACTCTCTCGATGCAAAGCTACAAAGAACTAAGTTACTCCCTTTATCTCAGCTTTGGAGCTTGTTTCGAATACTAGAAAGAATATAGCATCGCTCTCCCTGTGGCACCAAAGCCTCATCATATGCACAGCTTACGCACCACAAAAGGTTTTGATTGCTAAATGGTAAGAGTGTACCTTACATTTAAATCAATTTCTAACCTCAAAATCTTAATTTGTTTTGTTTAACACTTAATCCACAAGTGATTTAGCAAATGGGGAAAATTGGGAGAATGTTTCTCCCCAATACAGTATTTTCCTATCTAATAACAGGGGAAAGCCAGTTTTGCTATCCGGAGAAGACTGCATGTTAAAACACGACTTTTTACGAGCATAACCGCTAGTGGGTTAAAGAAAAATACGATTTTGAGCTGTGGCAGAATCGTTCCACAAGTTGCGCGATGTCATTGCAGAAGCTTATTGTGAAAATTTGCTACATTTTTATTCAGTTGAGAAATTTATTTCAGTAGTATTAATTTAAAAAACCACATTTTTAAAATTCTCCAGTAGAAAATTTTCTACGGGCTTAGCTATTTTCTTACATATATAAGTTGAATGTAACCCAAAAGGATCAGTAAAATACTTATACAAATCATGAAAAGTGATAACACTACCTAAGTTTTCTTTTTCTTTCAGTGTTTAACACGGCCCGGAAGTATATAAAGTTTACTCCCTCCAGTTGTAATTATAATAATTTACAATATTAATTAAGGTTAAATAATTAATTACAATTGAATTATTTTCAAATATGACTGCACTAATTGTAATAGAAGTAATGAAACTTCCGCCATCATGTACGTGGATCAATAAGTTTGCCATCCCGCTTTAATGGCGGCCCATCAATTGTTGAAATGTAATCACTCTTTTTCTTTTAGCTTGCTTCACAATAAGCATCAATTCTTAGGGTTTCTAACACGTGATTCGTAACCCCTTTCTTCTTAACTCTTCCCAACTGCCAAACCAATTTCAACATCATAAACTCTAATTTAATTTGTTAAAATCCCATCTAGTAAGAAATGAATATTTAAAATTCTTAATATCATTAAAGGTGTAGTTAAATATTGAGGTAACAGAAGTTACAAAATAAATGCAAAACTAAAATTGTAAGAATCAGTCACAGATTCATTTACACATTTCATTACACCTTATACATTTTGCAAAATTGTACAAAATATGTTCATTTTATGATTATGTATGATTGCATATATAAAGCGATGCGTATTGAAATAGGTCCATCACAGCTCATTACTGATTTAGTAGCAATTTCCCTAATAATATTTTGTATATTAAATGTTGTGAAATTTATTGGAAAGTTGGTTTAAAAAATACCTGAGCTGAAAACTTTTGTTAATTGGAAAAAGTCGAAAATTGCACAACATTAAAACGCTTTCCGATATGCCGAAAAGTATTAAAAATTTTAATTATGGGGGATACCAATGTGAAGGAAGGTACAATAGATGGAAGGTGCAATACAATAGAAGGTACAATAGATTTGCTTAAATATCTGCTAAATACACAGCATTAATAAGGGTCGCGCTTGTCATTGATAAATTTCTAATAAAAGAAGAAATATTCTTATAACGAATTTATTCCAAAACTTAATTTCTAAGTACTTGTGAATGCAAAATAATGAACATTGTCACTGTTCTTTGTCTCCAGCAATATTTTGTTTAGTATTTAATGGTTTTTAATTTACGATTTAAATTCAATCTCTCAGAATCGATCGAACACTAGTTTTTAGATTAGAAATTCGGTACATAGAGATTACTTTTTAATATTTTTTTTCTAATTGAATGTATTAATAAAAATGAAGTACCTGTGGAATTATTGCTTTTAATTAATTTTCCTGTCCCCACGAGTTGTTACCATCGAACATAATTCTGAACCCCATTTCCCCGAATACAACCGTCTTGTATATGTTTCCAACCATCTTTTCATGGAACATTATTATAGGTAACTGCCGCATTTTTTTCTTTTTTCTTTTTTTTTTTTTTGGTAAAAATGTTTAACTTGCAAAGAATAGGATGTACCAAACAGTTAAAAAGCTTTGGCAAAGTTTGTAAGGGAAATGTCGAAACGAAATGTTGAAGAAACATTTTGTAAATAGTTTTATTTTTGTGTGACTGCAATACGCATCGCTTTATTTCGCTCTGAATTTAGTTTAGAGCTGAAGAGGTCACGAACTTCTTTTTTCTCCCTATAATCCCTGAAAAAAATCCATTTCCCCTTAAATGACGAGATGGAGCTGCTTGATCGACTCAATTACTTTCAAAAAAAATATTTAGACATTAAATACGATGTAAATTACCCTAAGCGCGCACGCGTAGATTCAATTTTAATTTAAAATTCATGGTTAGAGTAAATAAAATTCAAGAATAGATAAGGTTAAAAGATTGTGAGAGGTAATAAGAAAGAGGTGAATAAAATAGAATACTTGAAAATGCATAATCGATTAAAAAGTCATTTAACATTTAATTAAAAAACTGTGTTTTATTAAAATGTAAAATCTCTTTACTGCGGGGTCTACTTTTTACTTTAAAAACTGTCAGACAAATACAATTTCACTACCTCTCATTAGTTCAATACATCCCTCAATTTTTCTTTCATCTTTCTAAGGAATACACACTAACTATTGAATGAATATAATATTTTATTCGAAAAAGAAGCTATTGCATAACACAATATGCTTAATTGCCAACTGGCCTGTAGGTTGGTCAAGAAGCTGACCTCAAGTAGGAAAGTTTCGGTTCAAATCCTGGTTCTTTCCTTCCCTTCTTCGTATTATCTGTCCCTTCTATTGTGAGAGCAACTTTGGCCCACCTAATATGGTACCCCTGAAAGAGTGACCAACACATCTGTCCATCTGATACCCGAATGTCAATAATTCGGGTGGGTATTAGAAAAAAATTTGTTCAGTTTAGTTTTCTCTCGAATCTTTTTCCAAAGTAGCCACACTTCTGTCATTGATCACTACCGTCCTATTATCGTTTCGTAAATGCAATTATGTTCCGATTGTATTGAATCGATGCCCACGCGATTTCAGCTTTGAAAGTTCAGATCTTTGATGCAACTATGAAGATGTCTGACTAAACCATATTTTGAGGTACTCGCTCGTCTTCTTTTCTTCTTTTTTTAAGAGTTCTTTGAAACATCATTTTTCTTCACATTTCTAACTGTCTTCACATATTTGTAACTCGTAGAATGTTATCTTTCACTTGTAGTAGAGTGAATATCAAATAAATACTGATCTGCTCTCTACAATCCCGTCTACTTCCAGAAGATCACCGCCCCCAAAAAGTCGTTCATAACAGAACCCTCCTTGATTAGCAAATTAAATGGGCTCATCTGCAGCAGACGAGTCAAACTAAACCAGATATTATGAAGTTTCTCAATTCGTCAATTCTTCTTTCTTCGTCGTTAATTCTTCTTTCAACAAATTAATCCTTGTGTGTCTCTTTTATTTATCTGCCCCAGAAGTAATTTTCTTGCTGACCCCGTAAGACAATGGAGAAGCTCGATTGTAGATATCACTAGTTTTCTTTCGCTTCCATAACTTCAGCAAAAATTTGAAGGATGATGTTTTGGATTTTTGGATATCTCCCTTTTATTAACATTTTTCTATTTTCAGGTTTTCGAAAGTTGTAAATGTTCCGACAAACTCTTGATAGTTCTTTTAAAAAAATATTTGAAATTTTTTTCAGAAAGTTAATCCGTTCAATTCATTTACAGGCTAGTCCGCAAAGTTTAATCATAGAAATTTTTGTAAATTAGGAGCTTGGAGAAATATTTATACACACTTTTCTTCCCAAACTTGAACTTTTTTTCCAGGCACACTTTAGAAGTTTCAAGAATTTTCACTAGGAGACAACACAACAGCGTCCTATAGCCTGTATATTTATTACTAAACGCACTCTCCTGATCAATTTAAAAATGTATCTTATTAATTAACTCCTTTCAAATGAGCTATTTTAAATTGATAATTGCTTTAAATGAATTCAACTCTACGGGAGCAAAAATTTTTGCTTGAAATAAAAACAAATTATATCCCTTGGAATCTCTCTAGAACAGTCTTCTTAGTTGAGTTCGTCGACAATAGCTCATTGAGCAGCTCTAGTACGATGCAAATATAGTATTATTTTCCAGCTTTGCTTGAAACTTAAACAACATACGCACAACAACTTACAACGTTCCTGTCTATGATATAATTATCAAATACATTTCTCTCAACAATTTCTGCTTTGTGCAAACGTTCGAAATTAGTTTATCTACTTTTACGACCAGGGTTCAATGCGCAAAATAAAAAAGATATCATTGGGAATAACTTTTGTTCTATTGATCAGATTTTCTAAAACTAAGTTCCAACCATAATGGTTTAAAGGGGTGGTCTTAAGTTAACCCTAGCAATTAAGTTACAGAAATAAACACAAAAACGTATTTCCTGACTCTGGAGTAAATGCTGTTTTTTTAATAACCGTCGTTGAACAGCGTTCCCAATTTTGGGTTTATGACTATTAGTCTTCAACTTCGCATCCTTGTAATTTTTTTGAACCAATCCAGAAGACAAGGAAACTTCTGGATCAGTACCACCACAGGTATGATTTGTTATGGGAAAATGGAGGACTTTCCGACTGCAGATTTTACATGCATCAGTCACCATTTACTCAGCTGGAATTCTTCGGCCAGCGGAGATCAAACTCACAAACCCTCTTGGAGATGAGCCCAGTACCCTACCAACCAGGCTATTCCGGTCCTGTTGATGCCATTTGGAAAATATCATCGCAATAGTTTGGTTAGGGCAGCGGTTTAAAGTTTGAGTCCCTTCATTCAAAGTTAAGTTATGCCAAGTAATCCAAAATAGTGCTTGCCAATAAATTGATGTCGTACTTTTTTAATTTAATGACGAGTCTAATTAAAGTAACATTTGTAATTAATTTCGATTAATTTAATTCAGCGAATATTCTAACATTTACAAACAAAACAAAGTAATTTAATATTTCAAAAAGCACCATTTTAATAACTAGAACTAAATATTTCTCTCAGTTACATGTTTTTTCAGAGAAAGTGCGTTTTTGTGTCAGAATCTGTAAATACAAGTTAAACATTTGAGGTTGCCTTTTCAACCAATATGATTGGTGTTCAGTTTGTGAAAATCCAGTAATTAGAGCATAAGTTATTCCGGGTGATATCTTTCATTTTGCACTGTACAACATAAAAACGGAAGCGGACTTTACAAACAGCTACAAGACAAGATAAAATATTGCAGATAACGCATTTTGTTTGTTCAGAATAAATGGAGATGTATTGAAAATGAGAGGATAGTGTACATAATGAGGGGGGCAAAAATAAAATCACTTCTTGAACTTTCGAGGATAACTTTTTCATATCAAATTCAAAATTCTGTGATAATAAGAGAGGAGATAGAGGGCAACCCAGAGAAGGAAAAAACATACATTTAGAGTATGCAGTAAAAATTTAATTAAAATAATAGAACAAAAGTTCACGTAGAACAGTACAAATGTAAAGAACCACCAATGACAGAGATACACTGATCCCAGTGCAAAGGATGATGTAAATATCTTCCAGGTTTCTACCGGACAAAGTTCCAAGCTAACCTGTATTTCGTTGATACAGAATAAGCTGTGACCTTCATGATAATATTTTAAGAGACCAGAGACAGGAAAGTCACATAAAGAGAGATCGAGGTTGTAAAAGGAATGCTACAGGACCTTCCATTGAAATTTTACAGTCATTGAGTTTTCTTAGTGACTTCCAGGAAGTAGTTCAAAAGACATTTAAAAATCACAAAAAGAAACTGACTCGAAGAATATACTCGTAGTCACCGTTGGGCAAACCTCTACTTATATACATTTTAATTGTTTCAATTTTAAATACTTTTGCTCCTCTGCTATCGTAGTTGGAGCGAGCAGGTACCGATATCGAAATATTGGAATTGGTTCAGTGATATAATCTAACCCAATCTACGCGGAGTAACAGATCCATTCCTATCTTGGAGTAACAGATCCATGATTTCTTCGCTGGTGGTCTTCCCTTATGGCCTCCTTGAACTTAATCATCTCTTTTGGGGGTTCATATTAATGAAATTAGAACTCCTTGACAAGTGATATCCAAAATATTTAGAGCATCTATATAAATATTTTCTTGAGCCAACATCACTTGCGGAAAAATACATCTGCAGAAATTTCGAAATGGTTGACCTAGACGTGGTTGAACAGTTGAAAAAGTAGGCTGTAACCACAAACAGTATCTCTCAGTTGAATTTTGTTGAAGTTCGTAATTGCACCATTATTTGGAAGTAAAAAAATACAATATGGAAGAAGCAATAAAAGCACACGCACAAAAAAATTTAACAAGAGCTTCCATTAACACTTCATTTTGGGTATTTTTTATGAGAACAAACGGAATTTAAAAATATTCTTAAATATCTCTACATTTTTGCTCAGGACTTTAAATTTTTACTACATATTATTTGACAGAATTTGATCATGATATGAAGTTATCCCCCGAAAAATCAAAGAGAGTGATGTCTTTTTACCCCGTAATATAACAATTATTAAAACAACGAATACTTACCCACATTGTTTTCCATTTATAATGCGAATTATATTACCGCAACGAGAGTTAACAAAAATATACGATAACGAACCGCAGAAGAAACTATTTCAAACAAAACTTGACACTATAAAACTTATTAGTTTTATGCTTCGTTGCTTCGTTTTCGAGCATTCAAAATAAAATGAATGTTTAGAAATATGGTCTTAATAGATTAGTCAAGAAACCGGACAAAAATTTGAGTCCAAAACCTATGAAAGTTCGGGAAATTTGGTTTTGGCTATAGAACCCAGAATTGAAAAATAAAGTTTATTAGCAGCTGGGGATACACTGGCAGAAAAGAAAAAGAGGACTATAAATTAATTTGTATATGATTAATTCAAAAAGTAAAATTTTTTTTAGATTGTTTTATGAATAACAATCTTAGAATTAGGTAAAATGTGACGCTGTTGAATTTGCAGGTCTAGAGCGGAATCTAGTTCTGACTTTTTTCTACGGAGTACGTATTAATAAAAAGGGAATAAAATAAACTGAATTTTTTTTTTTTTTAGGAAAAATAACAGTTACCTTCGAGAAAGTAATATCAAGACAACATAATTATCTATTTTAAATGGAATAGTTTCATGACAAATGCTTACGCATCATTTAAAATTATTATTGTTGGAAAATATCTGTATATAATTTGGTATTTTGCTACATTTTTACTTGAAATTTTACAGTAAGTAATTTCACGAAAAAACCCGAAATATTTACGAGGTGAAAAAATCTAAACTAAGTAGATAGCTTCATTTCTATTGAGTAATTTTAAAAAAATATTTCACTGTGATCAAAATATACATCCTATGTTTAAACTAAACTAAACTCAGTGGCACGACAGCCCATAGAGGGTCAAGGCCAACTGTGCCCTTCTCAGTTTTCTTGACCTTGGGCTCTGGGGTGCAGGAGCAGATGTTCCGGTCAGGTGGTCAGCCGAACGCGGAACCCCCAGTGTTTAGTTCTCAAGCATGCTTGGTACTCATTTATCGACCCACTGAAGGGATGAAAGGCTGAGTCAACCTTACCCGGCACGAGAATTGAACCAGGGACCTGTGGCACGACAGCGCAAAGCGCTACCCCTAAGCCACCGAGCGTCTTATGTTAAACTTCCAGTTGGAAAAAAAGAATTGTAAATATCATGAATCTTTATGTCATGAATCTTTTCTACTTATCAGAATGTGAAACTGAGTTCTTCATTTCAAGTCAGATTAACTTTTTTTACCAACTAATTTTCAATCTTAATGAAATTTGATATTAAAAACCCAAACGATTAGGTTATTGTAAGATTTTTTTCTTAGAATTTTATTTAAAAATCGTCCAAGGTAAAAATGGTTAATTAAACGCTTGTAAAAAATATTTAAAGAGCGTTGAAAAAAATGTCTTACAAAGTTGGGGGGGGAGAGCCAAACAATTTTAAAAGCCCATGCTCGTTTTATTTTTTTTTCTCCTTCGCTAAAGTAGTTTTACAATAAAAATCCTACTCATATTAGTTTTTGACATTAAAAAATTTCATAGTCAGATGTGGTATTAAAGAATTTTTACATATTATCGAAATTTATCAATCTCTTAATTGAATAACTAAACTTTAATATGAAATTATTTTTGAGGGGAAAAAATTGGTTTAGTGGGGAGGGGGGAAATCAAGTTGCTCGAGGTAGGTGAAACACCATAATCAAAAATTACATCATACTTTAGAACTGTCTTTTGACTTAACTATTTTGACCATATTGTCTAGATAGATATAATTCAGAAACGGTGCCAATGATCTCAAGATTGAGGCACCACATATTTTAAGAACCGATCCTAAGAAGACTGAATTACATGATCCACTCGTTAAATCAAGGAACTCGTTAAATCCGAGTTGCAAGCAATTATCAAAAATAGAAGCTTTAATCGAGCCAAAGAATGATCGATTTAAAGGAAGTAGAAAAATCAAAGATCATAATTTTACTCCTTCTTTAAAAATTTAAATATGAAAGAAATGTATTCACAATTTTACTATTATCACCATCACATGGATAAGCCACTGATGTCAAAAGCAGCACTGCGTTGAATACGGAACCATATTATTAAAGTCAAAACCACGTCTTTCTCATCGTCTCATGCATTTGCTATTATATCTTTAATTATCAACCCCTTCGGAAACGTGATCACATGTCTACTTCCACTGACCATACATGAATCGATCCTATCCGACTCTAACGGCCCAAGATCACTCGGGCATGATCTCAATTCGGTGTTCTGTTATCAGCACAAATATAGTTCGTGCACCAGGAGTTGGTCCTTAGCTCCACCTCATCAGACGCAGAGTTTATTTTAGAGCGTGAGTAAGAGGAGAAACATCCCCGTGCTTGAAATTGAGACAACCCTTAATGTGCGCCAAACACAAACAGTGAATTCTTTTTCTGCCACTTACATCGCTCAACTGCTGTTTTCCCACCTAAATGTCTCAAAAAGGTCAAAGTATTCACTCAAAAGAGAGAAATATCAAATTTATGAAATATTTAATGTTAAAAAAATGCACGAAATAAATATTTTTGTCATACGATTGCCAAATAGCAACCTTTTCATGATTATTCTCATTCGCCTCACAAAATAGCGAAATAGTATCGTCGGATACCACGTGATGAAGGCGGAGCAAACTCCTGGTGAACAAACTATTCTGTTGGAACGTACTGGACGAGGGATGCTCCTCTGTCTTCCACCGGTTCCAAAGGGGTTAAGAATGGGTAAACAATAAATTCCTCCCTCAAAAGGAATGAAAAATGGAATTTTTGCGTTTTATTGATGTTTGTTGTATGTACGATTTATTTTCTTAAGAAAGAAGAGAAACTTAAAACTTTTTAAAGAAAACCAATATAACCTTTAAAATGAAGCCGATTAACCAGTAATAATAGATTAATCAGATTCGGCGGAATTATATCACATATAAATCACATTTAATTACGATTAATAATGGATAACAAAGGATTTAAAAATGGACTTATCTTTATCCAGTTCAATCTACAGAGGGAATAGTCCATCGTGCAGCTCCAATGCGATTTAAATAAATAGACCGATCCAAACAGAGGCGTGCAGAGAGTCATCCCATTCTTGTCTGCAAGACAAACACAACAAAAATCAATTAACAGAATTAAAAAAACAAAAACTATTCTTTAAGGTTTAAATGGGTTTTTGATTTGGTTTATTTAAAATGAGGGATTAAGCAATATTTTACGAACATAAATAACTGAACCATTGAAAAGTATTTCGTGAAAGTTTTTTGTAGCTATTATTAACTAATATTTTCAATGAGCAAATTCAAAGAGTCAGATCACTTTTTGTCCGATCCCTTTGATTTCAATAAAACTCGGGCAGTGTGAGTAGACAAATCTTTCAACAAAAAAAAGCACCTTTTAAGTACTTTTTAAGCACTGAAAAATATTTTTAAGCACTATATGCAATAACAAAAAGCAAAATAATTTTCAAAGAATTCATATGGTCATGATAAAATAACTCGTTTCTGACAAGGAACTCTTTTTCTTGACTATACTAGGCACCCATAAAAGATCGAGATATTTTTCGTTTCGATTTCAGACGGGGGATTATGAAGCCTGAAATTGAGAATATCGTGCAAAATGCAGCAGAGTTATACATGGGAGTGCAAGAATCTCACCAAGCCCAACTCAGTATAAGTATATGGAGACACGCATGTTTTCGTCAAGCATGTAAAATGATTGGTACTTCCATACGCTGCGGACGACGGTACGCCGAAATGCATTATGTTTGAATGAACTGTAAAAACGTTGAATAGAACAATGTGAAAACTATGCTTTTGCATAATACATGGCAAAAATTGACTTGGTAAAGAAAAAATCCCAATTTTGAAAAAGGAAAATGGCACACTTTTTAAAAACACCCAAGTAAAAAAACACTTTTAAGGGCTTTCATAAAACGAAAATCGAAAATAAGCCCCACTAAGAGTTTCTTAAAAACTCCACTTACCATGTTGGGGGATGTGGATTGAGTAAGTAATTCCACGATGTTATAGAATTTTTTACTTGAAAATCACCCAAGCAATGGACTTGAGTATAAAATGACATACGTGCATAGATATTGATGGTTATAACTTCTTTTCTATAGATGTACCGGGTTCGAA
Source organism: Parasteatoda tepidariorum (assembly GCF_043381705.1). Lineage (NCBI taxonomy): Eukaryota > Metazoa > Arthropoda > Arachnida > Araneae > Theridiidae > Parasteatoda > Parasteatoda tepidariorum. The sequence continues at coordinate 10,576,713 of NC_092207.1, read as the reverse complement.
AATTTTGCTGGGTCCGTGTAACCGATGAAAATTAAATGTATTACCGAACCGGGTTTGGGTACCCGTCAAAATTTTTGTATCCTCGCCAATTCCGAGTACCTGGGAAAAGTTTTGTTTCCCGGTCTATTCCAGGTATCTGGTAAAACTTGGATCTGCCTTTAGGATACCCAACCTCCCATTAAAGCATTTATGCAGGCAGAATAAAAAGTGTAGATCATGGTGACTCAGAGGATAGAGCGCTCTCCTCCCAATGAGGTGACTCGGATGCACATACCAGCGATGGCTGGTCTATTTGAATTCCGCACCCGGCTCGCAGCGACCTAAGAGCTGACGTAAAATATCGTCAGTGGCAGACGGATCATAGTTCAAAGTCTCCTTGCCATCAGTATAAAAGTGGGAGATTTTCGTGGTTTTCCTGTCCATGTAGCGTAAATGCAGGCTAGTTCCATAAAAAAAACGCCTCCACAAAGGCAAATTTCTCCTAATTCTTGATCCAGGAGTTCCCCTGTTTTCTGGATTAGATTCAAAATTACAACTCAACGGAGTTGAACATTGGTAGTCGTAAACCCAAAACTGGATTGGAAGCTCAAAGACGGTTACACAATATAAAAATAACACAATTTTCTATCGAACAAACAATTTACAAGACTAATATTTATTGGCAAGAAATTTACAAGATTTTACAAGATACGATTGTGATTTTTCAAGGAAAGGGTTATATGGGAGTTTATTGTGCACTTATATAAAAGGAAAAAAATTTCATCGATATGTATAAACTAAATTTGGATGAAAAAAAGTTATTAATAAAAATTTGATATGACTGGTTGATCAATTTAAATCTTTGCTATTACATAGACATTTCCTAAAAGTAGATTTAATAATTATTTTTACCTTTGAATTATTTAAATGTTCAATAGCATTTATTAATATAGCTTCTGTAAAACGTAGGATATTTTATTATATTTTAGTAAAAAATATTTTAATACTATGATGATTTATTAAATGAAAAACGTTTTATTTATCAGAGTTTAATTTTTAATCAAACTGACTATATAAACATAATTTAAGTGCCATGATATCTTACTCAAACTTTTCGATACTCGGTGAGAAATTTTATGTGATTCAATGTTGAACAGAAGATTCTTATTGCGGATTTGATGTTATTTATCATGATTTTGAACTCCATATCTTGAATCCCCGTAGCTTGACCCCACATAATTTGAATTTTAAATCACGAAAAGATAAATTCCTACATCAAGCAACAAACAAGGGAAGTTTACTTGATTAGAAGCTTCACTCGCTTCAAACAGTTGACTTGTTTCAAGCTCTCAAAAATAAGAGCCCGTTTTCAAGACTTACCAATAGTAAATCCGAAGAAACGAAACTGATTTGAACTGGTAGTTCGTGGAAATTCGTTTTAACCTGATTCGCCAAAGTGGTTTTTCTTGTTCTCATCTATTTTCCTCTCTCGATAACTATTTTGTTTTTTACTTCCTTTTCTTTTCTTTTTTTTAGTTTTGCTTTTAGTTTTTTTCTCACCTTCATTTTTCAGTTTTTCGTTGCCTACTTTAAGTTTTATTTTTCAGACCAATTTTGTTTCTTCTCATTCCCTTCTGGCTAGTCTTGAAAAGGAGCGCCTATTAAGCACTTGAAACAAGTCGACTGTTACTTTCAATTTGTATCTTTTTTTGTATATTATTAATTAATGCCCCGACCAATAGAATTTCTAAACATTTTCTCTCATTATCTTGAACTATTTTAGGGGCAGCTGTTCTGCTCCGGAGTTTTATTTCAAGATTTTTTAATTCACAATACCGTTGTGAATTATTAAAACTATCATACGTTTGAATTTAATTTGAAAATACCCTAAATCTTTAATCCCTTCTTTTAATTTTTTCTCCTGCATATCTCTTTTTGTTTTCTTTAAACAAACCAATAAGAAATGGTAGCTCATAAACAGTTTTATATTTTCTGTCGAGTTAAATTTGAATTATCGAATTTACGATTCACTTTAGAGTTGTTGTTTTTTTCAGCAACATGGACCGTTACTGTCAAAAATATACACACAAAAACCTTAAAATTTAGACAAAACGAAATTAGTTTTGATAGTTAAACTAACGACAAATAACACGTTGAGTTTCGGGCATGATCAAAATAAAATAGCTCAATTATGTGGAATCAAATATTAGGGTAAAAGATTTGCACTCCAGGACAAAGAATCAATTGTCCTGGTAGAATCTGCAACTCAAGGCTATGGCCAACCTAAGGCTATCGTGCCAAATATGATGCTCAAAGGCACAAACAGATTTGCTTGCAAAAAAATCTAAAAAGTTTACAGAGACAAATTTTGAACACTACTACAAAACCTCGTCTTTTTCTAGTGAAGTTAATTAACTAAAAATTACAGAATGAAGCTGCATGTTTTTGTTTGCATTGATGTATGGTAAAGGCCATTTTGATTTTCTTATGTTAAATTAATCACTTCAGAGGTGAGTAAAAAATATGTGAAGTTGTAATAAAGCAATATTTTTTTAAAAATATTATCGATCTCGATTTTCTTGAAACTTCGAATAGCTCTTTTAAAAATGTCGATTTTCTTAAAAAATTAGCAGAAGATGAAAATGAAGTTTGTGTTTCGTAAGCAACTCTAGATGCGTTAACTAAAGGTAGTACTTACCATTTTTTATACCAATTTCAGGAAAAAAATACATATGGTACCAGATATATAAAAATCTAGAAAGATCCATTATGCTTGATATATATAAAGCAGAAATGTGAAGTAGTTACGAGAAAACATAAATAAAAGTGGAAAATAAAACTGGAAAAACAGCAGTGCCCTAAAAGTGAACAGGAAATGACAATTAAATAAAAAGAACTAGAAAAACCGCAATAGCTGAGAAAGGCAAATCATAGAAAAATGCATTTCTACGTTCTACTCAGAGATTGTGTGAGAACTAATGTCAGTTACCAAGAGAATCGACATTATGAACAAAACAAGTTTCCCATTTATCAAGATGAGCTGATGTGGCAGGGATGGTTAGAATTTGGGCATTATCGAAATTAAATTTAGCTCCAAAATGTGTAGCAATAAATTTATCGTATTCTTGAAAAGGGATTTCTATACCGTGTTCATTTATTCTAAATGAGTCCTTCAGTCTTTTGAGTGCGCTAAACATTTACTTCAAATGCTGTAATGTCAACTAAACATTTGCTTAAAACATGCCTACTTTTAATAACATTTTCATATTACTTGAAGATAATGAAATTTTTATCTTCTCATTTCATTGGGTTATTCATTTAATGACAAAGTTTATTAAATTATAATATTTAATGCGATATTAAAATAAATTTCACGTAAGATAATAGTTATAGCTCTCAGATTGAAAAAAACATATAGTAATATGTAATTTTTCAAACTTTGTAAAAAATTCAAAGCATTACATTTTTTTATTAATTTATTTTTATTTTATTTATCTTTATTTTATTTATTTTATTTTAATTTATTTTACTTTATTTTTATTTATTTATTTAGTTTTCGACTGATCTGATAAAACATTTTTTAGGCTGTTAAACAATTTCGTCAACAAGTGAAATTTCAAAAGTCGAATGCAATAAAATGATCCCTCTCCCTTCGAATCAAAGTTAAGTAGCTAGAAGTCAATAATTCCAAGCAAGTTAACTTCTCAACCTTATTCGAAATTTTTGGAAAATATATTTTTTATTCATCGATCCAAAATCTATTCTAGATATGTTTTAGTGTATACTTGATGACATATTTCAATAGAATTTTTATTATGGCCTCCATTTTTTTATTAAATAACTCAAGTTATATGAGTGAATGTATGAATTATAAATATTATGGTAAACTGGGCTTCTCACTTCTTTTCCTCATCCTTCCTGCAACTCTTTTAACAAAATTAAAGAATAAGTTTAATTTCTAGTAATTTTAATAAGTTTATTTGTTTCTAACTGTTTCAAGCAATTAAATGATACGTCCAAACAGATTTCAATTCTGCGGTTAATTGTCCCGTGCATAAATGAAGCGTATATGCACGTGCTATACGAAACGTTATGCTATAAATTGAGCATAAATGAAACGTTAACATTCTTGATTTTTTCGAAGAAATAAAAGAACCATTTATATTTATAATTGGAAAAAATGTATTATAAATCTATTTGCTAAACATGTTAATTACATTTATAAAATAATCTGTCATCCAAAAACCTCTCAATAAGTCTTATTTTAGCATTAAGAAAATTCTGAAATTAGAAAAAGAGAAATTGTTTGAGATGATTTTGAAAATAGCACAGTTTTGGAATCTTTTTACAATTTTCAATTTTTAGTATTTGCTGTTTAACAAAACAAGGTATATCGAGCTTTTTCCTGACATAGCGTTAATTTTTTGAACTGTGGTAAATTTGACGAAAAACATTTGCAACTTTTAAGAAAATTTTTTCAACATTATCTTTTTTAAAAGAGCAAATTTCATAAAGTTGGCTAGAAAGAATAACTTTGAACGTCAAAATAAAATTGCACGGACCTAATTTTTTTGCTCATTTAAAAAACTAAGCAAACTGTTGTATTCCATTCTGTGCACACACACGCATTTACCTCTCATTACTCAAATAAGAAATAACAAACAAGACAATCAATAATTTATCTTCATTTCTCGAAAAAAATATGCTTTGTAATTTGTCAGCTGTTGTGCATCGAAAAATTTTGATCAGCATATCAATTTTAATTTCTTAACAAGATCTTAGCTAGCTGGCAATAACTCTAAGTTTCCTTTCAATTAAAACTTGACAATAATTTTGAAAGGAATTTTACTTTAAAGGAAAACAAACTAAATGTCAAAAACAATTGATCAGCATATTATTGGGAAAATGATATACGTGGTAGCGTAACGAATAAGATTTTGAGAAATGTTAAAATTTAATTAAACAGTTCGTAAAATAGTTCTGCAAAACACGTGCAGACAGATAACTAACAAATTTATTTTAAGATTTAGACGATATAAAAGAGGTTGAGAAATTTTAAGATGGTTAAAAATTTTGACTGCGTATTCGTATTCATAATTATAAAATATGCATTGGAGAAATTGATAAACATATTATTCCAAATCTATGCATACGTTTGTATGTTATTGAAAATGTATCAATTATTGAAAGAACAAACTTAAAATAAAATTTTAATGATGTATGATCACATTCTATCAGAAACATGTTTTCATAAAACTAAACATTTGTTGAATAAAATGTTTTTATTCAATAAAATGAGTCATTCAAATATCTTTATTAAATTACGAATGAAAAATTTAGACGACTTAAAAAGAAACATCGTATTTTGAAGGAAAAAAAAGGATTAGCAATCTGTTATTAGTGAAAAAAAATATGAATGAAATTTTAATCTATATTCTGAAGTCAAGTTCCTCTCGTAAGTTAACCACATTTAAATATTAATCGCTCATTTAAATATTTCTTCGCTGTAGCCAAATTATTTTTTTAAAAATAATTTTAATTTTTCTCTGCTTTTACGCAATAAAAACTGTTGAAACTTTAGATTTTGTAACAGTAAAATACGTAGATTAACATAGTATCAAAAATTTATACCCCATAATTCAAAATTTTTTCATCCAGAATTAAATTAAATAATAAGAAATAGTAATTATTAAAAATTATTTTTTTTCATGAAACTATCTTTGGGTAAGTGAGTTTTATCAGTGGGTGCATTTTTTTAATTGCTTAATTAGTTTTAAAAATATGATTAAAAAGTCAAAAAGTGAAAATAACATTAAAGACTCCGAGATTTGGATCGCGCTCTTGACCAAACTATGGGGGGGGGACCCTATTTCCAGATTGCGGCTACCCCCTATATGTTGAAGGTTAAAGATCCACATATGTAAAAAAAAAATATATGTTCATTCAGAGTAAGTACGTTTTTGTATCCGACTTCGTAACTTAATAGTTTGCAGAAAAATATTAATACGAAAAATGATCATTGAATTTAATAACTCTTTTCAAATCTTTCATTCTGATGTAAAACATTTAACATTTTGCTTATCAAGAAAAAAACACAAACGACGTTGTTCAATGTGACTAAGAAAAAAATTTACCAGAAACAATCAGTCGATATTCAACTCAATATTTTAAACGAAAAAAAAAATTTTTTCATGTCTTAGATGTGTGGATTGCCACATCTCATTTTTCCCTCAAAAGAATTATTGATTAATTAAAAATCACTAATTCACCTTAATCTCGAAATTTTTGAGTTTTTTTCTTATTATTATTATAAAGATTAAACTTCTTAAGTAATGTTAAAAAATTTGGATTCTGCATTAACTTTTTTACGTAAGTAACCTAAAATATGCTTACTTTGAGTAGTTCAAAATTAACAAAAGCAAAAATAAATTGCATTCCGAAAAGGGTATTTTATGTGATTAAAAAATTCTGTTAGTTTTTAAATTCTAATTTATAAAACCACAGTTTTGTATTCCGTCTATAATATTATTAAATTATCTTTTTCTTATTGAATCAAATCACCTTCTTTAAAGATGCGAGATCACTGATTTCTGTAGGCTTAAATTAGCATTTTCTTATTAAAAATAATATTCAATTAGTTAGTGCAAAACAAATAGATTTCTAATGCAAAACATTTTCCTCTTAACACAAAGATAATTTTTACCGAAAAAAATTTAAATTTGTTTACTTCATTAATAGTGATAAAAATAGTTTGATAAAAATGTTTGCGTAAAGTAAATAATATGAAAAAAAATTGAGAAGTAAATTTAAAAGTATAATTATTTTTATATAGCCTTGTTAAATTTTAGACTTACAAAATCGCATACTTGTCTATAAAATGTATAACTTACACTTAGATTTTTAATCCTAGTTAAAATACAATAAAAAATTAAATTTTTAGCATTAAATTAAATTTAGATGTAAATTGAAAATGTAATTGCTTGCATTTCTTTTAATTCGTTACATTTTCTTATTAGTTTTACAACCAAATAAGCATAAGCAAGCAAAACATAAACTATGGAGTAGTACGCAGAAACTCTCTTCTGTCTCAAAAATTCAAATTTCTTTATTTTTTAGTAACTAAAAAATTTTACGAAGTAATATTGGTCTATATTTCGGGTTTAATTTCAAATGTTTCAAGTACGCAAAATATTTTGGTATTACGATGCAATAATATTAAAATAGCGTTTCCAAACATATAAAATTAAGCACTTCTTAAATTTGTGAGATTAGAAAAATAAATAGAACTTACAAAAAATTAGTTCAGACAGCAAAATGACTCTTAGTTGCAGTATAAGTTACATTGTTTACTACTTAAGATAAAATGATTTGATCAAATCAACAAGTTTTTCGGGGGGGGGGGAAAACAGATCTCGTCAAAAAGAAATTTGAGGCTTCCCGAAATTCAGATACTAAGCACTAACCATGATTAATATTTGTTTAAAATAGAAGGAAGAAAATTCTACCAGGGGACTACAAATCACTTAAGACCCCAAGTGCCCGCCATTAAAAATAAAGAAATAAAAAAAATAAAAAAAATATTTCACTAAAAACTTGCATTTGAACGGGTTACCACTCAATAAAAATGAAAACACCATCGTACTAGTTACTTTATCGCCAAATTGAACTCACCTACAATAAAGGCTATAAATTTCGTTTTTAAACCGACAAATTCCCTTTACTGTAAACCTTTGTATCATCAAATTAAAAGGTTTTTTAATTCATTTCTACTCTTTGAATTTTATAAAATAATTACCAGAAGATCTTTTTCTGTGCGTCAGATAGGAAACAACATCGATTCAGCAGATAAGAGAAAGAAAAAAAATTACGTTTTAAATTAGTTACTTCAAATTTGAGTACTGCAATGAAAACTATTCGCGATCGCAACGCTCGAGTACGCCATCTATCGGGAGCCTGTAAATATCAGACATTAATTTATCACGTTTTCATTTAGTTCCATCCAAATCATCGGCCATGACGGACGCCATTTTCTTAGCAGCAAATAAAAATCAAAATTTCCCTAAGGAACAGTTGAAGAACTTGAAAAAACTAACCAGAACATGCCAAACATTGAAGCAGAACACGCCAAGCATTTGAAGAACAATTTCTCAATAATTTTAACCTTTCTATTATCAACAACATAACTTACAATTTCATGATCACTTGCTGTTACAGATGTGTATATTACGGTAAAATAATTTTTTCTGTCTTCAATTCATTACAAATTAAAATGAAGTCAACATTGCTTTCGTCATTCCAATAAAGAAATGTGAATTCAGAACGTCAAGAACTGCAATAGTTATAGAATTCTTCTTTGTTATAGAACAGTATATATTTCTGTATCTATATAATTCGGAAAACAACAATAAAGAATCAACCAAATTACTTGAAATAGTGTCATTTGTGCTGATGATTAATAAATTTTTTATCGTTTTCTTGGTAAGTATTTCTTAGTTTTGAAAGAATAGATAATTTCAACTAGAATTCAGCTGTTCTGTTTTTAAGCTACATATTCAAATTCATATCGAGATCTTACAATTATAAAATTTTGATGTGTGGTATGTTATCTAAAAGTAATAAAGGGATAATCTATGCACATATTATTTGAAAATAAAACTTTCAAACGAAGAACATTTCATTTGGAACTCTACGGATTTATAAAGAAGGTAAGTGTTATGATTTTTATAATAAAAAATTAGCTTGTAAAACTTTTTTTTCTTATTTGATGATAGTTCTCTACAGAATGGTTTCTTACGTCTGATTAAGAACTATAAGAATAATAAGAAAAGAAACTATATGAAAGTTTTTATTTCAATGTAAAGAATTCTTAAAATCGTTTTTTATCCTAAGAATTCTTTATTTTCCGTTTTATAGTTTATAATTTTTTGATAAAAATTGTTGTCAAAATACTTTTTTTGAAAACATAAATGGTATAACATTATGTGTTTATGTATACTTCTTGCATATTCTAATGTTTCAAGTAATATGATTCAGAAAAGTATGAATAAAAATTCGGTACTTATGTATTAACGCCACAGCAGCTACAGATTTGGCTGTTTTTAAGTGCCGCCAATCTACACCTAAAATTTTTGTGACAAATCATAAAACGAAACACTTTATTTAAAATCAAAGTAGTTTATCGGATTTCGGTGGACAATGGGCAAAATATTTCGCTCCAGAAAAAATAAAATTGCATCTTGTTCTATTTTTGGCAAATCCCAAAGACGCATTTTCGTAGCACTAAAAAATGGTAACAAAAATCGAAGAACAAATCATTTTGGAATTCTTCTGATTTATAAAGCAGGTAAGTGTTAATTTTTATAAAATAAAAAATTTTACTTTTAAGTAGTTTTTTTCTTGATGATAGTTTTCTATAGAATGGTTTTCTACGTCCGATTATGAATCAAAAAAGAAAAAACATGAAAGTTGTTTATTTTAATATAAGGAATTTTTAGAAATTTTTTTTTTTTTGTTTTGTATCGTAAGCATTCTTTACTTTACGTTTTTCAGTTTCTAAATAATGATTTTTATTAAAACTTAAAATTTTTTGATAAAATTACTTGTCAAAAAACTTTATTTACAAAATTAAATTACATAAAATTATGAAGCTTATGTATACTTTTTGCTTATTTTAATGTTTGAAGTAATATGATTCTTAAAACTATGGAATGTAAAGTTTAAATAGGCCTTTCAGGTTATATCATTAAATTTAGTAAAACTATTTCTCAGGCATTAGGTTTTAACTCTAATAAGAAGATACATATTTTTTTCTGTTTATTTACAAATATTTTTCAGATGTGTTTTGGATGTTCCTTCTTTAAAAAAAAAGAGATACCATCTTGTTTTCGGTTGTATAAGAAAGGATATCAAACATTTTTCTTTTTTAAATTTAATAAGCCACATTAAAGAAGGAACGATACAATGCTACACGCTACATTAAAGACGTCTGCAGAGTAACTGAATGACGGTTCATATAGAAATCGCAGGTATGCGTCTCATACAACAACGCCCCCTATAGTTCGTTGCGATCGCGAATATTCTAAAATAAAGACAACAATTTTCGTCAAATATATTATATGTTAGAGATTGTAATATGTTATTATAGTTAATATCACGTGACTGTAACTACTACTACTTCCACTTAATTTTTGTTTTACTTTAGTTTTCGCTTATGGCAACTTTCTATGTTCCATGAAAAAATAAGTTTATCGTATTTAAAATTCTTGTAAGTAAAAGTCATTTTGTAAAGTTAAACATCTGAATATTTATTTTGAAAAAACAGTAAAAGAATCTCATTGTCTTATGTAACTCTATACATGGACACATAAAAAAGAGAATTTAACATAAATAAAATTAAAATTTTAAAAATTACGTTTTTTTAGGTGGAAGTTGAGAGAAAGAAGAAAACGATTCTATCTTTGCCTTAATTAAAACGATAAAAGTAGGGCTCAATATTCTGAAACACGGGAGGGGGGATTTTTGGTATTAGCAGTTATTACAAATGAAATTACTTTCTTCTTTTAATCAACTTTAAGAAAATTAAATACTTCTCCAATTATAATACTTTTTTTTATTATTATTGTCTAAGCTTACGTAATAAAGTGGTTGAAATTTTGATTGGGGATAAATGGCAACATACAATTTTTAAGAAGGAAAAAAAACGATAGCTACTTGTTGTAGCCAAGGGCAGAGCACCATTTGAAATTTAAGAACTCTTGTCAAGCGAAAAGTGGTCGAATATATAAACAGGGTTTCTGCTACATTTTAGATTTCGAAATCCGTGACTTTCCATGAATAAATCCAAAAAATTTTTATGACTTACCAAAGTTATTATTTTCTCCATAAAACATAACAATAAATTTAAAAAAGCATTTATAATAACATTATAACCAAAACTGCTATACTCTGTATCTTCATACTTATTGATTTTAAACTTAAAAAAACGATTAAAGAAAGAGTTGAAGCAATAAAATAGCTAAAAAAAATACAAAAGCAAATAACTAAATACTGTCAGATAAATGTTGTTATTTATAGCTGTTTTACTTCCTCTTTAAAGTAAGTGCAATATAAAGAGCCTAAACTAGAATTTTAAATTGATAAAATAAAAAATGAATAAAAAAATTATGAAATCACAGCAGTTTAAAAGATAATTCGCTCAAGAAATGATGTCCTTTCTTCAATTTTATAAAGAACGCCATAATTTTTAAAGAACAGAATAAAAAAACACTTTATATTTTAAGGGAATAGAGTTGGGATTTTGCTACAAATATAGATTTGGAACATCGGAACTCTTGTGAAATTGGGTGAGGGTAAATTTCATTTTAAAAATTAGATTTTTCGGCGATCTAAACCCATCACTCTCCACGATTTAAAAAAAATATTTAAAATCATGACATTTCATGACAAATTTTGTTAAATACCGAAATCCATGAATTTCCATGATTTTTCATGACTTTCCAGGTGTGCAGATACCCTGCATACATATTTTTTGGTATCAAATTCCATATAGCAATAAAATTAAGATGACATTTGCTTCTGGTTTGGATTTTTTTAACCCATGCACATTTGTCAATTTCGTTACAAAGCTGAAATTCTAGCTAATCGGTATGTCAATATTTCTATCGACGTTAAATACTGCTTTCAACAAATAGAAATAATCGAAACTATCATTCAGCAAAAAATTTCTGTTAAAGTTCGAGTGCTCTAGCTCGTCAATGAAAGGTCGAAATTTTCAAAATTCCAGCCTTAAACAAACGAAAGCGATTTATTAAAAACGTAGAAAACAGTACTTAGAGGTAAATACTTATCTAGCGCATACTTTCTTGAGGTATCCCGACTAAATTCATACAAACGATTAATATCTGGATCGAATTATTCAATTATTCACAAGTATTTTTGGTTAGTATAAGATTGAAATTTTTAAAGGGCATATCGGTTTTGCACACCCTTAATTTCAAGTTTAGTTTCAAAACCAAATCATTATAGTTACATATGAAAACGATTTTTTTTACAAAAAAATTTTCAGCGTTTTAATCTTTACTTTAATTCTCATTAGCAATTCTAATAAAATAAATAAGTAAGTAAACAATTTAAATGTTTTGAAAAATATAAATGCAAGATGCAAAAATTGAGAAATATTTTTCATACACTGAAGTGTATGAAATATTTTGATATTTTTATTAAGAAAAACAGTTCAACGGCGAAATAGAGTAGATACGAGACAGTTCAAATAATACGTAAGCACCTAACAGTGGAAGAGGGTTTGTGATTTGCTTATTTTTCTTGATAAGTGGGTAAGGATACGAGTAATGCTCACGTTTAATATTTATTACTTATTTTCAAAATTTTTCTAAAAAGTAGAAAAAAAAATATCCATGGAAAAATTTCAACTTTCATTTGAAAGTTGAATAACGACAAAATTTTTTTCTTCTTAAAATATAAAGTGTTTTGAACACAAAAGGAAAGATACAGTTACCTACAATAACACTAAAATTATTACAATATACATTTAGCGTTTACAAATTTCAAAAAAGTGAAATTTTGAGGTGCATTATACTTAATTTTATATGGGTACATGATATTAATTCAATTAAGCGAGAGTATAATATTCAATTTAAAAAGTTAAGGTACTAAACCAAAAAGTATTTCATACTGAAATCTGATACTTTATTAAAAAAGCTGTAAAATTAAATTGATTACTCGAATTAGCCAATATTGTATTTTTATATTAAACATTTAAAATACTTAAGTTTTCTGCTCACAGCTTTTAATAGAGTTCGTTTTTTTTTCTTTAAGGAAAAAAGGTTAGATTTCAGAATAGTTTGTTGGAAAGAGGGGAATGTGATATTTCTTTGCTATTTTTAGTTTTTGATTTTAATTTATTTCTTAAGAAGTAAAAAATTATCGTAGATTAGCTGCGTACAGCAAAATTTCATAGCTCAAAACCTCATAACTAAAAAACTTATTTTAAGCAGATTATGGAATTTTTTGGAAGCCATACATTTTATGACTAAACCACAGGACTGTAATCTAGAGTAGGAAGAGATATTTACAGATGAATCATAATAGTTATCACTTTTGTTTAAACATTGGGTGAAGATGTTTGATTATTTTTACTTTCAAAGGGGATACAATTGCAATACATTTATAGTAAGAACTCAAGGAAATAATGCAATCTAGGACATTCAACTGACAAAGTAAGTACAGTACGAAAAAAAGAACATCCTAAATAACTCTTGATCTAGTGATTGGATCTTTACATATCCAAATCAAAATTTCTGATGTTTTTAGTAATTCCATCATGAACCCTTATATGTTTGATAGTAACCAACATAAGTAAACATCACCTCAATGTAGGAATTCTGATTGATTTATGATGGTCCAACATATAGTAACTTGATTTGATGGTTTGTTCTTCTTGACCAATCACGAATTTCCATCATAGTGTCTTAAAAATCAAATGATGGAACGATCATGAACAACCATCATCCCAATGTTGGTATTCGGACTGATTTACGATGGTTCAACATAAAAACCAAAAATGTTTTGATGGTATATTCCTGAAAACTAACAAGAATTCCCATTTAACCATCATGAAAATGTATAATTAGAACCATCATGAACCATAACGAATTGTTAGTTCATGAGTGTCAAACTTCTTTTGATGGTTAATCATCATAGTAGTAAAGTAGCATTTTTCGTCATTGAATGATGGAAGTTAGTTGGCATATCGAAAACCATGATCACGTAATGAAAAATGCTGGATGATGATGACCATTAAAGAATTTTGGACCATCATGAATCACCCTGACCATCAATATTTTCTGATGGGACGATCAGGAATTTTGACTTTGGTATGCTTCTGTAATACTTGAAGCTTTTGCGAAGGAAAAATGCTTAGTTTAAAAACTCAAAAAGAAATGTCGAACAAGCCAGCATATATTCATATTATCATGCGAACAGAAAAACAAAATTAAACAATGCTAGAAAATGCATCTAACTTAATAAACAAAAGGTTTAGTTTGATTAAATAAGTGTTTATGATTTAGAGCCAGAAATGGCTTTACTGCTCACACCGATTTTTTTATCATATATTTAATGTAAGAATTTATACGGTGACAGAAACTAGATCTGATTAAAAAAATACATAAGAAAACTAGTAAAATAAAAGAATTTTAGGGGGATTGGGGATCGTGAGTGAAAAGTGACCAAATGAAAAGAATTTCTATATTCTGAGTAGCATTACACTAATTACGTGTTTTAAAGTAATTTCTGAATTTTAAAAATGTTTAATTCTATTTTCTTAATTTTATACATTTTAAATGAACATGTTTTGTAATGTATTTTGATACAACATTTTCTGCATTTCTTACTTTCCGTCAAAGAAGACTTCTTTTTCTTTTCTTTTTTTTAATTTTGTAGTTGAGCTAACTACTCATATATCAATATCTGAATTAAAAAGTGAGTCTATTTGAATAAGGAAACAGAAATTCTAATTAAAAACAGTGCAAAAATATGAATCAGTGAACTGAACTGAATTCACACATCACGAGCTAAGGGTAAAAAAAAAATCACCGAAGTTCCAAAATTAGAAGAAAAAACTTAATTCCAAAATTGAAAGTCAAATATTCTTAGTTTAATAAATTTCATAAGCATTTTGAATTACGACGAAGGAAAAATATTAGAACTCTAAACAAAGGCACATTGGAAAAAACTGAGAATTTACTTATATACCATATTTCGGAAGTATAATTAGTTTTAAAAATAAATGCCTTAATAAATTCTGTATATTAATTTTCGTCATAAAACGCATTTATTCTTTAAATTATTGGAAATCATTGAAAAAGCTAATTGTTTGAAATAAACAATAACTAAAAGATTCTAGACACCTAATTCCATTTCACTACGTACTTTAAAAATTTGTCCCAATTTCATAAACTATAGTTTACCATTTAAACGAACAAAATTCATGACAAATAGAGAAAGGAAAAAAAATGATAGAAATAAAACTAATTCGATGAAAAACAAAAAGTTTTAGATTACTTAAATTGCTCGAACTTGAAGTAATATTTTATAACCGTCGTTGAACAGCCGACCCAATTACGTGGGTTTACGACTACTAATGTTCAACTCCGCAGCCTTGTCATTTTGAACCCAATGCAGAAGACAAGGGAACTCTTGGATCTAGTATTGGGAGAAATTTCCCATCGTGGAGGACTTTTTGAAGGAGCTATCCCGCTTTTGCGTTACATGGAGAGGAAGACCACGAGAACCTCCCACGGTTAGACTGATGGCAAGAGGACTCTAACCCGTGATCCTTCTACCATTGAGGATATTACACGTCGGCACTGTAGTCGGCGCAAGCCTGGTGCGGAATTCGTATCGACTGGGATTCTAGCCCGGTTCGCCTCATTGAACGGCGAATGCTCTATCCCCTGAGCCATCGCGGCTCAAAAACCAAACACCAAAGTAATAGAAAGAAGTGATCTCTATTTGACACACTAACAAAAATTTAATTCTAAATATTTAATGAATTCAAAAAAGAGTTTTATCCCCCTCGACCCTCTTCTGGTAAATTTATATGAATAATCTGCATTTTTTCACATTAATGTTAGTATTAAACAATTTATAGCAATTATTTATTTAAATATAAAATGAACATTTCTTCCTTTTTGAAAGGGAAACAATTTCTTTCAATGGGGCAACATTAGCTTGTAATTCGTAATTTGATGGAAAAAATGTTTACAAGTGCAAGATTAAACGAATAATTCAGTTATAACAGCTCGTAAGATAAGAGAACGATAAAGTTACACAAAACTTGATCATTTTGAAAACGTAAAACACTTTTCATTTTTAAGCATTTAATTTACTGTGGTATTACTTTTAAACCATGTGTTGAAAAAATTATATTTGATAAAAAAAGGTTAATAAAAATCATAATTCGGGATAAGAATATCATTTACACACCAAAATTGCTTTGCACTTAGATTAAAATTCTACATTAGAACAGTTTTGAAGAAAAAAACACTATAACAGTTAATAAATCTATACAAAGAGTACTTACCCAGAGTGCTCAGTTAACTAATCCCAGAGGCCGAAGATGAGGCATCGTTGGGAGTTCCGTGCAGCCCCTTATAGAGTTTCGTGGAGCCCCTTATAGAGTTTCGTGGAGCCCCTTATAGTTTCGTGGAGCCCCTTATAGTTTCATGGAGCCCCTTATAGAGTTTCGTGGAGCCCCTTATAGAGCTTCGTGGAGCCCCTTATAGAGCTTCGTGGAGCCCCTTCTAGAGCTTCGTGGAGCCCCTTCTAGAGCTTCGTGGAGATCCTTATAGTTTCGTGGAGCCCCTTATAGAGTTTCCTGGAGCCCCTTTCAGAGTTTCCTGGAGCCCCTTTCAGAGTTTCCTGGAGTGCTTTTGCGAGTTTCCATCACGCACCTTTGCGAGTTTCCATCTTACACTATATACAGTTCCATCAGACCACACAGCAAGTTCCAGCAAAGGACCGTTAATTCCTAAAAAATACCAACACTTATTTACAAATGAAACATAACATATCAGTTCAATGTTGATTTTTCAATGTGTATTTAAGCCAAACACAAACTTATTTAAAGGGAACAGCTTTTTTTTGAATGAAAATTATATACGTAAATACATAAGGAAATGACCACAACCATGATGGCCCAAATATGTGGAATCAGATTTTAGAGGGGTGGGGAAAAAAGACTTGTACTCCAGGTCAAAGAATAAATTATCCTATCGGAATCTTCAACTGAAGGCTTTGGCCCACCTTAGGCTGTCATACTAAATAAGATGTGCAAAAACACAAATAGACATTTTCTGCTTTCCTGTCAACTAGAAACAGATGAAGAAAACACAAAATATCTCGCAATAAAAGAAATAAAAAAAGGTTTATAAAGTCTAAGCTATATCGTAACGTTAAAATAACATTAAATCAATTTATTAAAGTAAGAACTATAAATGAAAACAGTTTTACTGCCTCTTGGAAAAGTCAACCCATAAAATAGAGCAAGTTATCATCCCTAAAACATTAACACAAACTACAAAATTTTCATAATTAGTTACAATAATATTTGATAAAACATGAAAACAAAAGACTTTTATAAGAAGCTTCTTTGATGAAAAGTTTGGAAAATTTATTATTTTTTTACAGTAGATAATAGTAGTTCCATAATAAGGAAAAAAAATAAAGTTCCAAAATGAAGAATCAAATATTCTTAGTTAAGTTTCAAAAACATCAAAAAATACGACAAATGAAAAACATTAAACTGTTAAACAAAGCTAGATCGGATAAAAATGAGAATATACTTATAATAATTAGTTTTTAGAAATACCTTAATAAAATTTCGATATTAATTTTCGACATAAAATACATTTGTTCTTCATAATTATTAGAAAAAATTGCAGAAAATACATAGTTTGGAACAAACAAAAATTAAGATATTCGAGATACATATTGCAATGCTGTTACGCGATCGAAAAATTGTCGCTATTGTATAAAAAATGTGTTTTAAGATTTTAAAAAAAAAAACAAAATTCAGAACAAAAGAAAGGAAGAAAATGAAAGAAATAAAACTATATGATTAATAATATGATTGGAAAGAAGGCTATAACTTACACTCGAACTTAACAATAAAAATGCTGTCTTAAATTCGAATTCATCATTTGCCACAACAGAGGGGAAAAAAGGAAATATTATAAATGATCTTTTTTCAATCTCGCCAAATCCAGATTTTACAGTGGTTGCTTGCTTACGTTGAATAGGAAATGCTAAAAATATATTTTTTAATTTTATAGTTGCTGTATTAAATTTTTTCTTGTTGCTTCCGAATAAATCTATTTTTTTATGCTGCATGAGATTTTTTTAACAGACCTGATACACTTCTGTATCACTAATTTCAAATCCGCAATCACTAAGCTACATCTTTTTTTTTTAATTTTTTTTTAATTTATTTTTTGTTGAAATGTTCAAGCTAAAAAACGTTATATACAAAAAGGGGTCGTATAAATGTTGAAATAAACACTGCGTAGAAACCCAAGCCTAGAAAGGTCGTCATACGCCAATAGGGACGCTTCCGTATTCAGAACTGTTTCTTTGTGTGCTTCTAAACAGTTTATAAGAGGGAAGAGCACCTAGCTGCGTAAGACGACATTTCCGGCATGCAGTTTCAATCCGGATGATGACTACAGATTCCCCTAGATGCTTATCTCACATTAAAGCAACCTCCTGTTATATATAGCTTTTCTAAACTTATACATTTCGACAAAAATTGACAGAAAATATCATTTTAAAAAGAAAATCTGTAGCTTTAGGTGCAAAACTGATTTGGTTCGAAATCCCCACACTCTAATTAGGCAAGATTAAGTACATATTTGTATAAATGCAACAAAAAACTTGTTCCCCAGTGTAATAAATAAAATTGCATCTTAATGAAGAATAAAAATATTTGTTAACTAATAAAATGGGA
This sequence comes from Parasteatoda tepidariorum, assembly GCF_043381705.1. Lineage (NCBI taxonomy): Eukaryota > Metazoa > Arthropoda > Arachnida > Araneae > Theridiidae > Parasteatoda > Parasteatoda tepidariorum. The sequence continues at coordinate 10,558,211 of NC_092207.1, read as the reverse complement.
TGTCAATGAATAATGGATAAAAAATTTACATTTGATTCAAGCACAAAATATTTAAGTAAAATGTTATCAAGCACAATGTAAGAACGTTATAGAATATAATCTGCAAAGTTTCGATTCTTATGAAACTGTTTCTAAAAACCTTTCATTAATATTAAAAAACACTTTTGAGAAAGTAATTTATCGTGTATGTAAATTTATATCAAATATTTGAAAGAAAAAACATTTCAGCGTATTCATAAAAAGCGTGAATGTAAACTTCGGCAATTATTTCAACATTAAAGAAGCTTTATTTAGATTTAAAAGAAATCATAATTCTGTGATATTTAAGAAAGTTTTTACAAATATTTTTATTGCATCGTCTCGATATCTCAAATCGTTTACAAAACGCAATTTAATTATTAAAATTGGAACTATGAACATAACGTATTCAAAATAAACTTCACTTACAGAAGACACTCAACAAAGAATAAGAAGCCTATTCGCATTTCGGCTACACATAATTAAGTTTCATCCTCCAACAAATATATTCAAAATGATGATTTGTAATTGTGACGTAATTAAACCTGGTTTGAAGCTTAAGCAGTTCAAGAAAAAAAATGATTTTTTAAATACATTAAAATTTAATATAAATTATAGGAAACATACTAGTCGGTAAAAATACCTTAACATACACATCCATGATAATATCCTTAAATAAGTTAATTAAATGTACTGGTATATCCTAATTACTTGTGTAATTAAAATACCAAATAAAAATAGATCTTCAATTTATAAATTATTAAAATATTTAAATTCATTAAAGCCACAAAACACGAATAAAAACATTACAAAACATAAAATAAAAAATTAAATATTACTTACATTCAAATGCATGATTTAAAAACTACTACACTAACAGAACTTCAGTAAAAAACTTTTTTTTTTCGGGATGCAGAGCATCTAAGAGTTGTAAGAAAGAAGGAAGATGCAAATTAAGCTCTTTGCGGGTTTTCGATTGGCTGGGAGTCAGTGACGCAATGTAACTGTCGCCTATCTCCTTCCCCCTTGCTCTCTTCTCGTTTACAATCGTAGTTGCGAGGAAGAGGATTAAAATGTTCATTTTTAAAATTCAAATTTTTATACATCTCGCCAAATCTGAATTTAAACGGATGGAATCTTATCTTAAAACAAGAAATTCTTTTTAAAATTCACATTTCAACTTTCGCAATATTTACATACCGTATTTAAAAACTTTTTACTCGACATGTGTTTTGCTAAAGTTTTGTTTTCTTTAAATGATAAGAGTTAAATTATTAATTGAATGCTTAACTTGATTGTTTTTCCTTTCAATGAAATCGATAACTTATAGAAATAGACGAGTATTTTTTGTGGAAAAAGAGTAATATTTATTAAAGCTAATGTTTTAATGTGTTTTATTTCGAAGCCTTTCTTACGTCACACGCTACACTTTTTAAAGAAATGCAAAAACTGTTTTTATAAATAAATATATATGTTATCTTTTTTATTGACAAATGTAGTTACGCATTTAAAGTAAATTGTTTCTTTACTTTAAATACATACACAGTTTACGTTAAGTTTAGTTTGCTTTAAAAGAAAAGTTTTTAATTTTAGATATTGTATCATGATCAGGGATATTCCACCTGCCAGCTATTCAAAACAAATTACATTTTTAATCATATTTAAAAAAACTCAAAACTAACAGTAAAGGAATACACAGAACCTTTTTAGGTGTTTTGTAAGCACCACCCTTAACGTTTTTTTCTGGAATCGTCGTCAAAAATAAATTCAGAAAAGAATACACAATTCAGGGATGATACAACAAATAAAAAGAAGGTCTCAGCAGAAATGGTTAAATGTGTATTATAAAGGAAGATTGTAGAAATAGAATTTTGAAAGGATCAAAATAAATAAATTTAGAGTCAAAGATGGATATTAGCTAAATTACAAAATAACACTCTTTTAAAATAAATTATGTCGGAAATTAAACAAAAATACATTTTAATCTTTTAAGTAAATGAAAAATATTTCAACTGATATTAAATGCTTTTGTCACAAATTATTTTAAAAAATAGAAAATTTTTAATATAAATATTCACCATCAATATTTAAGAGAGGTGATTGGGACTTCATGAAAAAATACCCGAACTTTAAGGGGAAAACAAGTTTACGCAGGCGGCATATATAATCATTGAATGTCTTCAACTTCAGCTGCTAGAAAATTGTAAATTCTAATTATAAATTTTATAAATGAGAAATTGATATAGTTTGAATCTTATTTTGGGAAATTTTATAAAAATAAAAGTACAAATGAAATAAATTAACGAAAATATTTTCAGCACTTAAAGTATTAAACCAAATTATTTTAAGTAATTGAAATAATAATAATATTGTAATTGTAAATTTCATGATATTGTAATTTTATTACAATATTATATAAATTCATAAAATAATATGATATTCCAATTTTTGACACAGATTCTGGCAATACTTGAGTAGTAATGATAAACAATAATAATAGCTTCAGAAAAATGATAAAAACATTTTTTTAAACTATTATTCTTTAATTATCTGAATAAGTGAATATTGAACATATATGTTACAAATATATTTTTGAATTAGGCGAAATGTAGGCAAAAGTAGGCAAAAATTTTTTTAATCCATGAAAACTCATTAATTAAAGTTCAATTGCGTGAATATGAACCGTGATGTCCGACTTTTAAAATGCGGGTATAAAAAACGAAATGTTCGATGTTAAAATCACATGATTACAAATTGTAGTGTTTGATTTTAAAACAGCCGAAGTTAGAATCAAAGTTTTTCTTTAAAATCAGGTGAATATAAATCGTGATGCGTTATTTCAAAACAAATCATGGTGCGTAATATTTGAATATTTGATGGAAATTACAATGTGTTACTTTTAAATCTCGTAAATACAAATCACCATGAGTGGATTTTAATTTTCGTAAATATGAATCGCGAAGTTTGATTTCATTGACTATCTTTCCTAAAATAATACTATAAAAATTTAACTTTGTAACATTTAATACTTGAAAACCATTCTAAAATTTAACATAAATAAAAAACTATCGAAATCCTTAAAATTAAAACTATTGATGAAAACAATCGAAATTAAATAAATGAACTAAAAGAATAGAAATACGCATTTATAAAAATCTATAATAAATGTAGCAGCAAAAAAGAAACTTACTTAATAGTCTTATCAAAAATAAGACACAAATCCTTGCATTTCAACAAATAATTACTCAATCAACCTGAAATTTGCGTTTAATTCATCAGAGGAAAGAGAATACTGCTTTGGTTTTCTAGGGTTGTTACATTGTTTCTCCGTATTGGTTTCCTAGAATTTGCCAAACTAAAGTCGCCAATTGAAAACTCGCCAATTAAAAAAGTTTGAACTAAATGCAACATAGAATCTTTACTTCTAGTATTCTGAAGTGTAATAAAATAAGAGGCGAAATGCTTTAGGATTTTAAAAAATACCAACATAAATCAGAACTATATACAAGTACGGAATATTTTACTACGCATTAAAATCGTATAGTTGAAAACGTAATGCATTTTACTAAAAGGAAAGATTTTATACAGATCACTATTTTCGAAATAGTGTTATTTCCAATTTTTAAAACTATTGAATAAAATATCGCACTTACAGTTTTTTTATTTAATTTTTCTTTTAGCTTTAGATTTTTTTTATTTACTCACTGCTTCATCAGTATTACAAAAAAACTCTTCCTCGTTAATAAAGTTTTCTTCTTAATCATTTTGATATTTCAGTGTTACAAGGCGTTATCTAAAGATCGGTTAAACTTGAGGTTGAACAAGAGAGAAACCATTTAAATCAGATTTCACCGGATTCGAATCACAGCGACTACTGGTCAATACGAATTCCACATCTGGCTTGCACCGATCACAGTGCTGACGTAAAATATCCTCAGTGGTAGACGGATCATGGGTTAAAGTCCCCGTACCGTCAGGCTAACCATGGCATATTTCCGTGATTTTTCTCTATATATAACGCAAATGAGGGTTAGTTCCATCTAAAAGTCCTCCAGGAAGGCAAATTTCTCCCGATACTTGATCCAGGAGTTCCCTTGTTTTCTGTGTTGCGTTCAAAAATACAAGGCAACGAAATTGAACATCACATCGGTAGCCATAAACCCTAAATTGGGTCGAGTGTTAAATGACAGTTATAAAATAAAATACATCAATAAAGAGTCGTGGTGGCTCAGGGTGCAGAGCGCTTGCCACCCAATGTGGCAAATCGGGATAGAGTCCTTGCGATGGTTAATACGAATTCCGCACCCGAATCGCGTCAACCACAGTGCAGACGTAAAATATCCTGAGCCGTGGACAAATCATTCGCAAGAGTCCCCTGGCCACCAGGCTAACCGTAGGAGAAAAGAAAAATAAAATTTATACATAGAACCCCTTATTTACGTTAAAAAATTGAAAAAGAAGTAAAAAAAATATTATGGAGAAAAACAAATGAAAAAAATTTAAAAATTAACCCTTGACCGGTATCGAACCTCTGACCCAAGATCTACAACTTTCGTAACTAGCCCCAGGCCGCAACAAACGACAACACGTCCCACACGCTACTGCTACTAATATTAAGCTTAAGGAACTTTCCTGCGGTTACTTAACTTAACCCATTTTGAGCCATTGTATGCCCCTAATTTGTCTATAAAAATTTCATTTAGTACGATTGTTTAGTATATTAAACTCCAATCTCTTGCCTAGTTTGAAAATTATAAGTTAATATTAAAGGAAGATACGGGGGGTTTCGTATGCTCGTTTGCAGAGCCGAAATTTATCCGTTTTTTTAGCAATTATTCGCATTTTCCCATAGAAAAATAATAATTTATATATGTTGAACACTTCATTCACGTAAAAATATTGAAGAAGATATCAAAAAAATATAATAGGATAAATAAATAAAAATTAACCCTTGACCGGTATCGCAGTTTTAAAAATTAATCTTCGGCCAGTATCGATCCCCAGACCCTTTGCTTACTAGCCCGTCGCGCTTCCAACCACGCAATGCCTCACACACAGCTGCCGCGAATATCAAGCTTAAAGAACTTTAAAGCGGGTACCTAATGGAACCTATTATGGGACATTGTATGCCCCCTGATATGTCTATAAAAATTCTCTTTGGTATAATTGTTTAGTATATTAAACTCCAATCCCTTGCCGAGTTTGAAAATTATAAGTTAATATTAAAGGAAGATACGGGGGGATTCCTATGCTCATTTGCAGAGCCGAAATTTATCCGTTTTTTTAGCAATTATTCGCATTTTCCCATAGAAAAATACTAATTTTTATATATTGAACACTTCATTCACGTAAAAATATTGAAAAAGATATCAAAAAAATAATATAGAATAAATAAATAAAAATTAACCCTTGACCGGTATCGCAGTTTTAAAAATTAATCTTCTGCCAGTATCGATCCCCAGCCCCTATGCTTACTACCCCGTCGCTCTTCCAACCACGCTATGCCTCACACACTTCTGCCGCGAATATCAAGCTTAAAGAACTTTAAAGCGGGTACCTAATGGAACCTATTATGGGACATTGTAGGCCCCCTGATATTTCTATAAAAATTCTCTCTGGTACGATTGTTAAGTATATTAAACTCCAATCTCTTGCCGAGTTTGAAAATTATAGAATAATATTAAAGGAAGATACGGGGTGATTCGTATGCTCGTCTGTTTCCATTGTTTTAAATTATTTTTACAATATATTTGAAAGTTTGTCATGCGTAAGGTGTTCTATAAATAAAATCGTGCATCTTTCTTTGTTAAACAACGCATAATGGAATAATAATAAAAAAATAAAATAAAAAGGTTGGGTGCGGTTCGAATTTCGAAGGCGTCAAACTCCTTTTAATATTAAGTTATAATTTTCAAACTCGGACCCTAAGTAGGGGTCTATGGTCCAAACAATACTGTAAGAGGAAATTTTTATAGGTGAATTAGGGGGAGCAGGGGGGTCCCCAAAGTTCAATTGCATAGCTGACCGTGAGAGAGCTTTTGAAGCCAAATTGTGGCAGGTTTCAAGTATTCGGGTGGTGTGGTGGTCAAGACACCGGACTAATAATTCACGGCTGGGGTGAGAGGTCGCAGGTTCAAATCCCTGCTGCTGCAACATTTCAAAAAATTTTCTTTTTTTTTCTTTCGCTCATTTTGCATTATATTATTTTTTTATTGTGTTTTTGTGTATTTTAGGGGGCCCTACATGTAGGAAATAATTTTTTATATCGGGAAAATTTCACATAATGGGTAAAGACTGGAAAAATCCAGGAAAATTGGGTTTTTTCCATTGTTTTAAATTATTTTTACAATATATTTGAAAGTTTGTCATGCGTAAGGTGTTCTATGAGTAAAATCGTGCATCTTTCTTTGTTAAACAACACGTAATGGAATAATAATAAAAAAATAAAAAATGAAATAAAAAGGCGTTGTGCGGTTCGAGTTTTGAAGCCGTCTAACTCCTTTTAATATTAAGTTATAATTTTCTATCTCGGACCCTAAGTAGGGGCCCATGGTCTAAACAATACTGTACGAGGTAATTTTTATAGGTGAATTAGGGGGAAGAGGAGGGTCCCCAAAGGTCAATTGCATAGCTAACCGTGAGAGGGCTTTTGAAGCGAAATTGTGGCAGGCTTCTCGTGTTCAAATGGTCTGGTGGTCAATACACTGGAGTAGTAACTCACGGCTGGGCCGAGGGATTGCAGGTTCAAATCCCAGCTACGGCAACTTTTCAAAAAAAATTTCTTTTTTTTCCTTTCGCTTATTTTGCATTATATTATTTTTTTATCGTGCTCTTCGATATTATAGGGGGTCTTAGATGCAGTAAATAATTTTTTTTTAATTGGGAAAATGGCGAATACTGTATAAAATCTGAAAAAATCCATAAAAAAAATTTTATTTGCATTGTCTCAATTTATTTTTACAGTATATTCGACAGTTTATCATGCGTAAGGTGTACTAGGAGTAAAATCGTGCATATTTCTTTGTTGAACAACGCTTAATGGAATAATAATAAAAAAATAAGCAATAAAATAAAATGGCCGGTTGGGTTTCGAATTTCGAAGCCGTCTTACTCCCTTTAATATTAAGTTATAATTTTCTAACTCGGACCCTAAGTAGGGGTCCATGGTCCAAATATGCCTGACATGGAAATTTTTATAGGTTAATTAGGGAAAGGAAGGGGGGTCCCGAAGGTCTATTGCATAGCTGACTGTGAGAGGGCTTTTGAAGTGAAATTATAGAAGGCTTCTCGTGTTCAAGTGGTCTGGTAGCTTAGAGACCGGACTTGTAGCTCACGGCTCTGGCAAGGGGGAGCAGGTTCGATTCCCAACTGCAGCAACTTCTCAAAAAATTTTCTTTTCTTCTTCTTTTGCTTATTTTGCATTATATATATAGATAATAAAAAAGGGGGGAGAAAATTAATAGTAAAAAGTAGCAAGCAACTGGGGCAAACGATTATATCCTTATATCCGCAAATATATACATACATATATATATATAATCANTAATATTTTTATAAGAAAGATTGCATTTTAAAAATATATATAATATAAATTTACAGCATAATATATAATTATGTATATCTATTTATCTGTATATATATATATATATATGCATACATATATATTTGCTGCAGCAGTTATATTGTTGAATAGTGCGACGAGTTCGTTGAATAAACTTATAGTTCTGTAATTACAACTCTTTGCATATGAAGATTTGCTACGAGTCTAGCGTTTCAACATCATTTGGCGATCGCAACGCTCGAATACGCTATCTGGGGAGAGACCGGTTTCATGCCGTTGGCCCTGCTCCCTTCCCTCTTCTCCTATTTTCAGTTGTATAGGAATGTACTACGATATTTTCCCTTTTCTTGATATTTTTCCTTTTTATTTAATAAATATATTTTTCAAAATTTCCGTGATGCTTTTCTTTAGAACTATGTTTAATATAGTTTTCAGTTCCATTTGATTTTCCATTTTAAAGATTTTAATCTATATGAAAATCAAGTGAGAAACTAACGTACTTCTTTCCTAACGTACTGCCATAGGTAGAGAGTTCTGCTCAACGCCATCTGCAGCCCATTTCGATAGCTTATGTTCAAGACATTGCGAACAAGAAATGATCAGAAAGAGACTTAAGTGGAAGTGGAAGTTTTTTTTTCTGTACTTGCTTATTAAATTTGACAATCTTTGAAATTTTTCTGGCAATTCAAACCAGTTGGTTATTTGTTTACCTTTTACTGCCTTTACTTGTCATTTGCAGTAATATTCGTCTTTTCCTTTTTTTAATCTTTCTTTTTATTGTATAAATAAGTGTTAACATGTGTTAAAGAAGTAATGATGACAAACTTGCGATGTGAATTTTAACATGTTTGAAAAGAATAATATCTAATTTTTTTTAATATTTTTTATAAAACGATAGTTTTATTTTCTTGACATGCCTCCAATCACACGCTGTAGGGTGTACTGTTTTTTATTTTTAATGGCTGTGTTGACTCCATTTTACATTAAACTGTGTAGAATGCAAGGTATATGAATAATTGAATTAGTATTTATCTGATGAAATGTAGTCAGTATTGGGACTTTCTATTTTAGTTATCTGATTTTACACACTATAGTTTTTGATAAAATAACATAATCAAAATAAATTACTTATGGTTTTAATAATCAATTATATGTCTGTTTTGGATGTATCTTTAAATTTTAAGTTGAGAAAAATGTAATTAATATCAATTGTAATCATTTAATACAGGTAATAATGAATTAAAAGTAGCTTTATAAACTTACAAATAACAACCTCGATTTTAATTTTGCAATTCTGAAGAAAAATTGAAGTACTCTGATGAATTATTTCTTGGATATTCTATTTTAGTGGAGGCTGTAAAAAAATGCCTTACTATTTACATTAATGTTAAGTAATCGTTGTAAAAGGTACTGTACTTATAGAATTGTGGTATTATGCACCAAATATATTAATGTTGATGCATAATATAATAGCAATGGTAATAGGTTTTCTTATAGACCCCTATAATGAATGAATACCTTTAATCATTTAAAAGTTAATTGTACATTACTTTACGTTTGTACATTACTTACATTAAAAGAAATTATGCAAAAACATTTATTAAAATATATTTGAGATTTAAATTACCCATCAAAATTATTGATTTGATTTCGATTAATTACACTAACAATTAGTCACCCTCTGCCCATATTGTTCAATTTTATAACTCCATTTTACCTCTTCTCAATAAATGTTTTTAATGATTAATGTATAAATTTTTGACACTGAATGGTGAAGGGGATCATTAAGTCAAGTTTGCCAACATACTGGAAAAACTACAAAGATAATACAATTTTACAAAAGTCAACAGGTGTATCAAATACGACATTAATGAAAAATATGCATGTAGAGTAAATAACCAATTATTGTTGGTAACTATAATAATTGAATATAATATTCAAATTATTAAGCATAATATGTTAAAAAGATAATATTGCATGTTGTAGTTATTGATTACAGTATTATTTTGAGTGTTGATATTTGAAGAAATATTTTATTTGAAGTACAAAAATATTTATGATGGTAAAAAATTATCCTGATATTTAAATTTTGTATTTATTGGCTGTAAGGAATAATGTTCATGTTGGCGATAACTTAAAAAAAGAGTCTTCAACTCATGGACCCTGTGACCAATGGCAATAAGTACCTGTTTTTATGTGAAATTCTTTACATTATCATTTCCTTAATTATCTATAAATTGTATCTGAAAAGTAGAATAATTTGTTTTTTGTTTAACTGTTGTTTTTTTAATTGTCTTGATTGTATTTTTAAATGAATGTTTTTGATACCTTTTATTAAATTTCTAATACCTAGCTTCTAATTTTACAGGAAACTTTAATACTGAATGGAGGGACCAAAAGGTAAATTTTTAATTGTTACTTTTTGCACTTCTTGGAAAAATTAAAGAGGACTTTATGTTAAGTTATTATTTTTGGATTTTTTTTATTTTTAAAAAAAAGGTTTAATCATACATAGAGATGCATTTAAATTGTAACAATGTTCCCTTATCATGACAAGAACATTAAACCTTTGATTCAAAGTTTTAGCTGATAGCTATGAAAAATGGTATCCTACTGAGCAATTTCCACTTGGAGGGAACACATATGTGAAATATGTTATTACCATTATAATGTTTTTAACATATGTTAATATGAAAATTATGAAGCGTGAAATGAAAGTTATGAAACATGAAAGTTTTAAAAAAAATTATGTTAATGTTTTTAACATGTGTGAAAAATATTAAAAATACCACCTAATTATTACATATATCCCAAAAATCTCTGAACTTCCTAATGATTTAATTTTTCCCATTGTTTTGTATGTTTCAATTGAAATTTCTAAATTAACTCATTATATTATGACAATGCAATGAATGGCTTGGCAATGAAGTTTGCCAGTTCTTTTATCTAAAAACATAAAAATTGGGGACACAATTATTTTCTTCGTCGTTTTTATTCAAGAAACAAAACATGTTTATTCACTGTGATATTTTATAAAATTTCAAATTTGTATCTATTTTTTTTTCTTTTTAATTCAATTATAGCCATTGAAACAGCCAGCCCTCTTAACTGAAACATTAGTAAACTACTGTTCTTTTTGTAGTAGCACTTTTTATGTTATTGCAATTTAAAATGACCAGCCTTTAAAGATTAAAGATGAATTAACTCACAAAATTGTTTTAGAATATCAGAACCAAACTTTAATTATGTTAATATATTTTTCAATTTCGTAATATATTTATTTCAGTTTTATGATACAGAAAATGAGCAGAATCGGAGAAAACTGCTGATAGACAAAACTTGTCAGTTTTTAAAAATCAACCAGACTTTAGAGGATATCCCTTCTTCTTATTTGGACCATTTTATTGTAGATGACACTCACAAACTTATATACTGTTTTGTACCTAAGGTATGTAACATATTTTATACTTATTTTATTGCTAATGTTGTCATAATTGTTGATAAGTATTAAAAAAAAAACTTGCTTTTAAATTTCTTTTGTAAGTTACTTAATAGATAAATATTAATTTATTTGTTTTATTGTTAATTTAAGCCTTATTTTAAAATTCTTGATATACGAGGTTGTTGAAAATTATTTTTTATGACAGTTGATGTTAGCTAATTTAAAATATTAAAAAACATTCTTCATGATGCAATATCTTGAAATAGTTGATATTCTGGAAAATAAAATAAAAAAATTTTTAAAAAAAAAACGATTATGTTTAGTATGTAGACTGAATCAGAACTCATTTTAGGCAGAAAAAAGGGCAGGGTGCAAAAGTTTAAAAAAAGGGCATAATTATTCTAAAAGGCAATAATTTCTTTCTATGGGCTCTACACGTTCCATTAAAAAACATTGTCAATTAGTAAAAGAACTTTTTTTTTTCCTTACTGCAATCATATTAATTACTAACTTTTATTAATAAATTAACATATATATTGAGTTAATGAGCTAATAAGCTTAGTAATTTATTTAAAAATGCATGCATACCTTAATAAAATAATAAATGTATGTTTTTAAGTGTCTGTAGTTGGGATTTAAAAATTAAAATGATTAATAATAATTATGATTTAATGATAGTGCAAACTTTCAATGATAAGTGCAACAAGGGGGTGTGATCTCTATTATTCCTTTCCCATATAAATCTATGTATTGACAGCAATGACAAACTAAATAAAAAGAGTTGAAAATAAAAGTTTAAGAAATCCATTGTGGAGTTTGGGGAAAAAATAAAGAAGGGTAGAGAAAAGAAAGGGCAAAAAGGGTATGGAGTCTATTATATCAGGGCACTAATTTACTTCAGGTGCAACAGGGTGGATTTTTTTGACAAAAAGGGCAGCAGGGTGCTGCGCCCTGTTTACCCTGCCTAGAATGAGCTTTGAAAATAGTTTAACCCGAAATTTGCATACATCTAAAAAGTCAAAATTCCGAACATTTTCCATATACCGTACATACTTCCATTTTATCTTGGTACATAAGTCTACGCAATGTATAAGTCTATTTTTAATTAAGAAACATCAATTTTTGGTATGTTGAGTGTATGAGTCGATTGCAAAACAAATCAGACATGAAAATTTCCAAAAATTAAAAAAAAAATATTATTGAGCTAACAATTTTTATGTTGGGACGTCAAATTTTTGGTATCTCGAGTATATAAGTCAATTGCGAAGCAAACCAAATGTGAAAATTTTTAAGACTTGAAAAATATTATTAAGCCTACAATATTCATGGTGTTCCTATAGACATCACATCATATGTCAAATGATACGANTCAGGGGCAACAGGGTGGATTTTTTTGACAAAAAGGGCGGCAGGGTGCTGCGCCCTGTTTACCCTGCCTAGAATGAGCTTTGCTTGAATCATTAGAAAGTTTGAGTTGGAGGGGAGGAATCTCAGGGAATGATTCTTTAAATCATTCCCCGAGATTCCCCCCCCCCCCACTTCANAAGAACTATAATTTTAATATCCCATAATTCCCTAAGATGTTACAAAATGCTTTTTGAGAAACACATTCATTTTGATAATGACTATAATAAAGTTTGGCAAATTTTTGCTGGTAAAAATCTTTTTTTTTTAAATATAAGATATTTTTTTTAATAAAAAAACCATAGTTGATGTAAGTTAGTCATCCAAAGTGTGGAAGCAGATAATTGTTATTTATTATCACTCTATTTCAAATTTAAGATAGGAAAAATGAAAAAACACTCTTACAATGGCAGCACTACTGTACTATTTTATTATTCTTTACACATCAACCAGAAATTTCACCAAAGCTAGAAAAGGGCAGGGTGATTTTTCAAAAGGAAATGCACCATCAGTTTTGATAGGCACTAATCTTACTAACTGTATCAATTATATCCAGCTAGATTAGTGCCCTTTAAAACAGAATTGAAACTACTCAAATAAATATGAGAAATAATATTTTATATTAACTTAGTCTAAGAATAACTTGCAGTAGTTATGTTAATCTACTGCAGTCTCTTTTTCTTAAAATGAAGAAGTATTTTTTCCCTAAATAAAACAGGAGACAACTGTTTAGGAAAAGGGCAAGGAAGGTACATTTACCTCTGTGAAGGAGCAAGCGGTGGTGGTCCATCCTTCTAAAAACACTTAAGAAGTTAACTGTATTATCAACAAGTCAAATGTCTTAAATTTATTTTTTACGCTTAGATGTTATATTAAAATTGTAAGTGCTCTATAAGTTTAATTATTTTATAAATATTGTGTAATAATAAATAATCAGTAATTCTCAGTTAATTAGCTTTTGCAAGTTCTTAACACTGTTCCGGCAAAAGTATCTTTTTGCCTGTAATATTTTTCTCACTTTTTAAAAAGAATTATTTTTCTGAAGGTTGCATGCACTAATTGGAAAAGAATACTTCTGACTTTAAGAAAATCAAAGCCAATGGATCCTTTAACTATTGCTGGTAATGAGACACATCAGGTAAACATTTTTAAAACTTTGAATCAGTATTCATCTGAAGAGATAAAAACAAAACTCAAAAGTTATTGGAAATTTGCTTTCACCAGACATCCATATGAAAGAATACTGTCCGCATATCGTAACAAGTTGGAAGACAGCTATGTCAACTATTTCAGAATCCGCTTTGGAACCGAAATAATTAAAAAATTCCGTACAAATCCCTCAAAAGAATCCCTAGAAAAGGGTCACGATGTCAGGTTTGCGGAATTTGTGCAATATATTACGAGCCTCAGCGTCATCGAGTGGAAGAAGGCTTTCAATGAGCACTGGCGTCCTGTTTTCGACCTTTGTTTCCCGTGTCACATTAAGTACGATTTTATTGGAAAATATGAAACATTGGTAGATGATGCAAATTTTATTCTAGAAAAAACTGGTGTTTCTAAGTACGTCAAGTTTCCCGAAAGGTTAAAAAGTTATCCAAATAAACCCACACGCGATGTGATGCAAAGTTATTATAGAAACCTATCAACAGAGACTCACAGAAAACTTTTTGAAATATATAAAGAAGATTTTACTCTTTTTGAATATGATATACCTTATTTATGAGGCTTGTTTTTTTACATATATTTTATTGAAATATTATAAATGCTACTAAAAATTTTATAAATTTGTGGTAGCTTGAATTTTATTCTAGGTAGCTTGAAATTTAATACAGCTTGCATTTAATTGGGGAAGTTATCAGTGTTATACTTTTGCCTGATATTAAGTTTTACAAGTTGATAAAACTATTTTTAATATGTGCATTTTTTTTAACTCAGTACTTTGACAATCTGATATTCAGTGTTGTTGTTGCAAAGTGTTATTGTATTGTTACTTTGACAGTCTAATATATTTAGTGTAAATAATGCATTTTTCTACTTAATAATTTGAGTCATCTTATTTTTGTTACTATTTATTTTATTAATGCATGTTTTAAAATAGTGAATCGTCTACTTTTATGCTATACCAGTACTGGTTTTATATAACTATATGTATGAAGGGGAAAAAAAAATTTCCATCTAGATATGCTAAATTCATAATTTGTGTTTAATATTGAGAAGCTGCTATTTGTTTAATTGGAATTATGTATTTGATAATAAAAATAGTGCGTGGAGATCCTCCGCGCGGAAGAAGTGAAACTTCATAATGTGGAAATGAAAATAGGAAGCGGTAGAAATTGATTTTTAGTGAAATCATACTGTTTCTTTAAGACAAACTTTATTAACATTACTTACAATTGATCGCATTATTAACAATTAATTGCATGATTAATTGATCGCATCTTTTAATTATCATTTTCTGCGCGCATGCGTTCAAGTGCCACGCATTCACTCTATCTCTTCCCCCTCCCCAGGAGCATTGAACGTTTAACGCAACAGTGCTTTTATACCCCCTCCATGGTAGCTTTAAACGTTTGACGCAACCTTGTTGGCAACAGTAAAAAAAAAACATAGAAAAATAAGTATCTAAAGCAGAGTATCTATGTGCATCAAAGTATTTTTTTAATTGTATTTAATAAAAAAAATATACTTAATAACTTTTTAAATACAATACTTTGTTTCATTTAAAAAAAATTTCGCTGAGTAAAAAATATTAATAATAAAATATATTTTTAAAAAGAATTATAATAAGAAATCAGCTTATTTCTAAATTTCAGTAAGGTATTCTTGGTGAATTTAAAAAAAATATTGCTTTGTTTTCTTTAATGCCAATATTACCTACTATGTTTTTCTCTTACTTCGTGCGCTCAACGAACGTAACGTAAAGAGAAATCTAGTTTCCATGACAACGGTAGCGTTAAACGTTTAACGCAACCTTGTTGGAAGTCGCATTAGAAGTTATACTTCTAAAATAGCAATTTCCTTCCACAGTGGAAAAAACCGTCCCGGAAAAAAAAAATTTATTTCTTCCAACTTCAGTGAAGGAAATGGAAGAAACACTTTTCCAAACGAAAATGAAAATCATTTAATCTGTTTATAATTGCAGTTTAGTTTAAATAATAATAATAAGTATAAATTAAATAAGTATTACTTTTCAAGCTGTTTAATATATAATCTTTTAATTGAGTGAGAACTCAATTAATTCAAAACTCCAAAACGTATGAATTCAGTGACATTTACTGAACATTAGGTCACCATACTAGAGTGAACCCTATCTACCGGCAAACTTGGAGATAAAAAAAAACATGTAAAACAAGTGCAGATGTCTCCCAAATCTACACCCAACATTTATTAATACTACTAAGAACAAATTGAATTCCCAATTACAAATAGCATTTTTATTTTTATAATCAAATACTGTTTACATAGCTGCCAACTGTACTGGATTTTGCCAGTTTTTCTTGGTCTACTGCTTTAATAAGTATTCTGGTTTTTATAAATTTTTAGAAAAGTCCCTAAAATAATCCCTATTGAAATGGCATTTTTGCACAAATTATTGCTCGATTGAATGTTTAAATATGTATCACGGATAGATAATGAAACGGGCCTCATTTACAGAAAATTTTTAAATTACCAGTTTAAAACTTTTTTGTTCTAAAATGTTCAATTTGCTTTATTCAGAACTCCCTTTCTAAACTATTGTAAAAGTCTTTTAACTACCTCTGATGAATTAAATTATTACTATTTAAAATTATGAGTAAACACAATACATTGCGTTTCAAGTTCATTTAATGTCAATCATATTGATAGCTATAAAAATTCCCTATGTGTAAAGTATTTAGTACATTGTGCAATAATTATCATGAAATTTAAATTATTTTGTAAAATCTACTGGATTTTTTCCTATCCATGTTGGCAGAAATGTGTTGAGTATAAATATTCAAACTCACTCTTAATACAATATGTAGAATTTTAAAATTTTGCATGAAACTAAAAAAAAAAATGAAAATAATTTAATTATAATAATAGTCTAATAAATGTAAACAAATTTTAACTTTGTGTTATTATATTAAATTTAATTTACTTAAATTAAAGCTATTCTTATGAAACTAAAATTAGTCTTTTTTAGTTTCTTCAATTTTATCCAGTTTCTTTCGGTTCTTTCCATTGCCCTGGAAGAAACAGGTTTCTTCAGGACGAATTGTCAATCATGATATTTGTAGAATGTTTATGAATGTTATTTATTTCTTTTTTATTGTTCACTGCCAAATCTTCACTTTTCAGTTGCATCAGAAATTGTATTTAAAATCCTATCAGGTATACACTATGCTAATTTTAAAAAAAATATATATATCATAAAAACATTTCCCTCATATAAATACAAAATAGTCTTGCTGCCATTATTTCTTGCTTAAATACTAAATTTAAACTAGCATTTTATTTTATATATTTTATAATTTGATTATTATTAAAGATTAATGTAATATACTTGAATTTATATATGTTTCATTTCTTACTTTAAATAAGTATGCATTATATACATCTGCCATTTGAAAATTTCCCCTCTATCATTTTATATGCTCTTACTTTTTTTTCTCTTTTTAAAGTGAAAAGTTTTATTTTCTTTGAAATCTTTTATCTAGACAGTTTATCTTTTTGTTTCTAAAAATTTTCTTCAAACAAGTATGAAGCTTTAATCAAAATAATTTTATCTGCAACTGCTGTGTATTTACATGCATAAGAGACAATTTATGACAGCTACTTAATTAAATTATTATAATTTTGTTTAGTTGTTCAAGAACATTGCGAAGAAAAAAAATTTTTGTTTAAATTTTTTTTTAAAGGATATTGTTTGTGTGCTCTATAATTAAAAAGTATGTTATGTTAACTGTCGTAACAAATTCTTCTGATCAATTCTACTTTTAAAAAAGTGTTTTTTGTCTTATACCAGAAGAACTTAAAATTTATAGAATATATATTTTTAGTTATAATTTTACTTGTGCCAAAATATTATTTATTATGTAAAATGTACTTTTCCCAGATTATTATTAATTTCTTTGTATTGTCCAGAGATGTTAGTTGCCAAAAAATATATAAAACATATACAGTCATCTTTGTTTTAACTCTTTTGTTACTGAAACAATCCACTTATACAGCTTTGCCTATTTTATGATACAGTTAAAGAGCTTAATGACAAAAGTCCCCAAATGTTTCAGGATCTGTAGAACATAATTACTAGTAAATGGGTACAACAGAAAATTTTTCATCATGCATTCATTAAATAATTCAAATGTAGTTGTCATTCAAATATTTTCTGTTTAACATAACATATTTTTTTATGTTTTTAAATTTCCCATTCATTACGAAGTTGTAATATTTTCTATGATAATCATGTTTTATACCTTTAATTCCCCTATATGTCTTGTAGCATGTATATCTTAAAATTTGCTTTTTATATTTGAATATTTGTTTTATGTGTCAAAGTATTTTTTTATAGAATTTCTTACACTATTGAATCTCATAATAAACTTTTCATTGACAAAGAATTATGTCCTTTGAATAAAAAAAATGTCACACTGCTGTAGATTATCGATTTATTTTAATTAATATTCTATAGAAAGCCAAAAGAACTTCTTTGCTATGAAACCTTCTAATAGATAAAAAAAAAAACTTGGTTCTTCTGTGGTGAGCTTCCTGCTCTCCGGTTTGGTTCAATATATTTTTTTCAACCTATTAATATCTAAGTTTCTTTTTATAAAATTTTGTATATTATTTAAATAATTAGCAATTAACTAAAACATTTATAAAAAAATATTATCTGAAGTCATGTTGTGTTAAGTAGAAGTTGTTGTTTTTTTTTTAGCAATTATTTTTTTAAATATACTATTTAAAAAATAACATGAATAACTTAAATAATATTTGAAAAAATAAAAAAATTTATGTAACGATGTATATTTAGAACCAATTCTTATAAGAATGGGTAGATACTAGGGTTATTTAACATCATAATTGAAGATTTTATATAGTTCAGGTAGCAAGTTTCTAAGGATTTAATTAAATTTGAAGAGGGAATAAATCGAAATCTGATATGCTTTGGAAACTATATTTTATTTTTAGCAGTTGACAAACTTGATGACTCTAAAAAGCAATGTTTTCTGCTGTATGTGAAACTTTTCGTGCAAAAATTAAAGATTCCAGTTAGTTCTTTGTTAGTTTAATTATCAAATGGAAAAATAGAGCAAATTTCAACTTGTTCAAAAAATAATAACAGGGAAAAAAGACTGAAATAAAAATTAGCAGGTTAAGGCTCAACTTTCCAGTTCAAAGGCTGGATAAGGACTGAAGATGACATCATCAGATGTCACTATGCAAACAATTCTTTTTCAATTGAGTATCTGCACCACTGCCACATTGTTATAGAAAATAGTGGTTATTTAGAAAACTTTGTTTTATAGTTTTTCTTAGCTAGTAGTGCCATTAATCAAAACTAATTTTAAAACTTGGTAAGAATGAATTTTATGAAATAAGTAAAATACAACAAACCACACATTTCTAAACCTTTACTTTTTTTTCTTTTTTCAAATTATTGGTTATTTATGGGATAACAGGTAATAAGAGTATAGAGAGGAACAATCAATTTCACTGAGCAGCTGCCACTATAAATAAATTCCTAAAGAAATTCAGGGCTGATTGTGCTCCGGAAAAAATCCAGATTTTTCGCTAACAGTGATCCGGAAGTTTCCGGAGTTCGAAGGTTCAGACGTTTCAAAAAATCATTGATCACAGAAGTTTCCGGAAATCAAATTTTCAAAGGTGGAACTTAAAAACACAGTTTATTTTATTTGTTTGTAAGGGAGAGCCAGAGATATACTTTATAAGCTTATATTCATGATTAATATTCATTTTTTATCAGTAAATAATTGTTATAATCACAAACTCAAGAAAGAAAGACATATTTGTAAATTTTAATTACTTCTCCAGGTCATCGTAGGTATGTGTAAATGATATAGGTATATGTAAAATTTTAAAAATATTTTAAGTGAACTAAGAAATAGTGAGAAAAAAGGGAAAAAAACATGTTTGAATTTTTTTCAATTTAAACTTTTTTTTTAACTCAAGAAATTTTCCGGAATTTTGACTTGGGCTCACAAAATGAAAATGTAATGGACATATAGTTGGTTGAAAGTAAGAACTCCCCAAGCCATTTTTTTTAATAACCGTCGATGAACAGCCGACCCAATATTGGGTTTACGACTACTAATGTTCAACTCCGTAGCTTTGTAATTTTGAATCAATCGAGAAGACAAGGAAACTCCTGGATCAATACCCCCAAAGGTATGATTTGATATGGGAACATGGAGGACTTTGAGACTCGACAGATTTAACGTGCACCAATCACCATTTACTACACGGAGTCTTCGGTCGGCTGGGATCGAACCCACAACCTCTAACCTCCCTACTAACTAGGCTACCACCCCCCTAGTCATTTGTCTGGACCCCTGGCGGTGACTATCGTAATGAGGTATAACTATTTCAAGTAAGGATGTGGGGGCATTGCGAAGGACAGGTTTTGGCTAAGGGTCAGCAAGAGAAAGGGAATATTTTTATAGTCTATTGTGTTACCCCTAGAGTGAAAAGAAGCTACCCTCCCTATTCTTGTTTCTATAGCAGCAGACAGACTCAGGTGGGGAGAGTTCTTACTGTAGACAAACTCTACATTTATGAATCAATATCTGGGTTGTTAAAAAAGACAGACTCCAAAATAACAGTAGAACAAGGAATCTTCAAAATTTATCCAGAAAAAAAATACATATAAATATGCACATTTATTTACACAAATAAAAAATTTAACATAATATGAATTGAGTGAAGTGTTTTGTCATTCTATAATTAAATTTGAAGAAAGATTGCATTGATTTTGTTCAAAACAAATCAAAATGCATCTTTTAACTACAGTTTATTTAGTCAACATTTAAATTTGGCATTTGTACTAATCTGTGATTAAACTGAAACTTTTTTAGCAAAAA
The DNA here is from genome assembly GCF_043381705.1 of Parasteatoda tepidariorum. Lineage (NCBI taxonomy): Eukaryota > Metazoa > Arthropoda > Arachnida > Araneae > Theridiidae > Parasteatoda > Parasteatoda tepidariorum. The sequence goes on along the minus strand of NC_092207.1, from coordinate 10,537,723 downwards.
CTATATCTAAGGATTAAGATTCAGCAACAAAAAAAATTTTTACTTTATAAAGAAATTTGATTTTCATACCAATGACACTAAAAGCTAATTTTAAAAAAATAATTTTCTCTGTTTAAGAACTGCTTTTAAGTAGCCATCAAATATAGCAATTTTATCACAAGTATAAAATGTTTTGTCAGTCTTGAGGGTAAACAGCTTGGAACCATGGGCGTGGAAGGTATCGAATGCCGTCAAAACGCTCAAAATGAAGTTCAATCATTGGATGGATTACCTATAAGGATAAAAAATAAATATGTATTAAGAGCATGTAATAAAAAAGATGAAAATATAGTCTTTTTACTCATATTGTTGCAGATTAATAGAGGTTTCTGTAACTGGAAAGAAATATTTAAATGTAAAAGATAAATATTAAAGTGCTAAAATAAGAAAATGATACTACAGTAGACATATAATAGTTACTCACTAATAAAGTGTGTACCATACTTCTTTTCTTCACAATACCTTGAAATTAAACCAATCTTTATTCACCATTTTAGTAAATGCTCAGCAATAAAAAATTGACTCCACAGTCATGTTAAATCTTTTCACGGTCAACAAATTTACTTCATAAACAATAACATATTGAAGTAAACATTCCCAATATAACAATTCCAAAGAAAGTTCATCATCACCATAGTTGGCCAGACAGCCCAATGTGAGCCAATGCCATCCTCTGAAGATTTCTCCATGATGACTTCTGATTTATCTTTGATCTCCAGTTCTTTTCATCAATTGCGAGAAAATCAGACTCCACTGAGTCAGCCCATCTCAATCGCGGCCTTCCCCGCTTTCTTTTTTCCATTGGGTCTAAAAAGCAGTATCTTTTTTATTGTGATGTCATCACTCATTCGAATCAGGTGAGTGATCCAATTAATTCTATTTATTTTTATGTATTTAATAATATCAGGTTGTTTATAAATCTTGTACTGTTCAAAGTTAAATCTCCTTCTCCAGTTATTGTTTTCATTTACACCACCAAGTACACTCCGCAAAATCTTTCTCAAATATTGCAATACAATTTTCCTCCAATTTTGTCATTGTCCAATATTCAGAGGCGTATGTCAAGACTGGACGGACAACAGTTTTGTAGATTAAGAACTTTGTTTTTCTAGAAAGAAACCTAGATTTAATGAATCTTTTCAGCCCCATTCGCCAGATAGTCGGTTTTTTATTTCAGGAGTAATTCTGTTTTCAATGGTAATAATTGATCCTAAGTTAGTAAAACTCCTCACTGTTTCAAATCCATAAGAATTTATTTTAAAGTAGGGGTCTGGGACTCTGTTTCTTGAGAATAACATGTATTTTGTTTTCTATACATTTATGACTAAGCCCATTTGCCTAGAAAGAAAGTCATATGCCTCTATTTAAACTACAGTCTCGCATCCAGGCACCACATCAAAACTACTTTTAACTTTCTTAAATCATTCATGTAGTGTAGATATGATTGAAAAAAAATATCCAGGCAATTCTGGGTAAATTTATACTTCACCTTCATTTTTTTTAAAAAAATTAACAAATAAAACATTGAAGGTATTAAGTCAAAACTTTTGCTCTTTCCACTCTCCTGATCATTACACCACACTTATCTGTGTGATTATTATTGTCTGAATAAAAACAAAATTCTTGTAAAACTGGTGCAGATGCATAACAAATCATAGCCAAACTATATTTGAATAACTAAAAGAATACTCTGAATGGATAACAAATATTTATAGATATAAAACATACAGCAAGGAGTAAATTAAAATGCACCGTTTTATCTATTAATTTTTAAGCACGTTCTAATCAGCAATATAACTTACCTGTGTATCTGTAATAATTTCAATATTTTCTTGAGGCACGTAAGTTAACTGAGGAATTAACCTATCTCTTGTATCAACCAGAATAGAATAATTGGGCATATCACGCCAATGCTGAAACAATAAAAACACAAAAATATTTTAAGATTTTGCCACAAAAATAAGTAAACTACAATTTACTTCATGATAACTTCAAAAGAATAGTATTGTCCTATAAAAATAATGAATGTTTTGGAGGAAAAAAAACTCAAATAATTACAAAACAATAACCTCCTAAACAAAGCAAAAAGAAAATGAAAAGAGCACAGAGAATGTCACAGAAACAAAAATATCATTTCAATATCATAATGATCATTCAATACATATACATAACATCATCCAATAAAAATAATGAACGTTTTGAAGGAAAAAAATTCTAATAATTAAAAAAGAATAACCTCCTAAACAAAGCTGAAAGAACCTGAAAAGCAATACTTATTTTTAACAATCAAAAATAAAAAAAATTATTCAAGTTAAAGAATCCAGATTATTTATATTTTACTTTTATTTCACTACATCAAAGACAAAAGTAAAAATAGTAAAATTTTAGTTTAGCCGAAACAAAAAAAAGAACAAAAATACACTACAACTCATCACTATCCTAATTCAATTATCCGTTTAAAAAAATGAATTTCAATGCATCACAATATTTTATTCTTTGCTATAACAGAAGTAAAAGCGAAAATATGATTTGCTGATATAACAATGCAGTTTAATAAATGAAAATCAAGAGATATATAAGATAAAAAAGTGAATCAGACTTACAGGGTTTTCTTTTCCGTGCATTTGTTCCAGCCATTCAATTGGTGCCTAAGGATGAAAGAGCAAGAATCTTAAAAGACAATTAAGAATGAACAATAGATATTATAATTTTAAACAACACGGAATATCTTTTCCATGTTTTGTCTAAATTGCACTATTTGTCAAATTTAGTAAAACCTAAGTATAAAATAAACTTTTTATAATAAAAGTAATGTTAAGGTTAAGAAATGCTAATTTTATTATTATTATTATTGCAGGATTTCACAGGATGTACAGAATGCAAAAGTATAAGACAATATTTTAATTAATTTTAATCATGAGATCTGAATTTTACATTCTAAAATGCTATCTTGATGTTAAGGGCTCTAACATCTAAATATGCTTAATATTTGTATCGATATTTTAGGTTATGAAATCAAACATTATAAAGTACTCTCTTAGAACAAACATACTTTGATTCTTAATGAATATGAATTTTTGATCATCGAAACATGAAAAATTTCCACAATCCGGAAAATATAATCCCAGAAATCAGGAGAACCGTCAAAAATAGATTTAATAATTTATAAAATAAATGTAATTTATAACTTTAATTAATAAATTTAATTAATAATAATAATAAACTGAATAAATGTCATTCAAAATAATTTTTAAATTTAAGGTTAATTTTACTTTTTGCCACGTGTTTCAACTGCTTAGGCGAATCAAAAAAAAGTTTACACACATAATTATACAACTTATTTTTTTAAAAGAAAATACATCACAAAAAAACATAATTTTTAAAGTATTAAACTAGTAATGGTCAACAACAAAAAAATTTGAATTGCAAAGTTAACAAATAATTATTGCACTTTATGTTAGGTAATTTTATTATGAAATAATAACAAAATTGAATGAAATCAGAAATAACATTTTCTAAAGCAATAAAATTCCAAAAAAGATTCTTTTATACCTTCATTTATGATACATGAGAATGCAATATTTCTAATGTAATATTAGAACCTTTAATCAAAACGTTAGCCTCTTTTTTTAAAAAAGACCAATGTTATTTTTAATACACTTAATTACTATTAATATAATTGTTATCAAAAATTCCTTATGATACCTCAGAGTAAAAATCAAAAATAAACAAAGTAAAAATAATCAATAGAAAAAATTATGTAGATCGCTTACTCGAGCCTTTTCATCCCATCCAATTATTACACCTCTATAGTTCCATTTTCTGTGTCGTACAACTTGACCAACACGATATTTAACATTGGGATGCCTCAAGAGCCTCGGTTCTTGAGAAACTATAAATTTGACGAACCACAATAAATTAAATGCAATGCTATTTTGTAAGAATTTTAAACATAAAACTGCAGCCTTACTCAATGCCTTAAAGTGTACAATATAATTCAAGGAAATTTAGGGATAAATAAAATATGACAATTCACACAGTAAACTATTGTTAAATAACTAATAAATAATTAGCTGAGGCAAAATATAGAAAAAGAACTTAATACAGATATAATAATGTAATAAGCACAAATATAAATAGTTTACACCAAACTTATTTTTATTCGCACCAATCAAGATACTTTTGTCTGTTTTTATTCCCACATAAGACTTTATGATGATTAAAAGAAGCTTGCATATAACAAATATGAATAAATAAAACTAAAGCAAGATATTTGTGATCAACATAAAAACATATTTTGAATGTGAATGAGTCAAATTCGATAAATAATATCAGAGTTCTGCTTCAAGCATATAAAACACTATTAAGATTTGTAAGCAAAAAACTGGATATTAACCAAACCAAATTAATTTAATAAAATTAATTTTGTAATTTCAAATATAATATTAGTTCAGATTCAAGTTGAAATTTGAAAGTAGACATTTATGCACCAATGTTTAATTTCAACCACTCTTAAATTAAGGATTTGATTACAGCTATTTCTTTATTTTGAGCCCTTCCTTAACTTTACATTTCGCTATTTTCAAAGGATAATTTTTTTAATATGCATTATTAATATAGCAGCTGAGATAATAATAACATCTGTGGTTTAAAAGGTACTAGTTTCTTAACCGCATTAAGCAAAGAAATAAGACGAAAATACAAAAAAATTTCTTACAACCAAAATAACCATCTTTTTGTTTGAACCGTAGTACTTCTAGAGCAGGAGACTCTCCCAAATCATCTAAAACTAAACTGGTATCAGCAGCTCCATAATCAATGTCCAATAGATTGGAAACCCATTTCTTCCAAGATTCTAAAGTCAGATATTCATCATAGAAGTTGGTGATGCGGGTAATTAATCTAAAAACAAAATAAGACCAAAAAGCAAATTTTAAAACACATTAAATAAATTATTATTTTATTACTATTTGCATTTTTTATTGGCATACAAATTCCCAAGCATAATTCTAAAATTATTTCATTTCTATTTCTTCAATTATGTTGTTATTGTTGTTAATTAACGTCACATTAGAGCTGCACAATGGGCTATTGGCGACGGTCTGGGAAACAGCCCGGAGGATATTCCGAAGACATGCCATCACAATTTTGATCCTCTGGGGAGGGGATGGCACCCCTGCTTCGGTAGCCCGACGACCTGCGCTTGAAGTCGAGCACCTTACGGTAGCACAGTTTAACGAGACCACAGCCAGTGATGATTGACTTCGGTGATCTGCTGGGAGCCGTGTCTTAACGATCAATCCACTGCGGGACCTTTCCTCAATTAAAAAAAGTAGGGTGAGGATATAGAAATCTTTACTAATGTAAATTCCCGAGCCGTGATGGCTCAGCATTCACCCTCCATTGAGGTAAACTGGGTCCGAATCCCAGCAGAGGCTGGTTGATACGAATTTCGCTTCCAGCTTGCACCAACCACAGTGCTGATGTAAAATAACCTCAGTGGTAGATGGATCATGGGAGTCCCCTTGCCATCCGGCTAACCGTGGGAGTTTTTCCGCTCCATTTCAAGCAAATGCGGGTTAGTTCCATCAAAAGTCCTTCACAAAGCCAAACTTCCCCCAATACTCGATCCAGGAGTTCCCTAGTCTTCTGGATTGGGTTAAAAATTACAAGGCTAAAGAGATGAACGCTAGTCATCATAAATCCCAAAAATTGTGTCGGCTGTTCAACGACAGTTATAAAATTTCAAATAAAATTATTTCCAGTCAAATTTAGTATCTTTTACTCTTAATAGTACATCAGCATTCTTAACATAGCTTTCGATAACTAAAGAGCAATAGTAGTTGGAATTACAGAATTTGTTCATTTGTTTGTAGTTGGTAACAGCTCTTTCAAGTTGTGAACATGATCCTTATGGGTATCATGAACATTGGTCCCTATAGGTAACAGATAAATAATCAACTTCAATATTATGATTTATTGATATTTAGCTGTACACAATATTTTTCCAATTTAGCAAACTTATATTATTTTTTACATAAGTCAATATTTTTGTTATGTCAACAGAATTTATTAACACGCACGATAACAAAACATTTTAACAACAATGACAAAACAAAAATATTCTTAACAATTAAGAGAAGAAAGCTAAATATTTTGTTTGATATAATTAATTTTCAGCATAAATTATTTACCACTTGCATTTTTATTAAAAATTTGATTTACATTATTGTAAATAGACAGATTGAATGTTTAATTTAGAGTCAACTAAAACTTTTACTAAGAAATACTTCTGCGCAACAAATAATAATAAAATTATACTATAAAATAAAGCATTTAATTTTTCTTAACAATTCAAGCTTTTTTAAAACAAAAACAAAAAATACAGGAGCTGCAAAATTTTAAATATTTTTTTATTCTTTCACAATAGGAATGTGATCAGGGGAAAAAACGTAAAAGCATTTAAAGAAGAATCTGACTACATAAATTTTATTAACCAATTCAATATTTATCTTACTTATTTATAGCATATGACCGACTCGATTCGACATTTCCCCAATTATTGACGAGAAAATATTGCAAAGGGACACAAGTGCACAAAACGAAAAAAATTAGTACATCTGAGAAAGTTAACGTCATCTAATTAAATATAAATTAGGGTAACTTTGCATTCTAAAAATTAATGACAATTTTATGATAAGTCCCGCTTTAAATTGTTATTTATAGTACAACATGACAAACTGAAAACGAAAACACACGTCATTATTTATTGTTTATTATTGCTATTTAAGTTTAAGCTTTTGACTGCTTATTTTTGTTTTTTTTAGATCCAAAATCATCTTCATTATTTTCAATAGAAATAGACTCAAGAATTATGTTTTCACTAGATTTTTTCAATCATAAAACATAAAAAAAATTTAATATGTAAATTTTAAATTGATATTCAAGTGTTTAGTTAAAAATATTTTTCTTAAATATTTTGTTTGTAACCACATATATAAAACCATAGAAAATTTGAATATACGAACCATTGTAATCAAACAGTTTTTTGAGTTTTCTATTTTAATCTCATATTTCATATGATATTTCCCTTATTCTCTTCAAACTGAAAAGAAACCAGAGTGTATTTCGCATCCATCCGACATCGAACACGAGTGATGCAATAAGGTCGTGTTTAACAAACAAAAAAGTGATAAAGAGAAAAAGGAAAAATTTCTGATTGTTTTTATTGAAAACGTTTAATTCGAAAGTAAAGTAAATATGCCTGATGATAAAGAACCCAAAAAGTTAAAGGCATGTTGTGCTTGTCCAGAAACAAGAAAAGCTAGAGATGCTTGGTATAGTATTATTTTAAAATTAAATTTTTTTTTTAAAAATTTCTTCATAATGTTTTTAAATTATATTGCAAAAAATTTGACTTATTTTCACCCTTTAATTTAATTGTAAAAGAATGCACATTTTGCGTAATCATTGAAAGAGGAAGAAAAATTAATTACTGTGCCTATTAGGAGAAAAAATAAAAACTCACAAATGAAGAAAAGCTTTTTAAAAAATGACAAAAGAGTGTTGATGTGTTATGAAATGTTACATATTTTTACTACTTCGTCAATGTTTTATTTCAGACTTGTTCTATACCATTTAAGCAAAGGCTTTCTCTTTAATATTTTTTTTTTTTTTTTTGGAAAGATTTTTGTATTTTGCACCAGTGCTAAAAATGTGGCCAAATTTTCGCTTTCACCAGGCACATGAGGAACCAAAAAAAATCACTAAAGTTAACTCAAAGTATATTTCTTTATAGTCATCTCTGTGCAAAACACTGTACTTTTTTTATTTAAATTTTGGCATTATGTGGATGGTAATTGATGAAAGACACCATTTCAGATTATGTTTAATAAATATTTGTATTAATGAAGAGTGCGGGATGCAGAGAAAAGACGGGGGATATTTCTGTATCGTGATCTATAGCGCCAACTACGATCACCAAGGTGCAAAATAGATTTTAAACTTCCAAAAATTTTTTTAAAAAAACATGCAAGTGTTTGCCCGGGGTCGACTACGAGTTATACCTTTCGAGTTCGTGTGAAGTAATAACAAAATTATCGAAATTTTATCTTGCATTACTGAGTAATTGTTTCTAAGAAAGTAGTTTGTAGTAAGTAGATTTGTAGTTTGTTGTAATTTAAATTCATATTCAAAAAGATAATTACTAAAAGATTAAATAAAAAGTTTAATATGGTAAACTTGTAATAATAATTCCAATTAAACTTCTTAAATTTAAAGTTTAATTAAAGTGGGATCATTACTGAAAGTTTGAAATTTATAGATTGATTTGTGATTTAGAGGTTTTGTTAGCATCAAAGTTAAACATACAAAGTTTTAACGTGTGAAATAGTAGGTACTGAAGTTTAAATTTGTACTTTAATTGGTAATAGTTTTGATATCTATTGGGTTTACTGTTGAATGTAATTGCTAAAAGTAAATCTGTAAATAATTTGATTTCATGTAAATTTTGTATTTAGAAATTTCAGTATTTTCCATATAGATAACTTTTGTGTGTTAACTTTTTTTTTTGCTTAAGCTAGCCAAATGTACAAATATTGTTATTGCCTATGTAATGTGAAATATTGTCTAGATTTGATGGGTTTTTTCTTGTTATTGATAAACAAGTTTAGATATGGTTGAGCCTGTGTATTTTTCAAAAAACTTAAATTTATATTTGAAAATATTTTAGTGCTTTTCTAGTGATTAAAAGGCAATAATAGTAATTATATTTCAGTTGATTTTTTTTAAGTATAGAACATGTAAAATTTGAGTTATTTTGTTTTGTAACAAACATTATTTTGAATTTTTTTTTTAAGAATTAGCTATTTTTGAAATTTAAAGTGTAAAGCGAACTTCTTGCATTTTGAACATTTGCTAGAATTTCATTTTAATTAAACTTGCGTAGATTTGAAAGTTTAATGTCTTGAAGATACTATTGAAATTTAAATTTGAAAGTTTGGGAAGTAATTAAGATTGAACTTCTAAATTTAAAGTTTGATATTTACTTCTGGTTAAACTGGTTCTGGTTTACTTCTGGTATGTATTAGTATGTTATTATGAGAACATAAATTTAATTACTGATATTAATGCTAATATTGAATTTAGAAAATAAAGATTTTAAGTCCTGATTTTGTGATAAAGTTGAGTTAAATGATTTTAGAAATAAAAAGTTTAAAACTTTGAATCAAAATTTTATAGTTCAATTCAATTGACTTGGAAGCTGTATATTTATGTTCATTTTCGCTTTTCGTATATTTATGTTGATTTAATAGCTGTTAATTTTCAATTTTTCAAAATGCATACATTTAATTTTTGGAATTGAATTTTATCTGATTTATACTTCCCTTTTCTTTCTTTTTTTGAGATTGTATGTATGTGGAAACTGAAATTTTTAGAGGAATGTTTTATTATACTTTCAGTTACTTATGTATATTCAATAAAGTAATCTGATAGTTTCAATTCTACTGATATGAATATTTTTCAAATTCCTAAGATTTAATTTGAAAAATAGGTTGTGTTCCTAGAACTTTTGATATAAATTTGTTAAAGTTCAAAAATATGTGTATATGTCTATAAATAAGGCTTTTAATACTATATATGAGATAGTGGTGAGTTAATAAAATAAAAACCAACTTGTTTATGTTCTTATAAAAAATGTCTTAAATTTCCATTTGAAGACATTATATAGGGCTTAAATAAAATTCAAATTATAGAAGTTGAGGATTGAATTAAAATAGTTGAATTTATAGATTGTTTAAAAACTTGAGTTAATGACTACTAATTTTACTAAACTTTAGATTAATGTTAATTGTATGTTAGAAATTTATTAGCTTAGAAGAAACTTAAATTTCATGTAAAAAAAATTCTTAAATAAAATTAGTTATCTTCCACCTTAATCTAATTTGAGATTAAAAATTTTAATGGAGATTGGGAAATTTTGTGGTATTTATAAATACTATTTGAAGGTCAAAGCAGAATTAACTTAGTGAGGTGTCTTTAAATTAAGAGTTAATATTGACATAGTGAAATAATTTTCAGAAATCGTGAATAATTCATGAAAATAATGACATTGCGAAATAACTCATGAAAATAAGATTACATTATTTTCAATAGATAAAACTTAAGTTGTGACAGATATTAAGTAAAATTAATTTTCAATAAGTAATTAATTAACTACATAAATTTTCTTAATAACAGGGTTGCCACAGAAAAAAATGGGCAAAATAGTTGTTAAAAACTATGAAAATAGTTGCCTAAATAAGAAAAATATTACTATATGACTTAATTATCATATACCATGATCCGTTTAGTCAAGTTGGTGGCAAATATAATAATTACTTTTTCATTAGTAAAATTTACTTTTTCTAAAAAAAAAATTTCACAATAATTGATATATATTGTGAAAAGTGATTCCCAATTCACACATCGTAATATTGTATTAAAAATGTTTTTTTTTTTTTAAATCACTGTGAATTTCATTGCAATAACCATTAAAAAGGCGACCAAGAAACGAAATAGACTTACAAAGGAATCTGAGCAAATTGAACAAATTAAAATGTGATGACTCAAATTTGCAATTTTTTTTTATAATTTAGCATGTTCAGAAGCACACGGATCACAGGTTTTTAACCCAATTTATGCTTTAAAAAAAGGGAAAAAACATTGCTAGGAGTACAAAAAAGTCTGCTTTACTTGAAAATAGTTGCATCTTAGTCGCCTGTAATTAATGTGAGTAATATACAGCCAGAAGTTATTAAAGTACCAATAGATATTAAGTTATTTATTGATGATGTACCACATTATTCGAAGAGTATACTAGTTTTCATATGAAAAGCTGCGACTGTGAATACTGAAAATTAGTGAGAGTTTAAATATTTTTCATAGTGAGAGTAATGTATAGTATAGGAGATTGTATAAATTTAAATCTTCGATAACTATTTGCAATGCATTTTTACTGTTAAATTCTGTTGAATGTGTGAAACATATTAGTTTTGGGTTTCAATCTATACATTTTGAAACTTAAGTAAATTTTTAATATGTTAAACTAAGCAACTCTTAATAGTTACTAAAATTTAATATTGCTGTGTTAATTTTTCTTACACTGCTATTGTTAGTAAATTGATATGATTCTGATGTGTTTTAAGGTTGGTAGAAAAAGAAGCAATATGTAACTATAAATGTGAGTTTAAAGATTTGTATTTTTTCTGAAAGTAAGATAATAAGGAGAGTTATGTAATGTTAGCTGTAGCGCTTGTCTTACGTTTTAAGCATGAGCAAGATGCTTTGTTAACTTGTAAGACAGCTATGTAGAATCTTAAAAGCAAAAAAATTGATCTGATGGGTCCTGATCCTGATATTTGAAAATCTGATCAATATTCATGTCAAAGCAGTTAAATCTATGCTTATTGTTCATATCTAGTTATGTCACAGGATGACGTCGTAAAAGTTCGGGGTCAGGCGATCATTGGAAGTGTATGATGATGTAGCAATAATTAACAAAAATGAGATCATTAATACGTGTTGGGTTGCAGGTGAATCGTCAATAATTAAGAACAAAATGCATGATATGAAGTTCGTGTAACGAAATATTATCATGTTAAAACCTTGCAATTGTAAAAATCTGTTTTAATAACTACCAAAAGAGCCTTGGCAGCTCAGGGGATAGAGCTTTTGAACTAAACAAACTTGAATCTTATTTTGCCCTAGGGTTAGATTGGGCATCTCTTTAAGCTTAACTTTGTTTAAAAATAAAAAAATTTCGATAGACATATTTCCCTCATAAAATAAATGTAAGGACCCAATAGCATGATGGTGGGTGACTTAGATCTTTTCTACTTTATAATGCATGTATTGTAGTATTAAACAACTTGTGAACCTGTCAAATGCCACATTTGAATAAAGATATTTTACTTCATACTTAGCAGATCAATGCAAAGGTTTCTGAGTGTCATATTTACATTTCTTTTTCCCTTTCCTGACACTAAAATACATTTTTCATTTTTAGCTTAATTGAGAATGGAGAAGAAAAGTGCCAAAGCCTAGTTGAAGCTCATAAAGAATGTATGAAAAAATTAGGTTTTAATGTATAGTATTATCTGTCCTATTTGTAGTCAATGTAAATTCATCCTGTATAAAAACCAATAAATTATTTAAAATCTTTTCTTTATTACATACACTAAAGAAAAACAGAGAAATTTACAACAGAAATGCAATGCATAGTATGAATAATGAATGAATGCAATAAACAAATGCATTGAACATATATATAAATCATTTCAAATATTTGTCACTATGTTCAATAAGAAGTTTTGCAGAAGACTTGGCATCCTTAAATAAGGATCCTATTTCTGTTATGTCTTGCTTTTTAACTGATGTTCTTCCATTAACTTTAGCCAACAAACTAGCTGGAGTTAATAACTGCACAGCATATCTATAAAATAAGAGCAAAACAAGTCCATATTTTATTCATTTTTTTGTAGGATTGCACTGAAATTAATAATTATGATTTAAATACTTTCAACAAACTAAAGTGATCTGAAATAAAAACGTTAGGTTGTCAACGTAAAATGGAAAAATAAAGGTAAGAAACAAAACAGCCGAGAAATGAAAAACTACAGCGGCCGAGAGGAGCAAATCAAGTTAAAATGCATTTCCACACGCTAAGGAGAGGTGTTGAGGAACTAATGTCTTTTACAAGGAAAAAAGTATAAAATTCCCTTAACCCCGATTTTTATCCTTTTGGCCACTGTGGTTTTTCTAGTTTTGTCTTTTACCATTCTATTTTAAGTTGGCAACTTTAAATGTTTTGTTTCTCCTCATTCACGCCTGGCAACTCTGGAGCGTCTATTTTTGACTGTTATTTACTATTTGTAGAGATTAAAGTTTTTTAATCAGGTGTCGCATTAAAAGTTTATTGTTGTTTAATTGAACTAGAACTTAATTTTAAAAACAGAAATAAATTCATTTAAAATTGGAAGAAAAAGAAAATTAATGAATCAAGCTGCCAGGTACAAACACTTATTTGTATTTTCCTCAAAGTATCTTACTCCACTTAGAAGGTAAAATAATTGCTATTTCATCATAGTGTATCGTGCAGTAAGTATTAGATTTAAAGGTAAGTAAGTTCCATTTCCAGATGCCCATTTACTGGAAGCTTTTATTTTCTACACTTTTTAACAATCAAAATAAACAAAACTTTTTCTTTTCTTTTTTTATTTATTTTCCATAACTGAACATTTTGTCTCAATAAGCACACTAAAAGAGGTGTTGAAAAGACACAAGCAATTAGAGTAAAACTTAGGGAAGAAGAATAAACTATGAATATTAGTGAAACATCCGGATAGTATTGATAATGTTTGAAAAGAACATCAGCAGAGAAGAGTAGATTCACTTTAAATTACAGGGATGTTTTATTTGAAAAAAAATCTACACAATTCTGTTTCTTGTTTTAGATTTTTTTATTACAGTTCAAAGAGTCATATTCGGAAGTCTGTTTGTTTAACGGAAGGATCTTTTTACTAGACACTTTTAAACAATCAAAATAAAATAAAAAATTCTTTTCCCATTTGTGACCTGTTAAAAAATAGTCTGCAGGTATGAGAATCCTCTGATTTTTCACTTCTTTATGATTTTTACCAATTCAAATCAAAATTTTAAAAACTGTGCGGAAATTCCAGTGTTGAAAATGGGATTGATAAACTTAGATGAACAATAAAGTTATTCTACAAATGCGCGATTTTAAATTTCCAGTGACAATGTATTATTAGGAAACTATAAAAATCTGCATAGATAATCGATAGAAAATTTGATTGTAAATCCATGTGGAATCGCGGATGAACAAAATAATGTGTGAAAATCTGTTTTAACAACTACCGAAAAACGATCTTCAAAGCCACACGGATTCTCTGGGGAATCGTCGCTAATGGAGAAATTACTACTAACTGAAATGTGCCATTCAAAACTTCCAGCATGTTATAATGACATATTAAAATATCGAGATTATAAAAACCATGTGGAAATCTGTAACAAAAGTTACTTATTATCTGGAAAAATCAATTTTCAAGACCTGCTGAAAGTTTCACGATTCCAGATATGGGATTTTCCATTGTCTTAAACAAAATTTATTTTTGAAATATATGAATGGCTCGGTAATTTTTAGCTCATTATCTGCACAGTTAATTCTGCCCATTATAAAGAGGGGGGCGGAAGAAGAGAACAAGTTTCTTTATGCATGAAAAAAATCAAATTACTCTACTTATTGTATAATAAATCAGAAATTTTTACTGTATTATACAATTAAATGGGAAACAGGTACAAAACTGTTAAAGCTATTTTAACCCTTCGTCTACAAAAGTTTCTTTATTCATGAAAAAAATCAAATTACTCTACTTATTGTATAATAAATCAGAAATTTTTACTGTAATCTACAATTAAATGGGAAACAGGTACAAAACTGTTAAAGCTATTTTAACCCTTAGTCGACAAATGTCGCCATATTAGTGGCATGGCAATTTTACTTGCCGAGTTCAATGCTACTGGTATGAAGGCAAAAATTCATTTATACTGATTGTTGTCATATTTTGGAAGTAAACTAGAAATTTTTCCAAACCGCTACATGAAATTTCTTTTTCGTCAACTCATGGATAGTAAGAGGGAGAATGCATAAAGAATAAGCTGCAAAACTTGCTATGTTAGATAACTATTCCATACTCATTAACTATTCAACATTTTCATATTATATTCATTAATTCCATATTTACATTAGAGGGATAATATTAATTACCTAGAGTACAAAAATCTATTTTAATACTTTAGAAATCTCATTTAAAATTATATACAAAGCATTGAACTATCATTTTCTTTCTATGCATTCAATTATGGGATGAATATTAAGCACTATCAAAAACATGTTATAACATTGAAGAATAAATATATCATTTAGAAAACACATATACCTTAGAGTAGTTTTCAGTCCAATCTCCCCCAAAGTACATAGTGATTCTTCATCGATAGTAATGCCTTCAACATTTGCTCTAATTTTAAGAATCTAAAAGTAAATATACCTTATTATTTAAAAGAAAAGAAATTTAAAGAGAAAATTTTGATTAACATTTTTCTAAATTTTTTTCATTCATTCCTTTAATAGCTAACTAGACCGACAGCCTAACTTCACAGATTTTTTATTTCCTGTATAAATTACTTTGATATAACATGAGTTAGTCATATAAATGATATAGTTTAAGTGTGTAATTATTTTTTTAATTCGAATTAGTCTTTATTGAAAAACAAAAAGCATAGTTAGTTCAAAAAAGTAGTTTTATTTAAGTATATTTTTCATTCTGGTAGTTTTGATTGTTAAAAGATTAGTAAATTAATGGTAATTTTCAACTTTTTTAGGATTAAAAATACTATAGAAATAAAATAGTTCATTTTTAACACTGATTTTAGTGCAAGGAAAATAAAATTTGTTTTAAATTTTAAAAAAATAATAATAAACCTTTGACAAATAACTTTACAAATCCATTCTTTTCAATTTTTAAATTCATATTTAAATAATGAAGAAACTATGAACAAACTTAGCATTTCAAATATCATTCAATTAAATAACTAATTAATTAACAAAATGTTATTTCCTCTTATATTAAACTTAGAACACTGATCATTCTTGAAAAAGATAATTCATGTCAATGACCTCCTATTAAATATGTTAGAAATAATTTAAATTATTTTTTATAATTAGAATTAATAGATATTAAATAATTAGAATTATTTGCAACCAAATGTTATTCGATAATTTTGCATAATATTGCTAGTTTGGAAAACTCGTGGATTCTTTTTCATTTTTTTATTAAAAATTTATAACATAAACAATTATTTTAAAAATGCAATCATTTATAAGTATATAAAAATTCCGCATGATTGACTAATGATATTTGATATAACTTCCTTGTACTTATTTACAAATTTGAGCTAGCCAAAATCTATTTTTTTAGCATACGCTACAGAAGAGAAATAATTAAAAATGTAAATTCAAATTAAAATAGTATAATTAATCATCGACAAAAGAACTTTAGAGAAAATAGTATGTATTTTGTTTGCTTTCTTATTTAATGTAACATATATTACTATATGTATTATATTATCACATAATCTGTAAAAGGAAGCAGGTAAAAGTAATCTGTATGATGTTCCAGTGTAATCAGATATCAGAAGTAATCTAAGTATTGGTTACTAAGTTAAGTATCAGAAGTAACCTAATTTCAATAAAGGTTTAAGAAATTGTTAAGAGATAGAAATTAAGAAAATTTTGTCACTAGGGCACAGGACTAGTAACTAAAAGATATAATTAGTTCCAGCACATTTTCACAGGTCTGTTTATATGTATCTGTAAGTTTGTTCGTTTTTTTTCTTTCAAAATAATAAATAAAAATAAAGTGAATTTAAATAAAAAGATAAAGATACAGAAAATGTGTAATGTTCACAGTTATAATGAAATATATTTTGTGACAAAATCAAAAAAAGCACACCATCCCTTACAAGAATTGCTAGTCTAAGAAACTACTGATAATTTATTTTATGGTGGTCATAGTTGATTTCGAACCCTGTTGTAACACATTAAAAAAATACTTTATTTATGTTTACTTTCTATGCACAAAAATTTACATAATAATATAAAAAAAAGACATAAGAAATAACTGATATTATATATTTATACCTGAATCATTTCTGAGCTTGAATAGGGCAAGGTACGAATAATCATAAGTCTATCCAGAAGATCTACAGGAATACCATGAGGTGATATTATATCCTCTGCACCCCTGAAAATTACCACTGTGTTCATTATTGCAATTAAATTATAATACATTTTTCTTTAAAAGATAATTTATTAGCAAATTTAACATTTAAGTATTATTTATGTTACTAAAAAAGTCACAGCCACAATAAAACAATTCACTACCTTATTGTGCGAAGGGCCACTTACGCAGCAGGTTGACTAACGAAAGGCCACGCACATGGTGGTAACAAATATGATATAATTTTTAAAAACATTAGTATTCTAAGCACTAAAAGTTTTTTAATTCAAAACATTAATAATATACTTGCAGAAAATTAAAGGCTTTTAATTATTAGAATTCATTAAAAAATGAAAAAACTGGTACTTTTACTAAAAAAATTTTTCCCTATTTATCAATAATTGATTTGAAAATATTAACAAAAACAAAAAAAATAAGGTTCACAGAATGAAATGTACATACATATTTTAATTAAAGAAAATGTATAGGGTTTAAACAAAAATTAAAACAAACCATAATACACTGAAGAGCCAAAAAAACTGGTATACCTGTCTAATATCGTGTAGGGTACCCGCGAGTACGCAGAAGCGCCGCAACACGACGTGGCAGGGATTCGATCAATGTGTGAAGTAGTGCTGGAGATAATTGACACTATGAATCCTGCAGGGCTGTCCATAAGTGGGAGTAAGAGGGGGCGGGGATATCTTCTGAACATCACGTTGCAAGGCATCCCAAATATTTTCAATAATGTTCATGTCTGGGGATTTTGGTGGCCAGCGGCACTCTTCTGAATTTAGACACTTCCGCTGGGCATCAAAATCCCCAGATATGAACTTTATTGAACATATTTGGGATGCCTTCCAACGTGATGTTCAGAAGATATCCCCACCCCCTCTTACTCCCACTGGTTTATGGACAGCCCTGCAGGATTCATGGTGTCAATTATCTCCAGCACTACTTCACAAATTGATCGAATCCATGCCACGTCATGTTGCGGCGCTTGTGCGTACTCGTGGGTACCCTACACGATATTAGGCAGGTATACCAGTTTTTTTGGCTCTTCAGTGTAGTATAAAATAAGATTCAATATTTATTTGGTATTATGTTCAGATATTATTTCTATTTCTTGAATTATTAGAGGTTTTATGAATGTTGAAAAAGGAAACTTTGAAAAGGAACTTTGTTTTTCCTAAAAAAAATCACCTAAGCTACAAAAAACTAAAAAACAATTACTAACAATGAGCAGTTTAAAAATTTGCATTTTCTTTCAGTTTTAAAATTTTTCAGGTTGCAATAACAGGGCAATTTGAAACTGGTGTGCCATAATAATATTGTAACAAAAACGCAGGATTCATGTAGGAAGTGTAGTATTAATTGTCTTTATGAGAAAGGAAAGAAAATCATTTAGATTTACAATGAAATTGCACAAATATAGCATGTCAAAAAGTGATCAAATAAATGCATGACTTATAACTCACAAGTTGCAATATCATAATAAATGTATCGGAATTTAAAAACCACATGGCCACAGTCATAAATTTTTTAAAAAATGATTGAAACATCACTTGAATTTACAATGAAATCGACAAAAATTAAGCAAGCCGAAAACTGATTACTCAAATAGAATCTGTGAAAATTGAGAGCTTTAAAAAATTAAAAAATCTTTATATGAATTATGCATATAAAGCTAGAACAAATAATTAAATTTTTTTCATTATTTTTACAGACCATTTTTATCATTAATTTTTACCTTATATTACAACGGCCTCTATTAGTTGCAAAGATGACTATGGGAGCAATAGAAGATTCCAACGCTCTATGTAAATAAGTAAAACATTCAATATCAAGCATGTGAACTTCATCAATAAAAAGAACTCCAGGTACTAATTCAGCTATGCCTTGATCAATATATTTATTAACAACTTTGTTAATTTCTTTCCTTAATTTATCTGTAAAGAAAAGAGTGAGGAAATGAAAAAATAACAAATATTACAAAAAATACTTTACAAACTAAGCGCCTAAAAATTATTAATATCAGTCATTACCGAAATGTAAAAACTTAATAAAACATAACAGGGCATAATGTAAATATTTTTAAATAAGTTCATGGTTTAAGCTACTTTTTCTATCACATTTAGGACATGTAATTCAACAATTTAAAGAAGAAAAGCCATGAATACCATTGCACAAAAAAGTATTATTTAAAGATTAGTATTTCATAAAGGTTTGGTTACATAATCCTGTGTTTCAAAAAGTGAATATTTGGATAGCATTCAAATTATTTACAAGCTTTTCTTAAAAAGTGAAAAGTCTGAAAAGTGAACTCTTTGTATAACTAACTGTTGAATTCTTATATTTTCGAGCTATGTAAGTACAGATTAGACCAACCTTGTAACTTCACACAAATCTGCTCATATTTAAAAATCAGGCAAAGTTCATTTATAAGATTAATAAATGTAATCTTAATTTTCTTTTTAACCCAACAATTCTGAATCGGAACTAACATATTATATGCTGCCAAGTCATATCTTGCCCTGTTAATATAAAACAAATGTACCCAAAAGTAAATTTTTTTAACAATTTATTTTTAAAAAATGCATGTAATATGATCACAATAGACCTCAGATTAGAAGTAAAAGAAATCTCAAGCTTGAGGAATATGTAATTCCAATTGGAAGAGTTTAAAACTGTTACTTAATATGTTAAGATAATGTTAAACTGTTATTTAATATGCTATTAAGACTATTATTTAATATATTAACTGTTATTTAATATGTTAAGCTATTTATATTATTTTAATTTAAATTTTTTCATTAACTAATTCTCAAACTTAAAATAAGCAGTCACTTTTCTTTTTTAAATAGGAGAAGCAAATTTTAAGTGCCCAGTAGAAAAATTTAACATAGCAGAATTCCTATATCATAGCACATATACACAATATAGGTTCAAAAAGTAAAAACATTTAAACTATATACCACAGTTTAAGAAAGTCAATATTTGTTAAGTTAATTTATGCAAGCTTTTCACATAGCATTTTTAATAAAGTAAATATGTTATTACCTGTGATTTCTGTTTTTTTAGGTTTAATTAACATGCTCATTATGGATAAAATATCTTGGCCTCCTTGAGGTCTGGCATTTGCTACATCTAAATCATGTAGAGTCACATCTTGTACTATTTCTTTCTTTTTATGGACATCACCTTTAGGAAGAGGTACATATTCTTCAGCCTGCCAAAATATAATTTAAATGAATTTAAAATCTCATTACTTCAGTTATTAAGACTAAAATAATTTTTAGTCATAATACAAAATTTTTTGGAGACATATGTTCTGAATTGTATTACAGTGCAGAACCTCTTATCCGGAAATCAGAAAACCGGAAAACCAGATAACCGGAATAAAATTCGGAACCGGAAATTAATTTTCTTCCATTAAATTTTTTTTTTTTCCTGCAAGATGTTGAGCCCATTTTGTTATTTAGAGCATACGGCGTATCGAGTTGACGAAAGAACTGATTTAGAGGACGGATCAAAAGCCGTTTGTAGACGAATCTCACATATGCACAAATAGCTTATATATGTTATTAATGTTAATAATAACATTAATAACATATATAAGCCTGTATATAATTTTTATTTCATAATTTCTTTCCTTATTTAAACTTAAGCGTATTATTATTTATCATTTTTTAATATTTCTGAAACTATTTCAAAATAATTTTTTAGTTTCGTTTTATAAACATTAAAAAAACCGCATTTTGTAGCGATTCAGAAAACCGGAAAAATCAGTTATCCGGAATCGTGATGGTCCCGATCGTTCCGGATAATCGGTTCTCTACTGTATATCATGCTTACCAATCGTATTTGCTATAAATAAAAAGATCTCTTCCCCCTCCACTTACTATATTCAATAATGATCAAACATAGAAATATTTTTCTCTGAATTTCAAAAACTCCTTCAAAAATACTTTCCTAGTAAATTTACATGATTTAATTGGAATCTTTACAGTACCGAACGCATTCACAGTTTCCAAATTAAATAGATACCAGTCATGTAGATAAATTACAAAGAGGAAAAAAAATCAGACCTAGACATTTTTTTTAAAAAAAAACATAATATGCAAAACAATTTAACACAGAGCAATAAAAAAATGTTACATGACATTTCATTTCATTTACGAAATTAATAGAGAAAAGGAGCAGAGCAATCCAAGAATTTAATTTTTACTTTATTTAAAAGACTTTCAGAGGTTTATAATAAGTATAAAAAAAGTCTTACCTCCAAGTCAAATTCTGTTGCATAAGCATCACAGCGCCCTTGTCTCTGAAATATTGAATTAAGTAAATAAATAGCTTAACTGAAACATTAAAATAAAGTAGAAGTGATACTATCTAAATAATATGGTTGTAAGATTATTCTAATTAGAAACATTTAAGGCATTCTTTCTCTCAAATTAACCAACTTTTTTTTAAATCTCAAAATACATACAATTTTATAAAGCATACAATATAATTTCACAACCTTAAAAATAAATAAATAAACACTTAACTAAAGCGTTTAAGTAAAATAGAAAAAAGTGATGCTGCCTAAATAGTATGGTTGTAATATTATTCTAATTAGGAAAATAAACATTCTAAACATTCTTACGTCTAAACTTAGGCAATTTTTTCAAATTTCAAAATACTTCTAACCTTAAAATTAAAAACTTGTTTACTAGTTTCAATGAATAAAATGAAACCTAGAATATTAATTATTTGAAGGAATTTACATAATTTTCCACAGGTTAACAAGAGAGAATCCTTTTTCTTTCTAAAGAGAATCCTTTTTAAGATAAATAAGAGCTGTATCCATACAATACAAAACTTAATTGATATTATAATTTTATTGACAAGTAAGTTATAGGTTAATCTTGATAAAATTTTTGAAGAAAATAAGTATTTTATCAAATTATCACACTCAGTCACATTACCTAAGTTAACCAAAATGAAACATCTGGACAGTTATTACAAGATTGCAGACATATTTCTAGATTTAAATACACACACTTTGCCAAACTACTCCTACACATGAAAGTGAAATCAATGGGCTGGCACAATTGCAGTTACTGTTTTTGATAAATATTGCTATTTTCTAAGACTAATTTATAATTGTAACAGTTTTACAAATCAAAAAATAGTATTTAAAAAAAGAATCAAAAACTTTATATAAAGAGAAAAACTTTTAAGTAAATATTAATGTTTTTAAGTACAAATTACTTTGTAGTTAGAAATTGCTTTTTAAATGCTTCACAAATCAATTTCATTTTAATGCAAAATTTTTATGTAGTACGAATTTTTTAGGTAATAACAAATAAATAAAACAATTGGCATACTGAAATTCAGTAATGAAAACAATCGACAAATAAATGAAAATGTGTAAGACAAAAAAATTATCTTTGTCCGGTCACATTAATAAAACTTTTATTTTTGCTGTTAAAGACTTACCTTAACAGCTCCACTGTTAGCCTCAATGTAAATAACATCTCCTACGACAACTTTTTCTTTCTGTATGCTCTCAAAAACAGTCGGATCAAGTTTTAGTTTTTTAGAACCTTTAGCTGTTTTCAATCCAACAGCAACATGAGTAGTTGTTTTTCCATACCCTAAAATTATGTATTAGTTATTTAAGATAATAACTAGATTTAATTTTACAATGTAGATAAAAAAAAATAATGGTACACTACTTTCATAGAACACACTACTTATTAAATGCATACACAATTCAGTAAAATTGATCTATAAATTTAAAATAACTTATGGTGAATCATCATTTCTAGAAAAATCAGCAATGAAAGCAATTTTTCTTATTATTATTTTATTTTAATTTTTTTTATCTTTTGATTTATTAATTCAATAATTGATTTTTTTTTTCAAAACACGTAAAAAAACATACCTACTTAGTTAGAAAAGAAAAAAAAACACTATTAATCTTAACTTCTACCCACCCCAATATAACAGGGTTGTAACTCAAATCTGGAATGTAAAAAATTCCCAGTGCTTTCCCTGTACATATTATACACATTATATTAAGAGGAAGCACACAATCACTGTGCTATTGAATGACCTATACTAGTTGCTGGGTAAACAAAAATAAGGAACAGCTTAACATACTTAAAACAAATAATGCGATAGCAAATGAAATAGTTTAGTATAGCTGAAATATCTTTACATATCCCATAGATTGCGGTTTGAGTGGTCACCACTTTTAAAAGATAAAAATAAGAAAGAAAATTCCCTGTACTTTCCCAGTTTGTAAGGAAAAACTCAAAATACCCTGCCTTTTTCTTGTTATTTTTGGTGGTTTTTAAATTCCTTGTATTTTCCAGGTTTTCCCTATTCTCCCTGTGGAGTGGCAACTCTATTATTTCTTTCCTTTTTTTTCCCTTTCCAATATAAAGCTTGGCTTTTAAGGCTACTTTTTATCTAAATATCTGTGTTGCTAATAGTTGCATCAAATGAAGGGGGGGTTGCCTTTATTTATGAAAGATCAAGTTACATTTATCCTCAATACACACTTTTTCCTTCTCTCAAATATTTTACTAGTGACATTTATTTAATCATACTAAACATTCTTTAGTTAATTTAATGCCATTTAACTAATAACAATACATTAATGTATAAAAATTGATGTTCATTATCTTTTTTTTAATGGATAATGTATGTTTTGATCTTTGCTTACCTTAAAGATCTCAAACAATCTATTTTCTGAAATTGTCAATTCCAAATACGGGACTTTTTACTGTATAAGGTCAGGCAGAATAAATTATACCTACAATTAACTATTACATGTTCCTTAACTTAGATATTTAAATGTTTTCCCTTTTTTGTTTCATTAATATCTTTTCACTGTGGTTACTGACCTCCAAGTGGGTTCTCACTTTCAACAGGACTAATCTCAGTGACTTCTCCTTCATAAATTTCTTTGACTTCTTTAATTCTTAAACCTAAATTTATAAAAGATTATCATAAATATAAATCTGTAAAAATAACGTCTATATTTATAAAATTATTATTACTTTTTTTATCATCAATTGTCAGACTAAAACTAAATAAAACATTACAAACAATAAAATAATAGCAACAATAGCCAAAACAATTAGTACAAAACTATGCTTAAAACCCATTAAGATGTAGAAGTAAAAGAAAAACTGCTTTGACTTTACAGCACCAAAACATGGAAAACATGCTACTAATTTTTAATATTCTTCGATAATGTGTTATCTAATAGCAGTATAAATAAAAAATATTTTTTTAAAAAGTATCTAAATTTACTATACTTAACAAAATCAATAGTTTTTTATTACAGTAATTTCCTAAGTGATAAAAAAATTACGTAAGTTACCAACAAAGGGAACAACATATAAAAAAAATTTTAATTTATCTTCAAAAAGTAAATATGTTAATTTTGTATTTTTTAAACTTGTAAATGTTTTTATTCTTTTAAATGTTGTTTTTTTACTATTATATAATTTAGAGGAGCCTTTTTTTTTTATAAAATGTGTTACTCCTTTCTATTGTAATGTAGGTTCAATAAAACATTGACGAACGACACTTTTTTAACTTTTAAAACCAGGAAATTCCGACACCTAGGACAGCGGAGATCACGAGCATCCCGGATAATTGAATCTCTATTGTATTAAGTATGGTACATATTTAAAATTATAACTAATTTCTAGATTTACAGTTCAAGAAAAAAGCCTGAAACTCAAAAATAAGCCTGAAATAAGTTCATAAGCTTGAAACTAAAAAAAATCTAATATTTTAAGTACTTATCAGTTGCACCACTTTACAAATGAAAAAGAAATCTATAATTTAATCATAAAATCAAAATTCTCTTTTAAAAATTAAATCACATAGACTGCTAAGAGTTGACTTAGTAGAGATTGGTCTTTTTAAAAGTTTATGTTTATTTTTACTAAGGACAAAGCAAGTTTGGTCTCGTCTCCCAACCATTACACTAACTTTTTAAATTCCTTAACAGCTAAATAAAAATTAAAAATGATTTGCCTAGATATATTTACAGGGAGCAGCTGAATATATAGATTAAGAATTTATAAAATAACAATAAACTGCAATAAAAAATAATACAAAATTTAAGTACCAATAGCACGACGGAAATTCTCCATGAGCACTTCTGTTTTCTTTATTTCTGAGGAATACACCTCACTTCCCACCATTGGGCAAAATGGAACTTTGGATCCCAGTTCTTGAGCAATAGCAAGAGCAATTGCTGTCTGTAAATAGAAGAATAAAAATATTACACATGCCTGTAACATTGAGATTGGTATCTTATTTTTATAACAGTCGTTGAACAGCCGACCCTATTTAGGGCTTACGGCTACTAATGCTTAACTTGGATGCCTTGTAATTTTGAACCTAATCCAAAAAAAAAGGGTACTCCAGAATCAAGTATTGGGAGAAATTTGCCTTAGTGGAGGAGTTTTTGATTAAATTAACCCGCATTTTGCGTTACATGGAGAGGAAAACCTCCCACGGTTAGCTTGACAGAAAGGGGACTCTAACCCATGATCCATCTACCAGTGAGGGATATTTTTATGTCAGCACTGTGGTCGGTGCAAGCCTGGTGAGGAATTTGAATCGACCAGCTATCACTAGGATCGAAGCAGGGTCACCTCAATGGGAGGCAAGAGCTCTATCACCTGAGCCACCACGACTGAGATTGATATTTATAAATTAAATATGCCCACTGACAATAATAGCAAACTAATGGTTTGAATTTAACAAAATTCTAAAATACAATGAATAGTTTTTTAGCTCTAAACTACAGGGTTTATTTTTAATATCTTAATATTTTATACAAGAAAAAAATAATAGAGATACCTTACCTTTCCAGTACCAGGCGGGCCTGCCATTAAAAGAGCACGGCCAGCCATTCTCTTAGAATTTATTAGGTCAACAACAATCCCTGCTGCCTGTAATTAACAGAAAGTAATAAAATATCACCATAAAATATATCAAAAGTTTTAAATTTAATTTAGAGAAATTTCAATTGATTACAGATTGAAAATTTAAAATGGTGCAAGCAATTTTCTAAGTAGTTTATGTAAAATTTGAAAGAAAGCTCTGAAGAATAAAAAGGTTTCCCCCAAATTTTATTCTGTATTGTAATACAAAATTTAATTATAAATTATAACACATTACAATCATCCATACAACAAAATATGATGTTATATGGAAAGAAAACATGGGGGAAAAACATGCTTTTGTGGGGGATGATTCCATTATGCTGATACCATTTTTAATAAATCTTGTTTAACAGTACAAAATGAAATTTGCAATATTAAACATTGTCTTCCAAATTTCAAAACAGACATTTTTCATTTGTTACTTAGTACGATTCACAAGAAAATTATGAAGAAATTTTTTTTTTAATGTTTTCTGCGCAAGTACAGTATAAAAGAACTATCCTAAATGCTCTCACCTTGTGCAGTTTCTAACGATTTTTTTTTTCTTCAAGTTTTAAAATAACTATTATTAATTAGAATTGCTCCAAAAATGTGTTTAATTTTATTGAATGCTTAAACTTACGGCTAAAAAAAAATTTTCATAGAAATTTCCATAACTCCATTAATATTTAAGTTAGGTTAACAAATTTCATGCTGTTATTTCATAAAATTACCAAAGCAATTGATACAAGTTAAAAACTTATTGCACTATTTCTGACATAAAGAGTTAAAAAAAACATTTTTTAGTTCTTAATTTATTGCTGAGAAGAGAAGTATGAGAAATCACAGAACTCAAAACATTGCTAAAGTTATAAAATAACCCCTCTTAATTTCTAGAGAAATTTAAAAAAATGATAAAAACTGAAAGTGTCTAATATTATTTTAGGGAAATCTATAATCAAGTTTAGTAGCAAACTTAAGGAAACATACAAAATGAAGTTCACTTAAAGATTACAATTGATCGAGATACAGGAACAAAATTCATTACAAATTTAAATTATGCTTAAACTGAAAGATAAAATTTATATGCTTACACTATAATTGAAATTTAATATACAAATTAAATTTTTTAATTATTTATATCTGACTGTCTCACTTTATAATAGAATCTTACGCATTAACGTAATTAAAATAATTTATTTAACAAGATTATGACAAATTGGATTCAGAAAGATAAAGAGCTAGTAACGTAACAAGCATAGTTTAGCAAAACAGAGCTTAGATCAGATGTATTTAAAAACTGTCTCTAGCTATAGTTTGAAATTCAGCCCTTATGGATTTTTTTATAAAGATTCTGTTTTTCAATCTATTTCTGTATTAGTTTTGAAATAAATTTATGGAACTCACGTCTTATTTTCCATTGTAACACTACAATCTGAATACAAATCTGAAGGATTCAGGAAATAAAAGCAAATTAAGAATTTTTAAAAAATATTTCAATACTTCTCTGGCTCCTCCTTGTCCAACAAGACCAGCAGCAATATCAATAGCATGGCCATTATCATCAAGGCCCAATCCTTTTATATGACTATGAGCTGCCACACGTTGAGCTTTTGTTGTACTACGAACTTCTTCAATTTTCATCTTTGATCTGAAATGGGAAGATAAATTATCATATAAAATATAAGCATATTGTATACAACTATATGTATAGAAGTTATACTTTATATATATATATATATATATATATATATATATNGCAATATTTAAAAACAAAATTTTTTTTTTCCTCATAAGATTTTAGGATTTTTCTTTCTTTTTTTAAAGATGTTTACCTTACCATCATTTTGGAAATAATCATTAGTGTTCATTATTTTTTCTTCTTTTTAAGAATATTTCTAAACATTTTTTTTAATTGGGTTTAACAATAAAAAATGGCTCTTTGTAGCGATTCAGAAAACCGGAAAAATCAGTTACCCGGAATAACGATGGTCCCGATCGTTCCGGATAATCGGTTCCCTACTGTATATATATACATTTTTGGGGATACATTAACACAATAGACTAATTAATAACACATCAGATTAACTATGCAGTTTAAAAAAAAAACAGCAATAAAATCTTAAAAACATGCCAATTTTTAAAGTCTATATACATCAATATCAAAAAAAAAGAAAAAAAATCAGTAGTATTTCTACATAATTTCTTATTGCATTATAATATAAAGATACATAGTCACATACTGATACACCTACAAATCAAATTCTTGAGTTTAAAAAATTCCTCATCTTTAAAAAGAATTCTAAAGAAAAAATACTTTTATAACTAACACTAAAAACGTTGTTAATATGGTGAATATAAATTAAAAAAATTTTTTGATTCAAAAAATATGTAATAAATATTTTGAGTCATTTTCATGCAAAATTACTATTAAATCGCAAGGAACCTATGGCTTATGAGTTAAAAGTAAAGCTTTAAAAAGGTTTGTTAATACCAATAAGTAAAACTTATTATAAATAAGTATAAATACAAATAAGTATTAACACCAATAAGTATTTTTCAGAGATTTTTCTGGGTCACTAACTTGCCTCTTAATTATTTATAACATTAATAAATAATAAAAAAATAAGAGGAATAAAAATGTTCAAGCTACCAATGTTACTCACAAGGGAAACTAGGGAAGTGTGACTCGCCAATTTTGAAATAAATTAGTGAGATGTATGCCTTATGAGGAATAATTTTAGGGAGCAACATTCGTTTCAGCCCATAGAAGGTCCTATGAGAGATAAAAAATAATTCAATGCATAGAAAAATCGGTATTTTATTACTTCAATGCAGACTATTAGTTACTGTAAATATCTCTATTGTAATTATCTCTACTATATAATGCATATTTATTGTCAAAATTGATTTCAAAAATTTTATATATCAGTAGTTTTTCAGAAAAACCTGTTAGGTTAATTTTTAAAAGAAAATTGACATTAAATTTTTTAAATTTTTTTTTCAAAAAATTTTCCAAATTAATTGGAGTATGTAAGTTTAAATAAATTAATTAATTAAAAATTAATTAATTAATTTTCTAATTAATTTATTAATTAGCAAATTAATTAACTAACCAATTAATTACAAATTTATTGGAGTATGAGACAATTACAATAACTAACAGTTTGCATTGAAGTAATAAAATACCGATTTTTCTATACATTGAATTATTTTTTATCTCACACAGGACCTTCTATGGGTCGAAACAAATGTTGCCCCCTAAAATCATTCCTCATAAGGCATACATCCCACTAGTTTATTTCAAATTTGGCGAGTCACACTTCCCTAGTTTCCCTTGTCAGACTTTTTTAGATTTTCAGATTTCAACAATTTAATTGTGTAAGTGTGTGTTATGTCAATGGGTTCAGATTTAGTACTCTGTGAATAGTAAAATGAAAAATTTTCACATTTAAACGCATTATAATATTTGTATATAAATATCTATATAATTTAAAAATTTTAACCACAATCATCACATGAATATAAAACAAATATTCTAAAAACAGTAACAAATTTTATTTAATGATTTTTATTCAAAGATTTTTATTTAATAAATTTTATTTATAGATAGGTATGATAGCCACCACAAAGTAGAAAAAAACCTTGCACAAACAGAAATTAAAATACTTTTGGAATATCATGTGTTTAAGTAAATTAGAATTATCACATGCTCAATTGCATTCAGCAAAAATATAATCATAAAATCTCAATTTTGCAAAACAAATATACATGAAAACAAAAAACTTCTGACACAAAATTTTAAAACAAAAACTGAATATTATAATTGTTATATCTCAACCTAACTTTTCTTCGCAAATGCGTGGAGGTAATTGAAATGTTAGATAGAGTGCCCTCAGAATCTAGTAATGTAACTTGAAGCTTTTATTGTATACAAAATTGTCAATTTTTCCTTTGATTTTTATTGTGAAATCTCACTTCAAAATATTTTAAACTTCTGTCTGCAGAAGCATAAAAAATTTTTCAAATAAGGGCATTCTATTGTAAACTATTACCGAAATACTTCATATGTACTCATAAGCACAAACTCTCAATTTAGTATAAATGTCACATCAATACGTATTATTTAGCTTATATAGTTGCCTCATCATTAAATTAATCAGATTTACTGCTTGAAATTGATATATTATTTAAGAAACTGCAGATTAGTGATGAAAAATTAGAAAACCTGACTTAATTTTTTACCACCCTGAAATAGTGTTGCTATGTTATATTGTTACATTAGAGCAAGGCAAATCTAAATGATTATAGAATGACTTTGATAAGAAGCAATTATGCGAGAAAGATTATATCTATGAGCTGTATACTCTTCAAGAAATACATATATAGAAGAATGTAGTTTTTGACCACAAGTAATACATTAAGAGACACAATGTTACATGATTTCAATCACAAATGCATTATTAAACTAACAACAAGAACTAAAATCCAGCATTTCAGAAAATGAAAGAATTTAACCATATTAGAAAAAGAGAAAAAAAGTATTATATGGAAAATTTTAAGTTAAATTTTTATTACCGGTAAATAAAACAGAACGTAAATTAGAACAAACACGCATTAAGTGCCCAGTTACAGTTAAATTATGTAAAGAGCTGTTTCCAGCTGCTTATTTCTTTCAATAATGTCCCTCAGAGGACTAAATACAAAGACCTGAATTCCAGTAGGAATGTCGAAGTCAAACATCGCTAAGTGTAATCAATAAGTGAGTGGATAATCATTTTGATCACCCTGCGTTAAGATCAAGAGTATGCAATATCGGTCCTCGTAAAACACTTCTACCGTAAAGTGCTCGCATGCAGATCGTCGGGCTACCACAGAAGAAGAGGCATTCCCTCTGCAGAGGGTCAGAATCATCCTCAGGGATATTTCCCAAACCGTCGCCAATAGCTCATTGTGCAGCTCTAATGTAGCGTAAAGGAAGTAACTACCTACCTATCTTTGAATAATTGTTCCAAAACATACTTGGTAAGTAGGTACTTGTTAAGTTGTGCTATCACAATTTTGATCCTCTGCAAAGGGGATGGCTCCTCCGCTTTGATAGCTTGCATGGGAAGTCAAGCACTTTACAGTAGAACAGTTTAACGAGAAACGATACCGTGCATCCTTGGTCCCTACGCAGGCTAATCTAAGTTAGTCACCCATCAGCTTAATGACAGCGGCTAATAATGCTTGACTTTGGTGTTCTACCAGGATCAATCATACATTCTATACAATCATACTTGGAATTAATTTTTTTGGAAAATAAATTCAGTTAAAGGTCCTTTTCACTGCATAGAGGTTTTTGAAAGCGGAAAAGTATAGCGTGCTATTGAGAGCCGGATTCGCGAATTTAACGCGGTGACTGATTTTTACCCGCTCATTCGCATCCGATTCTCATTCAACTTCGACTTTTTTCACTCTCGAAAACATTGCAAGCAGTAAAAAGAAATTTCCAGATTGTTAGACATCTTTCCTTTCGGTCTTTAATATAGGACAAATATAGGACTCCCATAGACTAGAGTCCATTAAAGATATGTTGTATATACTCCAGTTTTTCACTCGACCGATAATTCGTAAAGTCTTTAAGCAAAAATCAGTACGTTTGGCGCAGTATAGCTAATTTCTAATTATGTCATTCTAATGAAAATCCACCTTTCAATTTCCTCAAAGGCATACACGAATACGTCTTTGCTTTCAGTTTCAGTTTAAAATAACAAGTCTTATTTCTTAAAATATTTGAAGTTTACACTTTTGCAGAAAATCAATCATGGAAATATCTAGCAATGCAATATAATAAAAGAAAAAATATTCAGTTGCTCCAAAAGTGAATCACCTTTTCGTTGTTTGTTTAAACAACTGCAATATTTAGTTATCTGGCTGGACAGTAACCAAGGTTTTACTCAAGGCCAGTGTTAAAATGTATTTTTCAGATATTTTTTTTTTCTAAAGAAAATTGTCAAGAATTCCTATACAAAGAACAATTTCGAATAAAGTTATGCAAATAAGATTCCTTGTATTTTAAAATCCTTAAAATTGTATTGTATCCTTAAAATTGTATTCATCTCACAATATTTTATGCTAATGGCATTAAAATTTCATTTGTAGAAAAATCTGGTACTCACCAAAATAAATATTTTAGTGTTATAAAATTTTTATTTCATTTTGTAAGGCGAGCAAACAATTTTTTTAGCATACTAAAATAATGGGTAGGTATTATGTCTGAGATTTGACATATCATTCATTGCATATAAGCTTATGAAATATTTTTAAATTTTTACGTATTTTGATTGTTTTAAAACTTGCAATAATCAATAAATTGTACAGGAAGCCCTCAACAGAAAATCGAATTCAAAAAATATTAACTTATTGATAAATCTAAAAATATTTTTTTTTCTCTGCACCATTGTTCACTTTCTAATGCATAACATAAATATTTAAACATTAACTTCTATTTTGCACAATATCAATT
Source organism: Parasteatoda tepidariorum (assembly GCF_043381705.1). Taxonomy (NCBI): domain Eukaryota; kingdom Metazoa; phylum Arthropoda; class Arachnida; order Araneae; family Theridiidae; genus Parasteatoda; species Parasteatoda tepidariorum. Next base: position 10,505,396 of record NC_092207.1, on the reverse strand, counting down.
ACAAAAAAAAATCCTTTCCGCTATCTTAATTAATGGATTTTTTATTATTATTTATAAACTTGGTCTTTTTTATTAATTTTTTTTACATTGTTTCTGTGACAAGTAAGTGCTTTACATATTGAAAAATTGACACTTTTATATTTGGATTCAAAGTGATGAAAACAATTTTTAATGTTCCTGATAATATGTATATTTTTAATTTAATTATCGCTGACACCTCTAATACTTTTGTTTAATCATCATNCAGAGCCCCCAGGCAGAGCCGTGCATCCCCTTAATTAATGGATTTTTTATTATTATTTATAAACTTGGTCTTTTTTATTAATTTTTTCACATTGTTTCTGTGACAAATAAGTGCTTTATATATTGAAAAATTGACACTTTTATATTTGGATTCAAAGTGATGAAAACAATTTTTAGTGTTCCTGATAAAATTTATATTTTTAATTTAATTATCGCTGACACCTCTAATACTTTTGTTCAATCATCATGTTCAGATAAATCAGCTCAAATTAAGTAAACTGCTTTTGAATGCGATAATGGTAGGTAGGTATCTCATCTATGTCGCACGAGAGCTGCACAATGGGCTATTGGCAACGGTCTGGGAATCATCCCTAAGGATGATCCGAATATATGCTATTGCAATTTTGATCCTCTGCAGACGAGATGGCTCCCCAGCTTTGGTAGCCTGACGATCTGAGCACGAAGTCAAGCACTTTAAGTTAGACAGTTTAACAAGGACCGATACTGTGTGCCCTCTGTCCCTACTGATCAAAGTGGTCACCCACCCGCTTACTGATCAGAGCCAGTGATGCTTGACTTCAGTGTTCTACTGGGAACAACAATCTTTAAAATTAGTACACTGTGGGGTGAAAACAATAATGAAAAGAAATACTCTAGTAGAGAAAAGTAATTTTGTAAAGCAGTTTTATTGGAATAAAAGAATAAATTATCCTGCATAAATGAAAAGTTAAATTAAAACAATTGTCTTCTATCATGCAAATTTGAAAAAGTTACTTTCAGTTAATACATTATTTCAACGTTTTAAAGGTTATTAACTAAAGTTTTACTGTTCAAAAAATTATTTATAAGCTATTTTTGATAGCAAATAAATAAATGAAAATTCCCTTGTTTGTAGGAAAAATACAGAGTATAAATAATTTATCCGTCAGCAGTTCAAGGTAATCTAGACTTTAATTATAATTGTGATATTTTTTTTAAAGGAAAGAAACTTGCACTAACTGCTTATTTATGAAGAAAAAAATAAATAAAAAACATATATGCATATTTTCTTATTTTTTTCAAATGTAAATGTCAGAACAAAAAGTGGGAGATTAAAAACAAATTTAAAAATGTATTTAAAGTAGTTTTGAAAAAGTTAACAAACTAACATTTCTGTTATATTTTAATTTATTTTGTGATAAAAACATTGTGATGCCCATCTGCATCCTTTTCAAATTCGAGAATTTTATTCACTAATTTTTAAGAAGGAATTGATTCCTTATGATGCTAGATCACAATTTAATACTTTTCTGAGTTTTAACATGTTTTATGCAATGGATTTGTAAATGTTAAGCAACAATAGTCTGTAAATAATTAAAATATTTTTTTTTTACAATAGCGACACTAATATTGAATATCAATAAGTATATATTAGCAATATTGATACCTTAAATAAATTTTAAAGAAAAACATACAGCAAAGATATTGTTATGCAGCACTTTATTAAAATAGATACACAGATGAATTTATTTTTTAATGTAAGAGGTAAATGCATTTTTTTTTTGTAACAGTACAGGTGATAGCTCACAATTGAATGATGATGACAGTTAAAATGAACAAAATTATAAATTAATACTAATGAAGTGCAGGCATAATAAGTGAGACAAAGTTTTGTAACAATTCAAATGCAGCTGCATATTTTATGATTTATAACAAATTCTAATGGAAACAAAGGTAAAGTAATATTTTTGTATACATTTACTTTAATTAAAATTTCTTATTTTTTAAACACATTCTATCAGTTTTTGTTGCAAAGTATCTACAGATACAGAAAAGGTAAGAAAAAGGTATTAACTTCGCAGCGTAATGAATAATAATTGCTTTGATCATTTCAAAGTTACAAGTAACATTTTTCATAGTTATAAAGTTAGATGTTTAAAGTAAAGTAAACTTATTAAAAATATTAAGCACTGTGCATTTGAGAAAAGCAACACAAAAAATAAAAATAATCCAAAAAACATTTTTTTAGACCTGCACATAAACAAAATTGTTCAATAAACGTCTAAATATAATAATTTGCATTATTGTGCAAACAGTTAGCTTCAGTAAATGCAAAAATGGTATTGTATTTAGCCACCTCTGTCATATTTATGCTTTCATTAAGTCATAGAGTACACTGTTTCATACTAATTTTATGTATATATATTCATTGCTTTGTAATTTCAAAAGCATAGAGGCAAAGTTACAAAACAAGATCATTTATTTTTATAATCATTAAAAAAAAATTTTCTCTAATCTTTTTTTTTTTTAAATAAACCAAAATCAAGCACCGATAATCTACATGTCGAGTTTATCAACACAGATAATGTATTTAAAATCACAAGCAAATTTTACAATAGCCGTCATATTTTACAAAAATATCTGAACCTTAAAAATAAATATGTATTATTTCATACATGACAACTGTACATCTAAAAGCTTCATTTTCTTTTCATATTCCTGCCTTGCAAACATAAGTTCCTGTTCAACAGCTCTTAGCTTTGCATCCCTTTCAATTTCCATAGCATTTATTCGACTTTCGTGTTGCTGCTGCATTAGTTTCAGCTTCACTTCCTCGACCTCTCTTTTATGCGCTTCTCTCTCCATTCGCAGTTCAATTTCTCTTTGCTTTTGGGCTCGTTTTAAGTTAGCTTTCTCAGCATTCAGTTGAAGCATAGAATCATTTTGTACCTTGAGGTTTTCAAGCCGTTTATCGTGGTATCTCTCCACTAGTTTGTCGATGAGATTTGTCATAGCCTGATGCTGAGCATCGATTGGAGATTCAGAGAAGAAACTGAACGTATCCTCAGTCAGAATCTAATAATTAAGAAGAAGAAAAAATTTAATTAATAGAATGGCATACAGATCTGATAACAGTAGAAGATCTATGAAGCATTGGCACACTCAACAAACTGTATTAACTTTACAATTTCTAGAGTAAACCTTTTTTTTTATATTTCCAATAGCAAAGGGAAATTACAAACTATTATAAGATTAACAAAGAACAGGAATAAAAAAGAACATAAGAGAAAAAAGTCAATGTCCCATCAGCAGATGTCGACCACTCTAGTATCGCTTCACCCCAGAGCCCCCAGGCAGAGCCGTGCATCCCAACAAATGGTTCCAGTCCTTGATTTTGTCTCTTCCACAAAGTGGGCAATTAGGATGCGTAAAAACGCCAATTTGGTGAAGGTGACTCGTCTGACAGTATTGGCCTACCGCGATTCTAAATTTCTCAACAGCCTTTTCACAGGGCTAATCTGAAATATTTTGGTCTAAGCTATTCCTCCAACTTCTTGAAGAAACACAAGAAGGGAGCAAGGCTTTCCAATTTTGTCTTATTAGATTCTTGACATAAAGTTTTGTGGAATGGAAAGAGCAAGAAGTGTTGGGTTGTTGAATTACTTGAGAGCCTTTCTTGGGCAACATATTTGCTTGTTCATTGCCATGAATATCGCAGTGTCCTAGAATCCATTCGGGTGTGATTTGTCCGCCCTCGGTCCTCAAATTCTCCAATCTAGGACAATTTTACAGATGGGTATCTCCCTAGATCCAACAGCCTCTTTGGAGTCAGATAGGATAATCACCTAATTATAAAGGTGTCTGGGGACAAGCTGCTCCGGTGTCACACAGATAGCCGAAACTTCGCCATCAAACTCGGATTTAGCTCCTCATGGTTCACCCCGGTAATGTCCTAGACGGCTAACAGGTCTACAACTTTTCACAAAACTTTACAATCTCTAAAGTAAACCAAAATTGATAGATTTGTTGGTTGTTTGTTGGAAAGATCCTGATAATTTTAATTTTTTTTCTCTAGATAATAAATATTTAAGTGCATATTTCTGTGGTTTAAAGTATTTGTATTTGAAAATTATTTTAAAACATTATTAGTGACATGTTCTAGATATACATAGTATGTGTGGTAGGTAAGTTAAATGGTGTGCGAAAAGATCTAATTGACACAAATTTCTATAAAATGCAAAACTTCATGTTTCAAAGTTAGTTTTATTAAGAATTTCTACTGTAAAATTAATGCAGATTAATGCAGCTATTATCCTATAAGTTTTGGACTAATAACTATATCAGTGATTTTTCTAGACTTTTATGAGAAGGATAATAATGATTATTATAAATTCTTTATAATTAAGAATTTATAATAATTATTATAAATTCTTAGTCGACTCATAAATTTGTGAACCTAAAATTAGCTTTAAGTTGAGTTCCAGAATCCTGTTTTGGGGAATATGGAAAAATAAGTTTAAGCTTTAGTGATTTTGTCAAGAATCACAAAACCATTTTGTCTTTCCAAGATTTGTAGTTTTTGAATTACAAATAATACAAGATTAAGACATATATAAAATCTTTACAATTAAAATAAAAATGAAAATATAAATGCGTGTTTGCAAAACAGATTTTCATTATTATTATATTTTTATTTTAATTGGAAAGATTTTATATATGTCTTATTTCTATTTTATAAAAAACAAATTTGGTTCCAGCTGCCTTGTGCACTTTTCCAATTTGATTTAATGTTTTAATGTGCTTTTTTTTACCTCTTATGTATCAAATTGATTTTGTAAATTGAATTGATTATAGGATTAAATAATACAAGATATTATCTAAAACGACTATTATAGAAAAACATAGAAAAAAACAAGTTCAATATTTCAAAAATAAAAACCAATTAAAAACATCATTTAGATATAAATTTAAAAATATCTTATTCTCCTATAACATGATGCATGATCAATGTCAGTTATCATACTTGAATGTACTAAAATAAAAATGTGATTTTAGAATAAGAAATGATACACAAGTAGAAAAACCTTTTTCCATTTAAATATTCAATAAGTTTATTCTATCTATTCCCTTAATGCCTATGGAATATCGATAAATGACATCACTGGTTCTTGTTTAAAAAGGTATTTTGTAAAGGATCCATTTTTCAAATGAAAAATATTGTGAAAGGTTCATTCATAAAATAAAATTATTTGTGAAGGTTCTTTAAATGGACCAAATTATTCCTAAACAGAACATTGAAAATGCTACAAAATTTACACCAAAATTTCTTTTCTAATTATATTTTAACAACAAAAAACAGAAGAGACATTAAATATTTATGTTTAGATCAAATTTTCAATAGCTTTCTATCCTTTGAATTTTTTTTTTTCTCTGCTTTGTACAGATTAAAGATGGGACTTTTCAAAATTAAAAATATATCATTGGCATTATAATTTTAAAATGTAGAAAATTTAAAAGTTAGATATGTATCAATTAACTTTTTATTATGCAGAATAAAATTTTTGACCTTGAAATATATAAATAAAAATATTTCTTAAAATAATCTAACAAACATTAAAGAACTTGAAATATATTCAGTGCTAGATAACCATCCAATTAAGATTTTTAAAAAATCTAATTATAATGAAAACAATTTAACTGTTTTTGTTTAAAAAAAATACCAGAATTTTTTTACACCTTTTTGTTAAATTTTGTTTCAAATGATTGTGAAAATGCAAGTTAATTTATGAATCTTGAAAAATTTCGGTAAACTGCGAAATAGAATTCAATAAACTCTACTTTTTTTTTAAAAAAAAAATATATCTTAACTTACAACTCCGAGAAAAATTTTATTCCTGTTACTATGTTAATTATTATTTGACTTAAAATGTCATATACAGTAGAGTCCCAATAATCCGAGCCCCGGTCATCCGAGTTTCCGCTTTAACCGAGCTATCAAATATTTTAAGGATTTTTTTGTTCTAGTTCATTTTTTATCTTTAAAAATACCAGCGAAAAATAAATCTGAAATTTATCTTCCAAACACTCGGGAAAACAAAATCTAACAACTTGATCCCATGAAATGATCGTTAATATCGTCAATAATGAAAATGAACCTAGCGAAGATGATGAAGACAGTGACGATAAAAATCAACATATAAAAATCTCTCACATAGATGAAATTAAAGCTGTCGAAAATGCTACTGAATACATAAAACAACAAAAAGAGGCAACACCAGCCTTCCCGTTATCCCAAAAAAATGGTGAAACATTGCTGCAGAGAAGCACCAAAGTTATGTAAAACAAAAAACGATTAAGGACTTTTTTTAAGTAAAAACTCTTTCATTCTCGCAAAGTATACTTTGTAAGTTCTTTCAAGTAAGCTTTTTAATAATAATAGGAATTATGTGTGGTATACTCGTATAAATTTTATATTTCTTAAATATATCACATTTATACCAACTCTTTTTCTTTCTTTTTTTATACTCTTCGCTTCAACCGAGTTTTTCAGTTATCCGAGTTAGTCATGGTCCACATTAACTCGGATAATCGGGACTCTACTGTAATTGGAAATATAATTTTATAATTGCACAATTTGCAAAATATAGTCCTGTATATTTCAACGAATATTTTATAGTTTATTTAAAAGAAGTTTTACAATAAGGGAAATAATATTCTAATAATCTTTCTAATAAAATATAAATTATCTGGAATGACTAAACAGCAATTCAACTAAGTATAAGAATCTAAAACAAAGTTAAGCTTATTTTTTACTAACAAAAAAAAAAAATTCCTATAGGTAGATACAATATAAGAAAAACTCTCACATCATCAAATCTCCCATTCAATTGTCAATTCAAAAATAAACAACAAAGATTAAAACTTATTTTTAGACTAGCAAGTAAATTAAGTTGAATAAAAGTAATAAAATAAAAGTTTCCTCACATGTTCCATAGCTGGTTGAGATGATTGACCATTCATAGGTATGGAAAATGATGTATTATTTTTTAGCTCATTTTTGTCACTTTTCCGTGGCTCATCGTCATCATCAATATCATCTGCAAAATATTTTTAAATATAAAATAAATTCACAACATGAAATTTTTTTTTAAACCAGAAAGTGATTAAAACTTTATAAATTACACGCATATTTTCAAAGATTTGAAACAACAATTTAATCAATAGAGATATGTCGGGCACATTGGGTCCATATATATGTTGGTTTGATTTCGTTCACGAGGATCAAAAAGCATTACCAAGTATTTTTAACTATGTAAGTCTATGATATCTGAAAATTTAAAAATGAGTTACTTTAATTGTAAAATGCTTAAAGTTACATTATTGTGCTGTTTCACTAACAGATATTTTTACGAAAGAAATAAACAGGTATAATATACTAAAACACTGTTCGTGGAAAAATTTTTATTCGTGGAATTTCATTCATTATAAACAAGTTGCCAAAATTTCCCCACTATACCCAACTGTCAATATTTTCAACATTGCAGAAAATTTTTCAGTATCACTCATAAAAAAAATAATAATAATAAAGATCTGTCAAAATTCTCCAATCTTAAATCTTAATCTTGCGGAGATTGATATGAGAATTTTGTTCTCTGATTCGCACAGCCACACTTTTTTTCCGATTATATCACCGTTATTGAATTTCAGGCATGCTGGTATTTATAATATTCAATATAGAGTTCTTAAAAAAATTGGTGATTGTCAAACAAATTTCATAAAACTACATGATGGCAAAAAAGAGTTGAAACTAGTTTCAAGGGTTTATTGTAATATTTAATAATTAAAATTGTTTGCAGAAAGTTTGTCTAAATGAGATTTTGTGTTTGCAGAACATTTATCATTTTAATTAAGTGAGGAAATAAGTTAATTATTTTATAAGAGTATGCAGAAAGAAAATCATATATATTCAAATTTCAAAACTCTAAAATCATGTAACAAATTTTCCAGAATGTAATGCAAAAAATGAATGAGAGATTTACTGAATTTCACCTTCTTAGAACATTTTCCTTTAACAAAAATTTAATAAATGATGAAATTTCTCAAAAATATTAAAAGGTGTACAATTTTACCTTTTCCTACGAAACTTGGAGAAATATAAATAAAACTTTGATACTGATCTAAACGTGATATCTCAGATTTTGATCAATAATTCATTAATATTAGTAATCAAAATGTGAGGATATCACATACATGCTATATGGTATGATTATTTTTAACTACTGATCAAAATCTTTTTAATCAACCTTTAGGACGACAAGTTAACTAGCTATCTACAAAAATATCATGAAACAATAATCATCAAAATAATAATACAGTAAACTCCCAGTTATCCCTGGAATTGTGTAACCCAAGAAGCACAAATAAGTAAATTTGCAGATAATCCGCAAAGTGCCTGAAAAAGACACACATGATCAATTTTTTTAAAAATATAAATGATAAATGTTAATATCTATTATTATTAGTTTACTTTTTATAATTTTTTTTAAAATTCTGCATGAAAAAGCCTGTCAACGTTTTTTGTTTCGTGGTGTCAGAGGAAGGTAAAATAAAACAGGTACAAGCAGATTTTTTATTCGTGAGTTCTTACACTACTGAAAAAATAATGCACAAAACAATTTTCGAAACACAGGAATAAGTTCTTATAAAGAGTTACTGTACAACTGCACATATAGAATTTTTAGAAACCCTTATCAGTAACAAAACTAAAAATAAACAACTGACAACAATTCTAAAACCATGCATATGGCCCATAAATTATTCAAAGCCCTGCTTCATTCTTTATCTTTTATGGGTATAGGTGTTACATGGGGACCAACCTCATTTGTTATGTAGTACCAATGCAATCCAGGAAAAGAAACTGCCTTGATAGATGCCGAATCTATTCATTGAAATTTGAACTTCATTCTGCATTTGTAGTTCAACAGCTGTAAACCATGACTCACGTTGTATTGCTCTTTATGAATGCCATTTTTACCTGATCAATACCCATTTTTACTTAGGTATTGCACTTGAAGCTGCAATGTTTAATTGTAGACCCATTATTTGACTTATTATAGCTTTTACTTTAGTTCCCTCTACCCTTATTTAATTTTATTCAATTTTGGTGAAAGGGCAGATAGCCCTTAGGGATAGGTATTCCGTACTCTACTCTATGTCGAAGTCTGATGTAGTTATTTTGTGGTGACTTCTTTTGAAAGTGGGTGCAATTACCCTTATTCAACGAGTTGTAATATTTAATTCGCTACCAATTGATTGAAACTTTTGCAGAAAATGGAGCAGTTGGCACCTAGAGATTTACCGAGTCCGGAGAGTGAACATTTGGCACGGTGCCAGGTAGTTATTGTGAACACTAGGAATAGGAACATAAATGTTTGCTAGTATGTTATTCTCAAAACTCTTAGAATAGTTCCATCTCTATGATTTTATTTATTTTCAATTCTGAATGCTATATTCTTTATCACTGAAAAAAGTAAAAAAAAAAAGGAAAGTGAAAAGTGGATTATCCCCAAAGGAAATAATCAGGAGTTTAATGTATCATGATATAACAGTTCAAAAATCATATAAATTACAAAAAAAAGTTATAATTTTTATTAATTATTTTATCAGGCATAATTGAAATTAATAATTATTTTTAAAAAAATCAGAGAAATACATATGAAAATAACAACTAAAAAACTTTAGACTAGATACTATGCTTACCAGAACCAGATAAATTTTTTAGATGTTTTTTAGTTTTTTGATGGGTTTCGAGAATTCCTTTATGGGCTTTAATTCTTTTATTGCATGCTCTGCAGATTGCAAATCTTCCATCATCAGGATCTTCCTCACACCATGCTGTAAAGAAATTGTTTTTAATAACTGAACATTAGAGATGTGGCATTCGAAGCTACAAATCTCCAGAAAAAAAAATTGAAATTGAGAGCTTAGATGGCAAAGATTTTTTGACATTTAAATTCTTTTAGACTCGATCAAAAGATTAGATAATGTAACAAAGGTGTTTGAAATGTTATTACTTCAAGTAGATCATTAAAGATACATTTTTATAGTGATATTATAAAATATTTGAATTGCTCATCTCAAACTCAAATCTTAACATTTTTGGAAGAAAAAATTTAAATTAACTTGTTTACATTTTTGTTCTGTTAAAGAGAAAGTAAACAAGAAATTAGACAGTATTTTGATGTACTGCTTTGAAACATTATTATAAGTAATGAAAAACTAATAAAATATTAATATAAAATTGAAATTGATTATTGAACCAAAATATAGAAACTTTATTTCGTTAAAATAAAATAAAAATTTAAACATAATAATAATAATTATTCTAAAATATTTTATCAGTTAATATTTTTAGATAACTAAGAAAACAAAATTTTAAAATAAGTAAAATAAATACAACTTCAGGGTAAAAATTATTAAATTTGAAGATTCATAATTTTTGCTACAACACTTCTTTAAACAATTATTTTATAAAGTATTTTAATATATTATTTTGTCTCAGAGAAAAATACTTACATAAAATTATTACACAAGACATTCACAGCTTGACTAAATTATATTATGAAGACAATTAACATAAATTTTAATGATCTGATTTTGATTACAAATATAATATATCTGAATTAGCTGGAGAAGTAGTATATAAGCAACGTTTTTTAACATTACATGATTTTTTTAAGGTAGGGGATTGGGACTCTGTCACACATAATCCAGTCCCACTTATAATATTTATGCATAAAGTATTCGTTTTCTGGAAAATGCTTACATTTTTTATAAATTAACTAAAACAGTTTTTTTTTTTTTTAAATTTTCAATATAAATAATAAAAAAATCAAAAGATCTGCAAAATTTAATTAACAATTCAAAAGTCAAAGAAAATATGTTTTAATCAAATGTTATAAATAAAAATATTTAGTCTGCTATTAGAATAAATGGCTGCAAAGCATTTATACACCTGTCATCACATAAATATGTACACGGTAAAACAGTCGTTCCAGATGTACTGGAATAAATATTTTGAATAAATGTAATGGAAAAATTTCTGTATCGTGATCTGCGGCAGAATAATCGCCAAGTCTTGGCAGCTGCCCATGAGAAATTTAACAAAAAAAAAAAAATTTATAATCACTGAAAGGGACTAACTCAATAGGTATAGCTCATAGCAACCCATGGGCAAGCATCTACATGAAATTTTTTTTTTTACATTGCAAGTTTTAAATCTATTTGGTATCTTGGCGATTGAAGTTGGCGTGACAGCTCAAGAAATATCCCCTATATAGTACATGAATAATATTTTTATTAAGCAAAACTATTAAACAAATGAATTATAAATGTTTCAAAACCCCTAAAATTATTAATTTCGTTGCTTAAACTACTATGATTTAAGAATTAGTATACATGTCTTAGACAATAAAGTGGGATCAGCATGACTATTATTTTTTTTCATTTTGTTAGTATTCATAAACATTAGTTAATTGAAATTATCCAAAAGAGAGTAGAATAGCTTACTTATATCTTTAGGATCGAGATATAAATTAATATAGCTAATTATAATAAAATAGCTAAATATGTATATATAAACTTCCGTAATTCTAAAATTAGTATAACAGCGGTATTAATGAACTATACAGAAATTCATGGAGCGAAAGATAATTAAGACCATTTAAGAGATATTTTCAATGAACATATAAATCCTCTAAAACTCTTAAATAAGTATTCTATATAAGCTATATTAATAAAATAAAAAATGTTCTATGGAAACTAACGAAATATTTCAAGCCATTCCTTTTTGAAAACTCGGGTTTCGTAATATAGTTTCCACTTCCCATGGGATCGCTTGAGTTTTTTGGCTTTTAGAGTCATTTTATCAGGAAGTTCATAATCAGAGTCATCGCCGTCATCAATCTCAACTTCTGAAATATTTTCATCTGTATCACTATCGTCAGCCATTGTTCTTTTCATGTGGTTCAATTTCTAAAAATCGAATTTTTTTTAGAAAATTTGTTATTAAACAAAAATTACCAGACAAGCATCACTAAATGGTTTCAGCACAATACTTTTCTAGAGAAAAGCAGCTTTTAGCTTATAAAGAGAAAAATGAAGTAAAATTAACTGCAATTTATTAACTGCAACTGCGAGATGTCTTTTTCATAAACAAACATTTAATAACATGTCATGTTCTGGCTCTGCTGAGATCATATGTCCTCTAAAGTAGTACATAATTAAAACGCAATATGGGTTGATTCGTCATCTCCCTTATAATATAAATTCTGTATATAATTAAATATAAAAACAAAAATTTCGTGATGCTGTCTTTAAAGTATTTTTTATTTATTTCATACGCTGTTTGCATAACTGATTTTGCATTTTCACAAAGTACTGCTGATGATCATGCAAAAGATTTGCGTAAAAGTTCTGTTGTAAATAAAAGCAGTTTGAATGAAATATTTTCAAACAATTTACCTTCATCAAACAGGTTTAANAAAATTTTATGATGCTGTCTGTAAAGTATTTTTTATTTATTTCATTCGCTCTTTGCATAACTGATTTTGCATTTTCACAAAGTACTGCTGATGATCATGCAAAAGATTTGCGTAAAAGTTCTGTTGTAAATAAAAGCAGTTTGAATGAAATATTTTCAAACAATTTACCTTCATCAAACAGGTTTAATTTTAGTTTTTCTTTTTATCCTATGTCAAATAGTTTGATAATATTAATCATTTATTTAAATCTGATTAATCTTTTATGATATAATTGAAAATATATTAATATATATATATGTATGTATGTATATATCTTTATGATATAATTGAAAATATATTAAAAACTAATGTAAAGTTTCTTAAAATCTTAATTGTTTCCCGGTACTATTTCATATTAATGGAAGAAGACGTAGTTCTTTAAATATTGCATTACTTTACATTATACTTTTAAGTTTTACTGTATTGAGAAATATATAGCTTTAAAAACTAATTATAGTATATTGAAAAACACAATGTAAATGTAAATCAGATCATAGAACATTAATTATAATTTTTATCAAGTTGGTTTTGTAAGATTAGATTTTTACATGCCACAACCATTTTTTATCATAAAAAATAGATCATAAGGATATTTACGTATCGTGACCTGTCGCACCAACTACAATCGCCAAAGTGCCAAATAGATTTTAAATTTGAAAATTTAAACAAAACACATGTAGATATTTGAAAATAGTACTTTTTAGGAAAACATTTTATTTTACAACCATCATTGAATAGCCGGCCCAATTTTTAACATTTACGATTACTAATGTTCAACTCTGTAGCCTTGTAATTCTGAAATCAATCCAGAAGACAAGGAAACTTCTGGATCAAGCATTAGGAGAAGTTTGCCTTCGTGGAGGACTTTGTGATGGAACTAACATTACTTTCCATTCGTTACATGAAGATTAAAACCTCTCACCTTTAACCTGATGGCAAGGGGGCTCTTAACTCATGATCCACCTACCACTGAGCCCATTTTACGTCAGCACTGTTGTCGGTGCTTGTCGAATGCAGAATTCGTATCAACCAGCCTTCTCTGGGATTCAAGCCCGGTTTACCTAATTGGAAAGTGAATACTCTATCTCCTGAGCCGTCATGGCTCAGCAACATCTATGAAAACATTGTGGTTTTTTATAATTATTGCAAAATGATCAAGTAATGATGCCACACCATGCTGAAGGAATGGGATTGACTGAATTTCTGCATCTACTTGTCTAAACAAAATTAATGTTGAATCTGGATCTGCTTGAGTTTATATTTTTTTTCTCCAACATGAGATACTGGGCAAAGTTAAATTATGATTATTTTTTAAATATCAAATATATAGATCAAACCAAAGCATTAATGATGATGTGTGAAATGAGTAGAAATATGAATGGCTTCGAAAAAAAAGTGAGTGAGTTATAATTCAGCAATTTCATTCAGTGAAAAGATTTACAAGGTTATCTTTTTTTGTGAAAAATTAACTAATAAAATGAAGAAAAAAAATTTTCTTTTATTCTTATGGAAAGTCAGCTATAAATTTCTGAAAATTTTTCTAAGTAGCTCTAGATCGTGTTGAGGGGTAAAAAAATAAGTTCAGTCTTGAAATTTTGTTATATTAGCACCCATGTATTCTATTAAATTATCATATCAAATTTATATTAAAAAAAAGCCAAATTAATACAAATATTTGCTTTTCGTTTATGGGAATTCTTAATTACTTTATTCTTATGTAGGCATATTTTATCTTCATATATTTTTCTTTTTTTGAAAAGTAGTACTTCAAGTCCTCATCCAGAGCCTGCAAATGAAACCGACGCGGTTAATCAAACGACGAGTCTTACGACATCCACTACAGCCTCTCTTGATGCTGTTCTTCCTCAAAAAGGATCAGCAGAGGAAGAACATCATTCCAGTATGGCCATCTTTTTTGTATTAATAGTTATGGGTAAGAAGAATTCATTTTTATTCATAATATGTTTCTATTCAGTTTTAAAAGTTAAAGATATTCAAGTTTTGAATTATTCATTTTAGGCTTGGTTATAGTTGTTAATTTGAAGGATATGTCTTTTCTTTGGTGTTGATTAAAGTTATGTAATGTCTTTCAGTAGAAAAGAATCGTTTAGGTTAAATAGTAACTCTAGGATCTCAGTTTTTATACAAACTAAACAATGAAAAATAATAAAAGCAAGTCAACACTCTGATATTTAAAATATGTATATTTGTGTTGTATATATATATAAAATTAAAATTTCAAAAGCATTCATATTTTAATGATTAGTTTTCTGCAAAATCAAAAAGCATGTGTGAAATATTTTATTTTCATTTTTTGTTCTGGTGAAATCTTTTTTCTTTAAACTCTTATTTTTTCTTTTAATATTATGGTTTTTTGAAGCAAGGGTGTATTAAATTTAAAGTCAATTAATTATTATTATTAATTATTTATTAGAATTAAAGCTTTATGTATGCAATCATTTGTAAGAAAATGTTTTAACATTTAAGTAATAGGTACTATTTTTGTTGATTAAAGATTAATTTTATGATGCCACTCAGAACTTTTCTTTCAGCTTTTATATATTGTTAAATATTTAATAAATTAATATTGAATTATTATTGAAGTTTCCAACTAACAAAATTTATTATGTTGTTTGAAAATTATTTATTGTTACAGTTTTTATTATACAGGGGTCTGTCTAGGTTTTTTTGAGAGTAATAATTTTTCACAAATTATGTCTAAATTTTCACAAAATAGTTACTATTTTGTGAAAATTTAGACATAATTTGTGAAAAATTAAAAATTATATTTAAAAATCAACACAAAAATGTGGATTTATCGTTTCTTAAAGGATACAAGAATAAAGTTTTAAGAAAAAGTATTTTGTGAAACTACCATTTTTCCTAAAATTGAATTTGTGAAACTACCGTTTTACCTAAAATTGAATTTGGGAGGGTACCGCTAAACGGTAGTGAATTCAGCCTGGACAGACCCCTGTTATATTGTTTTTTTTTTTTTAAAGTAATTGAATGTTTGAAACAATTCTCCAATTCAAATTGAAAAGCAGAAATTTTTGTATAATTTCTTTCTGTATGAAATTATTTGCTAATTAAAGCAGAAACATTTGTTGGAAAATTGTTTGACAGTTACATAAAATTATTTTTGTAGATTCAACATCTTTGAAAAATAATTTTATGATGTTATTCAGATTTTTTATTATGTATTATTTTTTTCTATTTATGCTGGTTTATCTATTTATATGTTTTATTTATATATAAGAGGCAATAAAGAACAATGGAGAAAATTTAAAAAGAAATTAATAATTTAAAATTTGATAAGTTTTTTTTAACTGTGTTTAAGTTGCAAGTACATAAAACCTTGAATAAAGGTACTGATATTTTAATTATTTGAATTTCAGTGTTTATCTATTATTCAGTGTTATTAATTATTCTATTCTTCTTTCCTTTCAGCATTATGCATCTTATTAATTCACATCCTGATACAAACCAACTTTCAATACTTACCTGAAAGTGTTTCAGTCGTATTTTTAGGTAAGACAAAACATTTTACTGTCTTAGAGTCACAGGAAATATTCATAATTATAGTTTTTAATTATTATTTTTATAGTGATGCTTCTAACTTAAAGTCATTACCATATTTCTTGTCATTGCAACATTGGCTACATCGGACATACCAAACGCTTTAAAGTTTAGACTTAAGGAACGCAACAGATATGTCCTTTATCAAGAATATGAGAAATCATCAATTACTGCACACAAAGGTCGGGATAATCTGGTTGTTGGGGTGCTGTGCCCTTGTCCAAGAGGGGGTGGGTTCGATCCCCTACAACTGAAGAAGTAAATGGTGACTGATGCACGTTAAATCTGTCTAGTCACAAAGTCCTCCGTAGCAAATCATACCTTTAGAGGGGTACTGATCTAGGAGTTTCCTTGTCTTCTGGATTGGTTCAAAACTACAAGGCTACGGAGTTGAACATTAGTGGTCGTAAACTCAAAAAATTGGGTCGACTGTTCAACGACGAATTTAAAGTAAAAATTACTGCACATAAATGCAGTGAGGGCTCAGGGGATAGATCGCTCGCTTTCCAACCAGGTGACCCGGCTTTGAATCCCTGGTTGATTCGAATTCTGCATCCGGCTCGCACCGACCACAATGGTGACGTTAAATATCTTCAGAGATAGACAGATCATGGCTTTGAGTCTCCTTGCTGTCAGGCTAACCATGGGAGGTTTTCGTGGTTTTTCTCTCCGTGTAACACAAATGCATGTTAGTTCCATCAAAAGGTCCTCCTCGAAGGCAAATTTCTCCTAATACTTGATCCAGGAGTTCCCTTGTTTTCTGGATTGGGTTCGAAATTACAAAGCTACAGAGTTGAACATTGGTAGTCGTAAATCCAAAATTGGGTTGACCGTGCAACGATGGCTATAAAATAAAATAAAAATTACTGCACATTGTTAGAATCTAAGGCGTAATTTCAATTTCTGCAAATATACTGAAAGCTGTTAAAACTTTGTGCTATAAACAAAGTAATTTGAAATTAAGAATTGTATATTTTATTCTTTTGCGCTAAAATTTGCTTTTACTACACTTATTATACATTTTAGTTCATCGTTTGCCTTTTTTTAAAGTAACATGGTATATATAATGTTCCAAAAGATAAATGTTCCTGATTTCACAATGATTTTTTTGAAAAATGTCTTGATTTTTTCTTTGGACCACTACAAAGCCTGATAACTATTATTGTTAGAATTAGAGACTGATAAAGGTTTATATAAATTCAACTATGCTGATTTGCAGGGTTCGTGATTTTTTTGATTTTTTTAAAAAAAATCAAAAGAATCAGATTTTTTTGATTTAAATCGGATTTTTTTGATTTAAATCAGATTTTTTTGATTTTTATTCAAATACACTGTAAGAACTTTAATTTATGATTTAAAAAAATTATTAATGTTTAATCAAAATTAACTTAATATTAAAACTATATTGTAACAATATTTTAGAAGCTCTAACTAAAATAATTTTTCATTATAATACATGGCTTTGAATGCATAGCCACCATTTTGAAACAAATGCATGATTCAAATTTAAAGACTAGATGAAATAGAGAATTTAAACAATACTTCAGGGGTCTGTCTGGGTTTTTCTGAGAGGTACCTATTTTGTGAAAATTAAAAATTATATTAAAAAATCAACACAAATATAGTAAAAATATGGATTTATCGTTTCTTACGCGACACAAAAATAAAATTTCAGGAAAAAGTATTTTGTGTAATTATTCTATCGTTTTTCCTAAAGTTGAATTTGTTAAGGTACCGTTAAACGGTAGTAAATTTGGCTTGGACAGACCCCTGTACTTTAACTATTAAAATAAAGTTTTAGTTAGAAAACCATAACTTTAATTTAAAATTGGGATTTCTTTTTTTCTTCTCTTGAATTTTGAAATGACAAAATAAATGTAGCAAACTGTGCTTATAAATGTAGTCATTCATCAAAAAATAAATCCATATTTAATCTATATATTTTTATATTAAAATATTCATTTTTAATTCTATATCAAAATAGATAAGTCAAGCTAAAAAAAAAAAAAATTAGAAAATCTATGTACTCATTGGAATTTTTTTTCACAAAATTTCTTTATAGAAAATCAGATAATGTCAAAGATACTGTAAACATATTATGAGAAAAAAATACCAGTTAATAACCCTACTGCATCAAATAGACTTTGAAAGAGTTTGAAAGGGAAGAATGACACTATATTAGGAAAAAAACATCTGAATTCATCAGCCCTTTTTTTTTCTTTTTCTGTTTTTGGCATATTAGGGTAATTTCTTTTTAATATAACCTCAAGCTTCAGAAATATACATTTTCCACCAATAAAATATGATGTAGATTTTAATTCACGCTTTTTCATTCAAAAGGTAGAATTTTAATTAACATTATTTGTGTTATTTTTTGAAAAAATTTCATGTTTATTAATTACTTTCTACAGCTATGCAAGTCTATATTAACACAGCATTAAATGTTTACTTTAATCTGTACTTTCAATCTCAAGAATCAAAAGATTTTTAAAAATGCAATTTCAAATGTGTTAGAATTTAACACACACCAAGAAAGTAATTTCGTTAACTAAAATTAATTAATGTAGCAATTTATATAAATAAAATTTTTATACTAAGAAAAGAAAATAATAAAAGTATCAAAAATTTAAAACACTGTTTTTTAACTTTTAAAATCAATACATATAGATGAAAAAAATTAGTTGATTTAAATCAATGATTTTTTTTAAAAAAACATTTGATTTAAATCATGTTTTAAATCGTGATTTAAATCAAGCTGATTTAAATCAATGAACCCTGCTGATTTGTATACACTTTTATGTTGCTTTATATAACTCTTCTGTTGAATGACATCTTGGTTCACACAGTTGCATATTTTAACTTAACCAGTGCAGTAACGGAATTAATGGTGGTCCGAGACCTTTAAATTTTCACTGGGACCACTATGAAATAATTATAGGTCGTTCTCTGGACCAACAATTGATGTAAAGCAGTAGTTTGCTGTTTTTTTTTTTTTATGTTTGGTTTCATGTTTTGGTCTGTGTTTTTGTCACAAAATAGCATAGTTCATACATTCTCTGTACTGTAATTTTTATTTAAATTCATTTTATTAACTTCTAAAAAGAAAACTATTAGAGATATGTAATTGGAACAATCAGAATGTGTGTGGATTGGTAATATCTTTTGGACCTGCAACTAAAATTTTTAATTTCTACCCCTGCTTTAAATATATATTATTAGAGATATATATTATATCTATTATATCTCTATTATATCTATTATATCTCGAATATATATGACTGGCACTCATAAGAGGCATTTCTTAGTTTGTATTTAGAAAGGAAAATTAAAGTTTTTCCACAAATGGCATTTTTACTTTTTTTCAATTCACAACTATGCGATAATTGATTAAATAGATAAATTGTTTAAAATTATTTTAATGTTTTGTGATCATTTTTTTTATAGGTGCTCTGATTGGTTTGGTTTTAAAGCTGTTTTCTAATAACAACTTAGGAAACTGGCAGGTTTGTTCCCATATTCATTAATTTTTATATAGTTTTAAAATTATAGTTCTCTGTCTACCAATTTTACATTAAACTTAGATATATTTCTGTTATTGAATGTTATTTGTGCATTATTGTTAGTATATTATGCTAATTAATGTATTTTAAAAGTAATGGATAGATACATACACTTTTTCAGAAAGAAGAAGCTTTTAACCCTACTACATTTTTCCTTGTGCTTCTGCCTCCTATTATGTATGAATCTGGTTATAATTTACATAAAGTAAGTTTTTAATATCTCCTGTTCACTTATTTTTTTTCTAAATTTAATATTTTTTTAAAAAATTGTCTCTTTTTTATCACCACAGGGAAATTTTTTTCAAAACATTGGCTCTATCTTAGTTTTTGCAATTTTTGGAACAGCTATATCTGCTTTTATTATTGGAGGTGGAGTTTATTTATTAGGGATAGTAAGTATTTGTCATATTTTTCATTATTTATTTTTTAGAATAATTATGCGAAATTTTTATTTTTTTCATAAAATAAGTCTAAAACGAAAGAAAATAAAAAAAATTAAAAAAAATGAAAATATTTTTATATTTTCTCTAATTATTATTACACTAAATTTTTATTTTTTTCATAAAATAAGTCTAAAACGAAAGAAAATAAAAAAGATTTTAAAAAAATGAAAATATTTTTATATTTTCCCTAATTATTATTACACTAATATATCAAGTAAAACAGTAATAGCTTAGTATTTTTAAAACTTAATTTTGAATTATTTGTGTTATAAATTTAAAAATTTAATGTATTTTGTTTTCAACATTTTTTTGTGGCATTTCAATATTTTCGTGGCATTTCAGATGTTGGATGATTATCTTTGTTTAGCTTAATATATTATTTTTATTTTCAAAGGCAGATGTTGCTTATAAACTAGATTTCACGGAAAGCTTCGCATTTGGATCTCTGGTTTCAGCTGTGGATCCCGTAGCTACTATAGCGATTTTTCATGCTTTAGATGTTGAGCCTGTTCTCAACATGTTAGTTCTGGGAGAAAGTATATTAAATGATGCTGTATCCATTGTTCTGGCTACGTAAGTATATTTACTGTAAAATTGTTTATTGAATTGCATATAAATAAACTGCAATATTTAGACTGAAATATTCCTTTCATTTAATTTAATTGCTCGTTCCATTCACAAGCATATTTAAAATTACATTCTTTCCCTTTCCTTAATGAGAATCACAGGAAAACAAAGATAGAGCTATAAGTTTTCTTTTGTAATTTTAGATTTTTACAAAAACTGCACTTCTTGATAAAGACTTGCTTTGATTCTTTATACTTTTAATAATTTTTGGGCAGATGTATTTACCTAGATACAAAAACTATAAGTGCCTTCGAGTCGCAAAGTAATCTATCAAAATCTTCTTTATTAAAATTTTCTTTATTTTTAAATTTTCTTTACTTTTTAGAGCTCTACATCTTGTTTCAAGCAGAGATAGCCCATGTTTTTTCTACTTGACCTTATTTGTGGCTTTTTATTGGTTCTCTTTTGTCTGATTCATATCTTACTCATCATCTAGCCATCTAGTTGGTGTTCTTCTTTGATTCTCTTCTTTTCATGAAAATCTTGTCTTTTAATTTGAGATCTTATCTAATTATTTGACTGATAAAACTAATACTAGATGCTTTTGCATTTTTTTTTTTGTTTGTAAATTTTTCAAAATTAAAAATTTACTTTTCTACCTCCTTTCATTTTTTTCTTTTTAATATTTTTTCTCCAAAGCACACCTGGGTTGACTTTTGTCAATTCAGACGTATTAGAGCTGATTTGTTGGCCGCTGTTTCTGGGGCACTATATTAGGTGGGCCAATGTTGCTCCCACAGTAAGGACGATAGTACAGAGAATGAAAGAACATCCTTGCCTTGTCCGGGATTCAAACCCAAACCTTTCTGATACAAGGCCAATTCCCTGACCCCTACGCAGTCCGGTCAGCTATTTTTCTTTTTAGTATTAATAATGCCATTATTGGCCATGAGTAACAGAGAAACTAGTGCTTTTTTGATTGAAATATAATTGAAGTAATTAATTTTTATTAATTTAAATCTCTAAAACAACTTGAGCATTTAAGTTCAAGCTAAAAGCATGTTTTTTAAAGTTTTTTTTCCCTCCGTAAGAACCAATATAATGTAATGAATTTAGAAGAAATAGTGTTTTGACTATCAGATATGTGTAACAGCATACTAAGATGTCAGAATATTAAAAATAGTGTTTTGACAATAGTGTATATAAGTAACAGTTAACTGAGATAACATTGCAGAAATAGTAATATTTCACATAACCATTATGCTACATTAGGACATGAAATCAGAATCTCTAGTTTCAAACTTAGTTTTGATCACAAATTGAATTTTCTAATTCAAAATTAACAAAGCAATTTATTTGATATGAAAAGTCTATAATAATATATAATTGTGTTTTTAACTGTATAAAAGTTAAATCTCTTTGTTATGCTACATGATTTCATTTTCAAAATATAAATTTTAATTTTTTATGAAATATGAATATATAATTTGTTTTTCTGTTTTAGGACAATTCTTCAAGCTTCATCTCCAGGAATGGCTAGCATGTCAGCAGGAGCTGCTGTTTTACATGGAATTGGTCGATTTTTTTTAATGTTTTTTGCCTCTGCAGCTATTGGTGTCGTTTTTGCTTTAACTGCAGCTTTAATATCCTTTTTCTTAATGATTTCTCGTACAATTCATTTTATAAATATTTTTCTTCGAAAAGTTAAATTAGTTATATTTTACAGTTAATATTTAATTTTAACCATGTCAGTATTTTATACACAATGTATTTTAATTATCCTTAGTTCATGTATTAATAAAAATTTAAAAGATTTATTAGCCTTTATTAAAATTAAGAGATTAATTAGAACTTCATTATTTTTCCAGTTTTTGCCGTACATTTTTAAGTTATTTAAAAACGTAATTTTTGCATTTAAGAATAGTGTTTCATGAAAAGTAGTAACAATAGTAAACTTCTCTTTAGCTGTTTTATTGAGTTAACTATAAATGTTGTTGTTGTGCATTTAGGTCGCACTAGAGCTGCACAATGGGCTATTGGCGACGGTCTGGGAAACATCTCTGAGGATGATCCGAAGACAATATTTATACAAATTATTCATAATTTGTATAAATATTGTTTAATGTTAAGCATTAAAAACATTATCTGAAAAAAATTCTTGTTTCATTTGAAAAAAAAATCATTTAAGAACATTTTTTCTTGCTTTTCAAAAGATTTGGAGTAGCAAATATATATATATATATATATATGTAGAGAAAACAAGGGAAAAATTACAGAACAATGAAAAAAAGGAAAAATAATAATAAAAATAACAAAAAACCGGAGAAAAAAAATTTACAAATCCGGAAAATATATATATGTATATTATTTACAAAGTAAGAATTTAATTCTCAAAATATTCATGAATTTTTTTTAAAATATAATTANTTCAAAATGTAGAGAAAACAAGGGAAAAATTACAGAACAATGAAAAATAATAATAAAAATAACAAAAAATCAGAAATTTTTTTTTAAAAATCCGGAAAATATATATATATGTATATTATTTACAAAGTAAGAATTTAATTCTCAAAATATTCATGAATTTTTTTTAAAATATAATTATTGATTTCTTAGGAACAAACTGAAAAAAAAGTTTAATTTTTTTTTTAAACAATGCAAAGATGTATTATATAAGTAATAAAATTTTTCAAGTGACAGCTGTTATGTCTTTTTTATATCTTATATTTGTGTTTACCATCAGAATACGTTTATTTGTATTAACATGATTTTCTTGCTTGTTAATTTATATATATTATTTTAGATTTTAAAAGTGAGTAATGCTATGAATTAAATAAATATATTTTTATAAATTACTTATTGGTATTTCTTTGTGTTCAATTTACATAGTCTTATACTAAATTCCTGCAGTGATGAAATTAAAGCAGTTAGCAAATTTTGGTTATTCTACCTTAAGTGAGTTATTAACTGTATAAATAAAAATATGTTGTAATACATAAATTATGTTCTTAAGAAAATCAAATAAAGGTTGATTATTTTAAGATATTTTATTGTTTATTATATCTTAATAATTAAGGTTAGGAAAAAGAAACTCATTTTCTCTGTTTTCCCATTACTTGCTCAGTTAGTTTTCGGGAAAAGGTGATTTTTTTATTTTTATTTAAAACAATTATGGCTTTTTTTACACTGTGCCTTTAGTTGATCTGCAGTGTTGCTGTTTATACATGTCATGTTAATGAGTGTTGTAAATATTTTTTTATAGAGATATAATATTTTAGACTATGTTAGTTTAACAATCAATGATTTACTCTTTTTTATGCAGTTTTTTCTTACTTATACTTTGGAACTTAGTTTAGTACTTATTTAGATATGTTAATCTTAGAAAACATTTACAGGATTTATTTTTATATATTTTTTTTTCCTTTTATATATGCACTATGTACAGAATGAGATCCGTGAATTAATATACACTAATATATTGGCTATAATTTAGAACTTAGTACATTGATTTCAAAAATATTCTTCTTTTACATTCAATAATTTATTGTATTTGTATATTACTATTTATACATATATTATGAGCCTTAATTTAGTACTTATTTAAGTATGTTGATCTCAGAAAAAATCCATCCTTAGAATTTGCTATGATATTAGTGTTTACTTATGCACCTTATGGCTTGGCGGAAGGACTGCACCTATCTGGTATGTTTTTAATCAATTCTTTTGCATTCTTTGTCTGAGTGTGGTTTTTGACGTATCAATTTTTGATTTTAGGTATCATGTCCATATTGTTTAATGGTGTTGTGATGTCTCATTATACCCATTTTAATCTCTCACCTGTTACACAAATCACCATGCAACAAACGCTCAGGACTTTAGCCTTTTTTGCAGGTACGTATCTGTTATTCAAATTAGTTAGCTAACAAAATGTATGAGATTTCTCTAACATTTGAGCTACTCAAATTCAATTTCGAGTTCTGTCTCCATTGAGCAGGGAATCTTGTGTCGTGCCCCAAATATTTAGAAAAACTCAATGCCAGAAGAAGAAAAAAGAAATTTTTGTGTAAAAAGATTTGTTAACATGAGCAGTGTTTTTTAATATTAGGTAATATTGTACATTAAATAGACAAAGATAATTTTGACTCCCTTACATACTGTAATTGTTTATAGTTATATTATTAAGTTATCAGGGCTGATTGTGCTCCGGAAAAAATCCGGATTTCCGGAATTTTTGCTAATGATCCGGAAATCGAAGGTCCAGGCGTTTCAAAAAATCATTCATCACAGAAGTTTCCGGAAATCAAATTTTCAGAGGAACTTAAAAACAAAGTTTATTTTATTTGTTTGTAAGGGAGAGCCAGAGAGATACTTTAAAGCTGATATTCATGATTAATATTAATTTTTTATCAGTAAATAGTTGTTATAATCATAAACTGAAGAAAGAAAGACATATTTGTAAATTTTAATTACTTCTCCAGGTCATCATAGGTATGTTTAAATGGTATAGATGTAATGGTATGTAAAATTTGAAATACAGTTTAAGTAAACTAAGAAATATTGAGAAAAAGGAAAAAAAGCTTGTTTAAATTTTTTTCTAATTTTTCAATTTAAACTGTTATTATTATTATTATTTTTTTAACTTAAGAAATTTTACGGAATTTTAACTTGGGCTCACAATCACCCCTGAGTTATAGAGCTTGGATGCAAATGTTGGATTTTAGCGGAATCTATCTATGTTTATGTTTTGTTATTTGAAAAAAAATAGCCAATTTTCATACTAAAATTTTGTATTTTATAGCATTTTTGTGTTATAACATACTGTTGACATATTTTTTTATCTCACAATAATTTCTTTAAAGTTGTATATTAAAGTTGCATAGATTGTAACAATTATTTGATCATGAAATTTAAGGTGTATTTTTATTTTCAGAAACTTGTGTTTTTGCATATCTTGGCCTAGCAATTTTCAGCTTTCGCTTAATTATAAAACCATCTCTAGTAATTTGGAGTATTGTAAGTAAATATTTTATGAATTCTAACTTTATTTAATTATGCTTTGTACAGTTATTTTTCTTCCTTATAAATAGATTTATGTTTGTATGTAAGTCAACTATGAACCAGACGAGACTATAACTTTTTACTGTGAAGTTACATTTTTACGTTTTGCACTTTTTAATATGGTTAAAAATACCTGTTATGAAATCATGCCTGTGATAAATATATGTTTTGACCTGTGATGTTACAGTGATTTTTATATTAAAATGTACTATTATCTCTTTATAATAAATAGGTTAAAATTCATCTAATTATTCATTGCAAATATAATGAAGTTTTATCATAAAGCATTATTATTATGCTTTTATTATTTATGAGACTATAGAAATTTTGAATTACAAAAAAATTTAAACCTGGGATTTCTTTATTTCCAGTTTTCAAATATTGTTTAGAATTTGTTTCAGTATTATCTAAGTTCCAGATAAAAAATTCTTTATTGTCTGTGTAAAGTTTAAAATTGAAACACCAGGAGATGACAAAAACAAAAGGACTTTTAAATAGTAACTCATAAGCTGTAAAGGTCAAAATCTAATGGACAAATCTGAATTTTATTGCAAATATATAGGTTTATTTCGAGTGTGAA
The DNA here is from genome assembly GCF_043381705.1 of Parasteatoda tepidariorum. NCBI lineage: Eukaryota > Metazoa > Arthropoda > Arachnida > Araneae > Theridiidae > Parasteatoda > Parasteatoda tepidariorum. Next base: position 10,479,025 of record NC_092207.1, on the reverse strand, counting down.
GCAATTATCCTTAACAATCACAAAAAAATATTAATTATTATTTAGGCCAACAGCTGTCTAAAATTAAATGCAATCAAAGTTAAATTTAAATGTAAATTGCATTTTTTAATGCACACTCTACTTTTCCTATTTATACCTTTGATATTTTAACCTTTTGCTTTCATTCCTTATCTTGGTGAAGCCTGTCATTTTGGTCCACTTATTGTACCAGCAGTTTTCCATAGAATAATATTTTCCTGAATGCTAAGCTATATATTCTTGAATAGTGCATTCCTTTTTACTTTCAAAATACAAGATCAACAATAATGTAGAGTATTTTCTCGTATTCTATTATATTCTCGAATAGGGAGCTCTTTTCTGCCCTTAAAATAGAAATAAACATGATTTATTTTTAGCATTAATCATATATAAATGTAATTCATGTAATTTCTTTCTTATTCCAACTTATAGACAGATATATTCACTTTATATAAATCAGTGAATTTAATGTTATTTTATAGATTTTATGTTTGTTGGGAAGAGCTCTGAATATATATCCTTTGAGTTACGTGGTGAATCATTTTAGAGAACACAAGATTAATAAGAAAATGATGTTCATCATGTGGTTCAGCGGTAAATATTTTTATTAATTTCTTTTTTTTTATCTTTACTGCTTAGAAATGTTGAATTTTCTATTGTTATATTGAAATTCCAAATTTCTAGAGATATTTATGTATTTTATCAGAGATAATGTCTGTAATTTTAATAAAGTAATTTTTTATGGAGAGTCTTCGTCACTTAAGTAACTGAGAAAGCTATTATAGGTGACTCATATAGTTTGTTTTTGTTACAGATACTTTTATTAATTACATTATTTTTAATTTCATTACAAGTAATAGTAATGTAAAAAATGTGTTTACTTCTTTATTAGATTTTGATTTCTTTATTCCTTTTTTTTTTCAATTCCGTCTATTCTTTTAACACCTTGAACTTAAATATTATGCTTATTTTTTAATCTTAATTAAAAATAACTCCTACCTAAAATATTTCTTTTAATTATCCTGTCCTTTTTAATCTAATTCTATTGAAGTTTATATAATTTGGGGAAATTAATTTTGATTTATATTTTTACAAATTTATCTTTATGAAAACTATAAATAAAGTCAAATATTTTCGTTTGTTTTTATCCACAAATTAAAAAAATTTATTTGTTTTCTAAGAAATTTGAGACAACTATGATTAAAACTGGCCTTGATTTATTTTTTCTATTAAATCAAATTTTACATAACAATTTTGCTTTTGCGTTGTATTTTTAGGCTTAAGAGGAGCCATCTCTTATGCTTTAGCTCTGCATTTAGAATTTGAAGATGAAAAAAGGCATGTAATTGTGACAACAACGTTGATTATTGTCTTATTTACTACCTTGGTGCTAGGTGGATCTACTATGCCTTTGATGAAGGTTTGTACATTATGTTATATATAAAATTTTAACAAGGGCTTATGTTACAGTGTAATGCTTTTTTTTTTAATGTCTGAGAAGATTTTCTTCTGCAACTACTGATTTGTTATACATAGTTGATTTAACCAGGAACTAGGGTTTGTAATGCCAAGCTAAAAAACAATCAAGAGAGTAAATTTTCTCTTAATTTTCCTATACATGAATTCTTGCAAAATATTTTTTTCATTTATTTATACTTGCAAATATTTGCAAAATTTTTATTTATTTGGTTTTTTGAAGTACTAGAAATTAAATTTAGAAACTTTTGATGTTCTCCCAAAAGCATTAGAAGGAAAGACGTTCTCCCAAAAGTATTTGAAGAAAAAATGCTACCATAATTTTATTTTTTTCCTTCTCTTTTTTTTAAGACATAAAAATACTTATATTTTATAATACAGTCGAACCCCGCTATAGTGAACCGTCTGCGGACTCAGTAATGTGTCCACTATAACCGATGGTTCACTATATCCAAATTTTTTGAAGAATATTTTTTGCATAAGACAGTTGAATGATTGAAAATTGGCTTTGCAATTTTGCATAAGTTATTTAAAAAATTATTAACTAATTAACAGATAATAAAGCAAAAATTGATGGAAAAAGTAATTACGTCGCTAAATATTAGTTTTATTTTCACTTTTTATGAAAAAAATTTGTGATTTTTGATTGAACACAATTTGATTTTAAATTGAGTTCATCAATTTTCTTATCTACAATGTGCAAAGAATGCAAGATTTTTACATTTTGAACAAGATTTCGAACCATCTTAACAAAGCATCTTCTACGTTTTCTCTTTCAGCTCCACGCAGTTTTTTCGATGAAACCATGTTTTTGTCGTATGCCGCAAGAATTGCACTTCGATTTTTCCAAATGTTTGAAACTGTAGATTTTGACAAGGAAAATTCCTTACACAGTGTCGATTGATTGGTTCCATCATCAATACGCTTTACAATTTTAACTTTGTCCTCTATCGAAAACGCTTTTCTCTTTAGAGAATTTGCCATTTTCACTGCTTTTGAAATAAAAATCTTGTCTCAAATAGATAATGTAAGAATATGAAGAGAGCAGCTGTAGAATGAGTTAAATTGTTCCCCTTCTTGATTGTCAAGGGGTGATTTGTAAAGAATATGGTTTGAACAGATAAGAAAATTCCAAAAATTCAGCAGGTGGCCAAGTTAACTAGTTGTAGAGCAAGCTTGGGGAAAAGAGATAAAGCGAGGCTTGTCAGGGAGGGGGGAGTATAAGATAAATGATCTGTTTGACATTTATTACAGTATAGTTAAAAGTGATAAGCATAAAGGAGAGTAATATGACACATTTTATAGGAATGCATTCATTTTCAGTCCCAACACCTACAAGTTTAAAGATGGAGGACTGAAAAAGATATTTAAAGAAATGAAATTTGAGTCCACTATAACCGAGTTTCCAAGTTCTAAGCTGTTCACTATAAGCGTTAAAAATAACATTATTTAAATAGGAATACGGACGGGACTGCTAAAAAAGTTCACTACATCCGAGTGTTCACTATATCCCAGGTTGACTATAGCGGGGTTCGACTGTAATACAAATATTAATTTAAATATTTTATTTTTAAGCTGCTTTTTTATTGTTGTATTAAAACTTTAAATGAATATTATTTCTGTTGGTAAGTTAAAATGAAATGTATAAATAAATTTCTAAATGTTTCATTAAAACTAAAGTTCTTTTCAAATGAAATTTAATTTTATACTTTTGTTTCTTTTCTACAGTATCAAAGCATTTTTTGTTTTTAACAATTTTGAAGTTAAGTTACTTTTGTTGATTATTTATATTCGATTTTTTATTTTTAGAAGCTACAAGTAAGTTTCTAGTTTTACAAATGTTAATTTTTTCCACATTGTTGTCTATAAAAAAATTCTGATTATTTTAATTAATTTTGAAATTTACTAAAGAAAGTCTTGTACAAATTCATTAGTTTTTCCAAGATGCTCGTTAAGAAATATCTTAAAGTTAGCTTTCGAATTTTGCACAAATAAACAATTATTCCAGAACAGGGGCTTTGAAACTTAGGAACTTTATAAGCAAGGTTTTTGATATGAAACTTTTATACATAAATAAGACCTATCAAAAAGTTAAACATGTCAAAAACTTCCACGCGTAAATGTGAATAAAGTTCATGCAACTTATAATTAAATTCTTACTGTCACTTTAATGGTTATCAATACTATATATCAACCACTGGATGCCTGATTTAATACAAAATATTTCAAATTAATAACAGTGGTACAAAAAGCCTATTTTAATTAATAACCTATTATCTTGTTTGCTTTTTTTTAAATATAAATTAAGCTCTTATAATGTTAATTTTTATTGTTATTTTAAGTTTTTGTTGCATCAGATTTTTACTATATTTTATGTAAAATTTCTCTTTTTTCCACATATTCCTCACATTTTTGCATTCATATAAAATTTGTACTTCTTGTAAGAAACATTTGCGAGTTCAGGCCCTGCTCAGCCAACTATTTAATAACCATTTTAGAAATATTCCAACTCCACCAATTTTGTTTTAAACAATAATAGGAAAAAAAAACGTGTCATACATATAATACTTAGAGGCCAAGGGCCATCCTACAAAAAAGTCCTTGTAAAGTCTATGCATTTAAAACTTCATCTAACTTCACACTAAATCCTTCCTAATACCTATAGAATATTCAAACATATTCTACATATTTCTAAAACACTTTGTCTGTCTGTTTACAGGTTTATAAGTAAATATATTTAAAATATCAGCTCTCTTTGTTATAGATAGGAAAACTTTGTAAATAATATTTTCCTTTAGAACTATATGCTTCATATCTATATATTAAAGTGAAAATGCATTATTTTTTATTCGTTTTGCTCTATGTTCAGTTAAACACTATTAAAAATATTTAATTTCATACGCATTTTTTTTATTAAATAGTTTTTGAAAGCTGGTAAAAAACCTAGAAGGAAGAGGAAAGGTCAAGATCCTGAAATATCCCTCAGCAAAACCAAAGAAATGGTAAGTTATTCATAATTAATTTGTTCTTTCTAGGAGTAAAATGGTTTAAAGAATTATTTCTTTCACTTTTTTAAATTTCATTTTAGCTTATACAATATAAATATACCGGAAAACTCGTATAAATATACAGCCATTGCTTTTTTTTTCCCTTGATAATCCAATGATAGTTATAGTTTTTATATTTGTCCTGACAAGGTTTATCATTCTAAATAAAATAAAAAATTTAAATTAATATAACTTTTTTTTGTCATTCAATTTAATTTTTAGATTGTTGTTCAAAATAGGAAAATTCTCAATGGTATTTTATATTAATATCTATATGTTAATACCTGCTGAGGACTGATTAGGAGAAATATCAGTGTTCGGAGTACCGGTTAAATGCATACTAGGCAGTGGCATTGAACCTTAAAATAACATTGATATAAGGTATACCAGGCAGTGGCACTTAACTAGACCTAGTATATATATCGGACATTTACCAAAGCGACTATGTGACTGTCGACATTCACCAGAAGTCAACAACAACCAATTTCGGTTATTCACAGTAACACACACACACATATATTTATATATATATAGAGAGAGAGAGAACATAAAATGTTTTTAAGGTCTTTGTTGATAACTTTTTCTTAAAATGTTAAATTTAAAGATCGGTTATTGAAATACATGGATAGAAAATGCTCACCTATAAAAATAATATATTCATTGATGACTTCGCTTTGTGATTGATTCTAGCTATTGTTAGTCTTGAAATGATAAAGAAGTTACAATGCCCTGTTTTCTTTCTAGATATTATGCTCAGCTAAATTTGGGAATCAATAGTTAAAGAATGAAACAAGACTTATTAAAAATTTCTTTAAAATTATAATTTTTGCATGAAAAATTTCTTAAAGTTATGGTTGTATATCAGTATTATTAATCTTAAAGATTTGTGAACTATGTTTTGTTTTCATAGTTAAAGGGTTAAACAATTGTTTTTGTAGAAGTTATTGAAATTATAATTCTTTTAAGCAAATAAATAAAAATTTTAAAAGGACAGTTATGTAGCAAATTTTAACATTTGATAAATGCAGACAGTTTGACTGTGTTTATTGTACTTTTAATTCCTGGTTTGTTTGTTTTTTAAGGGAAAAACTATTGATGCTGAACATTTGTCAGAATTAACTGAAGAAGAATATGAAGTGAATTTCATGAAAAGTAATCTCAAAGGTTTTGTTAAATTAGATGTGAAATATTTAATTCCCTTCTTCACCAGAAGGTTTACTCACCAGGTAAATTCTATTTATTTGTATGAAAGTATTTAATGTTACAAAATATGTTTGATTTCACTTTTTAATGTTTTTTAAGATTGTAATTCATTATTTAAAATTTTTGATCATTGATTTAAATTTTTGTGATTTATGAATCTCAACTGAAAAACTTAGGTAATATAATGATGAGACCCGTTTTCAAATTTTTTAAAAGAGTATTTTTGGTTAAAAAAAGAAAAAAAAACACTGTATTTTAAATGAAGACCTTTAAATGTGTTTCGCTGTTATCTGATGGAAATTCCAGATATTTGTGAAGTATCTCTCTGAAAACAACAAAGACGAACAGTTTAATATATTACTTTCAGGAAGATCGTGATTTATCACTTTTTTGTCTCAATCCCTTTAACTATTTTGTTATTTAGTATTAAAATAGGAAATGATTTTTTATAATGTATGAATACCTATATGTTTTAAATTCTAAATATATATTTATTTAATTTCTTTGCATAAATTTTTTTTAAAATTATTTTTCAGTGTTCCTCAATTACAATGTAATAAGAATAGTTTTTATGATAGTATATGTCTAATATTTAAAATAACTTGTTTCTTTTTTTTATTATCGTAGGAAATTTTGAATATTATGTTTAATATTATTTTATTGCTGTAAATCTTGAATGTCATGTCGTGGATATTATCAAATCAACTGTTTTAAGTTTTTTCTGCAAATGATGCCAGAGGCCCCCATCAGGGGAGAAGGTGGGCTCACGATGCACCCACTTAAAGCTTGGGGGGTAATTTTTACACTAAATAAGACGAATAGTTTGGGGGGGAATTTAGGCGAGAGAATTTTTTTTAAGTAGGTACATAAATAAAAGAAGCAACATAGCACTATTTCGAACAAGCTAACATGGAAGGGGAAGTTAGCAAAAAAAAATTGGGGGGGGGGGATGAATGCGCCCAAGAGCTTGGGGGGCTGGCACTGAATGATGCTGAGTGTTGTTGTTATAGTGTAATTTTAAGATTTGGATTTCTGTAAACTGTTTTTTTTTCTGAATGTCTTTTGTTGTGTAATATTTCTGGTTTCAGGCTAGGATTTTTGTGATTGGTCCTTTTTTGAGGTTTGCATTTCAGAAAAGACTCCCTTTAAAAAAGTAAAACATTCATTCAACAGCCAGTTTAAAGCCAAGGGGAATGAGAGGTTGAAGCTTCACAATTTCATGCTCAGAAGCATGATGCTTGCAATATGCTCAGGATTGCTCACCGGCCATTTTTTTCCCAAGCAAGCTGATACCCACCAACATTACTTTGCAAGGTCATCAATGGAAGAACATTTACTCCAAAACAGCTCAGTACCTTGATTGCTTTGCCACCCTAGCTTAAGAATCCTTTTAAGTGACCCGATTTCTTTGCTGATATGAGGCATACTCATGATTAGATGAATCCCTATGTTGACATCAAGCTAACCATGGGATATTCTAGTTAATTTTTCTCGGTTTATAATGCAGATATGGGTTAGTTTAAAACAGAAAATCTTAAATCCTTGTCATCAGATTTAGATTGAAATTACGCTGAACACTAAAATCTGTATTGCAAACTGAATTGTGTAACTTTAAAAATAAAAATAAAAGTTATTTTGGTTATTCAGTTTTTTTTTATGTTAGTAAGAGGTAAAATGAATTGCCAGAATTGCCATTCTCACTAGAAACTGAAGGGAAAAAAATTCGGACTATTTAGAAATTTCAAAATTTAAGGGTTATGCTCAACTTTATTGTTTACTTACTTATCAGCATACCTAGAAATCTCAGGCACTAAAACTGTTTTATGTAACCAGATATATCTTATATAAACTTATCCAATGTTAATATTATTCATTTTTCTGGTAAAATACTGTTGTATGTAAAAATTCTAATAATTTTTTTTTCTTTTACTAAGCATTTCTTTTAGTGAGTTCTTTAGACATTAAGATTATAAACATTTTTAGAAATTAATTTTTATCCAGAAATTTTAATAATATTTTAAAATGGGTTCATGAAATAAAATTTTTCATGATATGTTAAAGTATGAAATAAAATATTAAACAAATTTAGCTTAGAAAAAGTGTTAGTAATTTTGCATAAATTCTTAATGCATGACATTTTGCATATTTATGCATGCAAAATTTTCACATTATTATTCACATTATGCTAGTTTAATATGAGAAGAACTGTGAAACTTGAATCTGGAAATTTTCAAGAATTTGAGTTTTCCTGAAGAGTGGCCGCTCTGAAAATATGTTTAAAAAATGATTCAATGACTTTCAGCATTTAGTACCTTATTACATATAACAGAATTTTATTTGCCAGTTGTAATATAATATGCAACAGTTATAATATGTTATGTAATAATTGTTATTTTATATTAAAATAATTCATTTTGTTGATATAATTGTTTAAAAAAATTACTTATTTCTGCAGGAGGTAAAAGATTGTAAAAGCCAAATGACTGATTTAACAAATCAGTGGTACCAAGCGATACGAGGACCTTCAGAGACTGATGAAATGTCTGATGACGAAGTAGAAATGTGATAAACTATTATTCTTTTGCCAAACTAGTGTTTGTTAACATAAGTATGATGCATGTAGAATGATTTAAAACACTCTAAAAGTTGTGATGTATTTCTGAAATATTTTGAAATCGATATTTTAAAGATATTTCATACAATTTCTATTCGTAATTTTGAATACTTGATTGATGTAGGTGTTGTTAATAAATGCTTGTAAATTTTAAAACTAAAAAAGTTATATTTCAATGTTTTGAATTATTATTTTAGTTGAACAAAGTTTATTAATATTCTAAAAATTGCCCCTCTTTATTTTTAAATGTTTAAAACACACCATTAAAATATTTAATCATACTCTTATCAAATGTAATTCAATTTGTTTCTATGTAAAAATCAATGTTGGATATTTCTGGAAAAAAAATTTTGTAAAAATATGACTCTTTTTAAATGGTTTTTTTTCTTTATTTTTATTATTATTATTTTTTTTTTTTTTGCTTTTGTATAAGAGATCCAGAATGTCTATTTATGTTTTATAATTTTGTTTTTAAATAAATTAGTCAATTACAGCTTAATTTTTTAATTTTTCTGTTTTTTTTTTTAAACTCTTTTTTTTTTCCACCAACATTTTATGTAGAAAAATAACGTTAAATTCTTTTTTAATGGTTTTTCTTTTTTTTTTTATAAAAATCTAAATTTATTATTTTTAAATATTATTTTAAAAATGAAATAAATGTTAATTTTAAAAAGTGAACTTATATCTTTTATTTATTAATTTTTTATTTGTAAAAAATGTAAGGAAATGCAATTTCTTTAGTTATTTTTCCAATCAAAAATAAGTAATTTCAGTGGTTAATAAAACCAGTTATATCTGAAAAATGTTTGTTATATTTTTGTAAAAACTAACATTTTTGAACTGTGAAAATCTCTTTTTCTGTTACTTATAAAGACACAAGAGCAACCAAAATCTAAATTTATGTGCTTGAGTGTTTAATAAATATATAATATTTACTTACTTAATTTCCTTTTACAGTAAAAATTTTTCAAATGGTTGACCTGGTTTCAGAAACTAAAATCTTGATCTTAATCTTATTCAAAGTACTTAATATTTCCTAATTTATTATTTTTATATTTTCCTTCTAATTATTATCTTTATTATTATTTATTTACTTGGAATTCATAGTATTTATTGTTTAATTTGAAATTAAAATGGAAAGTTCCCATTTCCAAAAACTGGTTAGTTTTTTTTATAATATAAGTATTTTTAGACAATTTATGAAATAGGAAATTTAATATTATAGTTATTGTATAGAATGTATGCTATATATATTATATTATATAATATATGCTTAGTTGTTGTACTGAATGTCTCTTAGGCTTTCATAAGTCATTTTATACTAAGAGTCAGTGATCTGTGAAATTTTAATCTCAACATACTTTGCTAGTCTAAGTATATACAATGTGATTGCATTCTATAGAATGACAGGTATCCTACATTGATTAAAACATAGGTAAAAAATTTTGTGTTTTTTTTTCTAAACGACCCATTTTATAAAAGGTGACGCATATATTTATTTATGAAAATTGTTTGCATCTGCATTCACCGCATTATTGTTTTTTTTTACTTGAAAAATTTGAAAGCTGATATCTTTTTTCGTAAAAAATATTTTAAAAAATAGTTTTAATAAACATTATTGCACTGATTTTAGATTTCGTTTCAGTTAAGAACCCTGTAATATAAATTAATATTTAATGTTAACATGGGACTGTTTTAAATCCTTATTCTTCTGCAATTAATTTTGTTAGCTTTCGCTGTTCTCCCATTTGTGTCATATGATGTTAAGTTATTTTTAATAAAACTTGTTTTAATTTAATGTTAATATCATCAATTGTTTTTATTTGTATGTTATTAACACAGTTTTAAAATGGTATGACTATCGTAATTTATTTTCGATTTTTGTTTTTAGCATTATTGCTTATAAGAGATTACTAGTAAAATAATATTTTTTGTGATAATATTGCACATTTCACAAGAATTTGTTAGGACTACTATTAATGATTTAATTCATACATATGCTCATTGTTTTTTATTGTTTTAAACTCTGATGTTTTAAGTTGGTGAGATTTTAATTATAATAAATGTATCATTTTTTTCTCTTTTGCATATTATATTTGCAAATATCATATTTAATATTTGCAATACTTTCTTTCATAAATTCAGTTGTATTAATCTAATAAATCTATTTAAATAAAAAGTCATATGCATCTAAAATATGTACTCTAGTTTTTTAAAAGGCACACTTATTTAGAAATTAAAATTTTCCATCAAAAAATGCTTGCTTATTGTATTTCTAATTATTCTAAGAAATTCTATATGTTAATTTTTAAGTTTAAAGTTTCACTTAATAAATGCTCATTTTTAATTAAACTGTTATTTAAATTTATTTTTAATTTAAAATTTTTTTTTTCAAATGCACTCGTTTTTAAAAGCAAATTACCCCTTAAAAATTTATTCTCATTTTTAAATTAAAAGTTGACAAATGTATTCTCATTTTCAAATTAAAAATTTCATTCATTAATTACATTATTTGTCCGTTTTTTAATTATCCTCACATAGTAAAATTTGGATGTTTATTCCAAAATTAAATTTTTTATTTAATATGTTGTCTGCACAGACAACATATTAAATTAAATATTTCAATTAATTACTTTGTTTTAAAAGTTGTATGCTCATTTTTAAACTTAAAATTTCATTTCCAACAAGTTTTTTACATTATCTATTTTATAAAATGCTTTATAGCTGTTTAAAATCTGAATGTTTAAACTATTTTGTGTGCTAGATGGGGATCTAGTCATTTTTTATTATTTTAGTTTTTATTCATTATGTCTAAGATATGATATCATTTTATGTGAGTTATAACACCTGCATTGTATCGCAAAACATAATTTTTTTTAAATACAATATGCTTAAGAATCTAGTATTTTGTTTGCTCACAAATGTTGTGTTTCCAAAAATGTGTGATATTTTGTTTAAAATTAATAAATTTGACATCTAAATTGTATTAAATTCCATTGAGTTTGAAATAAATTTTATTGAAATTTGAAGTATTTTGTGTTTTATCTGTACATACTATTTATCTAAAATATTACAATTTCAGTAATTTAAAGAAAAGGTTACAGTAATTTAATGAAAACTTTAAAAAATCTTAACTCTTTGAAAAAAGACTCGGTTGTCGAAGACACTTATGAAATAAACATGCTTTAGTTTTATATGCTTATTTAAGGATTTGAATATTCTAAATAAATTAAAATTTTGATCATTAATTTAATTTTTTACACTCGCACGACGTTTTTTCTTTTAAAAAAAACATAAGTTCATAATTTTTAAAGTATATCTCCTCACTCACTATGTGAGATCAGAAAAGTTGTAAGTCGAATTCCACCTACACCTTACATAGCAAACCATCCAAATTTTTTATGTGGATTTTACATTATATTTTCAGTTAATTACAAGGTTTTTTAATGGAGTAGTATTCAACGGCTTATTAAATTATTAAGACTTATTTTTTTTATGACTACTACATATTTGATTCTTTTTCCTTTAGAGAAGAGAGGCTGAACTGATCTAGATTTTAGTGTTGCTTTATTCTATCTGCTGTAATAAGTTTCACACACCTTTTTAAAGCCTGGGACTGACAGGGAAACTAGTATTTCTTTGATGCGCATGGGTGCTTGAATTGATCAGTGATTTAATATCTTCTTCCCTTAAGTTTCGCAGCATTACCACACTAGAATTCTAATTAATGATTTTAAATATTCTAAAGTTTATCTTTGGTAGTACAAAATTTGTTCTGAGCTACAACAATTTTCTGACTATCAACAATATTTTCTCCTACTGTACATTTTAAATCCAATCACTTTGGGCAAGGCTTGGAAAATCACTTTCCAATTCCTTTGTCCCCCCCTTTCAGACAGCTAAATTTTGTCAACCAAGTTCTTAGGATGCATGTAGAAAGAATCTTAAAAGCAAGAAAACCGTTCCAAAGAAGAAAAAATAAACTGTTAGAAATTTGGTACTACCGGATTAGTTTGAAATCATTAATTGGTGTGGTATGTCCTTCCCCAATGCTGCAAGGCTTAAGTAAAGACATTCACTCATTTAAATCGCACCCAGAAAGCATCTAACCTTATGGCAACCTTGTCTCGCAATTTTCTTTTAATTGTCAGGAAGACAGGGCTTGATTACCCATTAGGCCATGGCCTGGAGCCCCCAACGATTAGGGGCCCCCTTAAAATGAATTTTTTGAAAAAAAATTAAGAAAAACAATGATTTTTCAAATACAGTACAGAACCCGTTAACCGGAACGAAATTCGATAAATTTTCCCGCCATTTTTTAAAAAAAAAAAAAAATTCTCATAAGAATTTAGGATTTTTCGTTCTTTTTTGAAAGATGTTTACCTTACCATTATTTTGGAAATAGTCATTAGTGTATTACTTCATCGTTTTTTCTTCTTTTTTAGATTATATCCAATTTTTTTTTTTTTTTCAGTTGGGTTTAACAATAAAAAAAAACGACTTTTGGTAGCGATTCAGAAAACCGGAAAAATCAGTTATCCGGAATAGCGATAATCCCGATCGTTCCGGATAATCGGTTCTCTACTGTATATTAATGCAANAAAATTTTATTTATTTTTATTTTAAATGTGCTTTCTTAAATGAAAAGATATATAATATATTAAAAGTATACTTTTATATCTAAATAAATAAAAAATATACGAGAAAAAATTTTTATCTAAGGGCCCCAAAATTTTGAATGGCTTAGGGCCCCGCGTAAGCTTAATCCAGCCCTGCACGAAAATGTTTGTACTGAAAACCTTTTTTCAAAATAAAGGAAAAATATTGTAGTTTCAAACCTTTCATTTTAAAAGGATTAAAAATTTATTTTTTAAAAACTAATGTCACTTAGGTCCATAATGACGTTTAGCTGTCGTCACACCGATATGATCCAATTAGGACCCTTAGATCAAATGACATTGCCTATTAAAATTTCATGACAAGGTGGATTTTATCTGAGCATACAAGACTTTGCGAAAAGAAACCTTATAATTACATAGATTTAAGATTATTTTCACCTTGAAACTAGTTTTATTAAAGGAAAGAAAAACCCTAAGTCAACCTCGATTTAAGGTTTTTATATAAAAGGCTGTTTTCAAAGATTTTGGATTAGGCTAATGTGAGTAGAATAGAGCAGATTGTCACAGATTTCGTTAGAAGGTTTAAGCGTAAACCGCATAATAAACCTTTTTAGGTTTACATTAAAAGGTTTTTGCTGAGTGAAAATAAACCTTATTTTGCTATCTGGGCTCATTTTGTTGATACTGCACTCATTGGAGAAATACCAAAATCTCTCTATCACTCCCAATCTGTGGTAAGGTTTTTAAAAACTTCATGGCAGAACTTCGAATAAAATATGCGAACCTGAAGCTAGTGATGGATATATCCGAGCAAAACTAAAGTCTAGATCAATTATGCCTCATTTCTCAAAAAGATCAAACTTGAGTTTATGTAGACCAGGGATAGCGAACCAGTGGCACGCGTGCCATTTTTGGCACGCGACACAATATTTTGGGCACGCCACCGATCACAAAGTTTACTATGAAGCATATTAACAATTCAATTAAAATTCACAAAAAAGAACAATTAATGCCAAAAAAGCAATTAATAACCACAAAAAAACAAGCGAACAATAAATAACTAGCAAAAAAAAAATTAACTAACATCTTATAACCCTAATATAAGTTATTTGTTATCTAATCTGCAACAACAGAAGTCACACTGATATTACTTTAAGTTGAGTTACGCGTATAACTGAGACATTGCAAAAGTTGAGAATTGCATTTTTTCGTAGTAAATAAAGAGTTTTGAGTTGATAAAATTTAGTATTATTATTTACCTAATAATCACGAAGTCCAAACTATTCGTCGGTACGTCTATGACCTCATTGCAATATATTTTAGAAAAATGGCACGTTGGTGCATGAAGGTTCGCCACCACGCCACCCCTGATTTAGACGTTGAAAAGTAATAACAAACCTTAACAATGTACTAAACCAAAAAATCCTACTACATTGAAAATTTTTGTGTATAATATAAATCCCAGATAGCAAAATAAGATTTATTTTCACTCAGCAAAAACCTTTTAATGTAAACCTAAAGAGGTTTGTTATGCGGTTTACGCGTAAACCTTCTAACCTTAAAACGAGATCTGTGTCAATCTCAATCTGCTCCATTCCTTCTATATAAAAACCTTAAATCGAGGTTCACTTAGGGTTTTCAAGCGTGAAAAAAATCCTTTAATGAAGCTAAGTCTCAATGTAAAAAATAATCATAAATCTAGGTAATTGTAAGGTTTCTTTTCGCAAGGTCTTGTATGCTCAGCTAAATTCTACCTCGTCATGAAATTTTAATGATTCTATAGCTAGTGTGACGTCAGCTAGAACGTCACTATGGACCTTTAGTGACAATACTTTTTAAAAAAAGCTTTAAAAAATTATTTTTAGGATGAAAGGTTTGAAACTGCAGTATTTTTGCTTTATTGAAAAATGTTTTTTTAGTACAAACATTTTTGCGAAAATAGAAAGAAAATTCCGAAACAAGGTTGCCGTAAAGTTATATTCTGGGAATATATTGTAAATAGACACACGAAAAATTTTCGACTTTTTTAAAATTTGAATTCTTAGAAACTGATTTCGCTCAAATTTTGTATTTTGCCATATAAAATTAGATACTGTAAAATTATACAAAAATTTATATACCTTATATAATTCAAAAATTTTTCGACTATTGCGAAATAAAATAATAAAAAAATAGTAAAATAGTAAATATTTACTAAAAAAAATTTTTTTCTTCATGAATTTATCTTCGGCTAAACGAATTTTATAACTGTTTGCAAAGATTTTTCAATTCGCTTAAAAAGTTTTCGAGATATTGAGAAAAACGCAAAAAAAATAAAATTAACATTAGGGGCTCCTAACTTTAGAACACTCTATTGATCAAATTATTGGGGACCATATTTCCCAGACTGCGGCTACCCCTAATACAGGGATGGCGAACCAATGACACGCGTGCCATTTTTGGCGCGCGACACAATGTTTTGGGCACGCCACCGATCACAAAGTTCACTATGAAGCATATTAACAATTAAATTAGAATTCACAAAAAACAAAAATAATAAATAATTATTAACAAAAAAATTAACAATTAATGGCAAAAAAACAATTAATAACCATAAAAAACAGACTAACAATAAATAACTAGCAAAAAAAAAAAATAAAAATAAACAGTCCTGCTTAAACTAACATCTTACAACCTAATATAAGTTATTTGTCATCTAATCTTGAACAACAGAAGTCACACTGATGTTACTTTAAGTTGATTTTCGCATATGACTGAGACATTGCAAAATGTGTGTTTTTATATTTTTTTAAAATAATAAATAGAGTTTTGAGTTGATACTATGTATTTTGTATTATTATTTTCTCAATAATCGAGAAGTCAAAATTAATTGAAGCACGTCTATGACCTCATTAAACAATTTTTTTGAAAAAAATGGCACGTTGGTGAATAAAGGTTCGCCACCCCTGCCCTAATACATTGGGGCTCAAAAATCCGAATTCGTCGAAAAAAAAAGGTATATTTAATCAGAGAAAGTACGTTGCGTGTGATTTCGTAATTTAAAATATCGTTTCGTAATTTAAACTATCGTAAAATGTTTAAAAAAAATTCCAAAGTAGAATGAAATAAAAAAGAAGATTTCATGACAAGAATTGGCGGTAAATAACGAATCTTATCAAGTGTTGTAATATATTCATCAGTCACCAATGTAACATTTCCAATGAATTGCGTCTGGCCTTTGACTGAATATTTATAGTCATTTTCAATAAAACCAACAAAAAATTATAAGTTCATTGAATTATACGGAATCAACCTCTACAGTTTATCAAGTTCCGGAGCACTTATTTTTGGCATCCCTCCAAGATATAAACTATATTTCTCATCTGATTGTGAGTAGTTCCGTTTTCTAAATTGACTGAAACATAAAAAGAGCCCTGAAATATTTATTTTTAATTATTATCTGGCAGAGATTCTTTTTAATTTTATTCCTAAATTTTAGCTTTTTAACCGCTTCTTCTCACTTAATGATTTTTAATGATGTGGGGTAAAATTTTCACTTTTTTGAATAATTAATAATAATAATTTTTTTTTTCATTTCATTCCTATTTTATCATAAATATATTCCCTTTTTATTTAAAAAAAATTTGCTATCTTCCTAGAATTAAAAAAAAAAATAACCAAAACACAAAATAAAAAATGAACAAGCCACATCTATAAAAAAAATATTATTTGGTTATATTTATGGCAAATAATAAAAAATTATAAAAAATAATAAAAATTAGAAAAATGTAACAAAAAATTTAAAAAGTGCTTTAAAATTTTAAAGAAAATGCCCTATAAATCTCAAAAAATGCTCTAAAGGACAAAGAATGTCCAAAAATGCAAAAAATGCAAATGTCATCAAAATCCGGGCCTTAGTCATAACTTAAAGACAAAACAATATATATTGCTTAAACTAAAATTTTATCTTCAAAACTTTGTATTTAGAATTCATTATGGTTTTGTTTAATTGATCAAGAAAGGTTTTTTGTGCAATTCATAAGTTCAGTCCCGTAATGCATGCATTTAATCATAAATGAACGGAAAATTTTTTTCTTCCTTTTTATTTATTTATTTGTTGTGGCTTAACCATTGTTTTAAAATAAAACACTTCACATCTTTGTGGAGAATGAGAAGGATTCATTGTTTTCAGAAGAATGATTTTATTATTTCTCGTTCAACACAAAAGTTTTAATTTTACAAGTCAAGTCTATGCAGTTCTAGCTAATTGTCAATTAGTCTTTATTAGCATTTTGTCGCCACATTTGGAGTTATCTGATCCTCCGGTCTGAGACCGTCTGGCGTTGGACTTCTTTCTCACACACTCGATTAAACTGCAGTGAACTCTCGCTACTACGATATCCAATACAACAACTTCATCTATTACAATAATGTTTCACGATCCCGACAAACTTGCTTATGAATTAATGTTATCCACCCACCTCACAATATTGCGATATTCTCAGAAGCAATAAACCCCTGTAAGAAAAAATTTCAAATTTCAACCTCCTCCATTTATTATTGGTTTTTAAATAATGTAAAAAATCTTATTTTATCATATTGTGTCACTTTTTCCCGTCTTTTCTGACAAGAGAAGTCTCTCTGCTGATTATTTCTACTAGAGAAGTCTCTCTGCTAATTATTTCTTCTAGAGAAGTCTCTCTGCTGATTATTTCTAAAAGTGAATGGCTTTTGTATTCAGATTTCAATGCCCCATCCTTGATATACATAGACCACCCTAAGACCCAGAAAGCATGTAAACCTTACGACAACCTTGTTTCTTTTTATCGTCACGAAAATGTTTATTCTAAAAACCTTTTTTCAATAAAGCAAAAATATTGCAGTTTCAACACCTTTCATCCTAAAAGGATTAAAAATTATTTTTTAAAGCTTTTTTTTTAAAAAAAGTATTGAAACTTAGGTCCATAATGGCATTTTAGATGACGTCGCACTAGCGGTAAGATCAGATGGCGTTATCCATTAAAATTTCGTGACAAGGTGAACTCTAGCTGAGCATACAAGAGTTTGCGAAAAGAAACCTTATAATTACTTAGATTTAATATTATTTTCACCTTGAGACTAGCTTAAATAAAGGTTTTTTTCACACTTGAAAACCCTAAGTCAACCTCGATTTAAGGTTTTTATATAGAAGGTTGTTTTCCAAGGTTTTGGATTAGGGTAATGTGCGTACAATAGAGCAGATTGTCATAGATCCCGTTTTAAGGATAGCAGGTTTACACTTAAAGATCATTACAAACCTTTTTAGGTTTACATTAAAAGGGTTTTGCTTACTGGAAATAAACCTTATCCTGCTATCTGGGAGACCTTCCATTCTCAGAATCCCCTCCCTCATCTCTAAAGAAGTCACAGATGTAATATTCCTATCTGTTTTTTTTTCATATTTAACCATAATTACTATTTTGCAAATAAAATTTTTATATAATATATACATATAAATTTATAGTTAATACATACATAGCATTAAAATTTTTAAAAAATCTTATTGTGTCCCCAAAGTGTATGTAGATCCTCTATAAAACAATATATATCCCTCTACAACAATATATTTATTTGGTCCCCAAAATATTGTTGTAGCGAGGTTTTGCAGGTTCAAATATAAGATAAGATTTCTCCCAATACTTGATCCAGAAGTTTCCCTGTCTTCTGAATTGGGTTCAAAATTACAAGGCTCCGGATTTGAAAATTGATAAACCTAAAATTCGGTCGGCTTTTCAATAACGGTTATAAGACACTATGCAATGCAATAAACAGAATATACTAGGCAATAAAATTTTCAACCAGTACCAAAGAAAATGATCTACTACTTGTTATTGCTAACTAGCACACTATTATTTGCCTCCTAGTGATAACAAAGATTAAATTTTATTAATTATTTTTAATTTTCAAATAATATTGATGACGAAAGGTGGAACTTTTATACTGTCATAACAGACATTAAAAATAACTGACCTTTATACATTCACAATATTCCTTCAATTTTGAAAATAAACGTATTAACTGGAGAGCTATATTTATAGTCGACAATTGTCTGCCGCCACATTTAACGCAGTCATTATTTTTTTTTAATTCGACGCCAAGAGAGTAACGTTAGTATTGAAAAACGAAGATACTTTTAAAGATTAGCATCATTAAAAAGACATTCATCTTGTATCATTTGCATGTATAATTTCGATTTTGAAAATAAGGGTATTATACTATTTCCTTTAGTTAAAAATATTTTAATATATATACATAAAAAAAAATATTAATAAGAAAAAAACTTGATCCACAATCTTTTCAATCTGGCGCCAATGTAAATGCGTTACTCGATCTAGGTAATTAAACAATTCTTCGTTTTGCACAAAGGAACAGTGATAAAAAATAACGACAAGGAATAAAAACTCTCCTATTCCTTTTCTTTTAGTTGATTTTTTTTTTTTAAACTTAGTTCAGGATTAAAATTCAAAGCGCCAACCTGGCGCCGTTGCTCCGTATAATGGAGTTCCGCCAAAATATTCCAATTACTCCGCCACTAAGTCGAGTTGTTCCGAAACTCGGCAAAGGTCGCGTTAAGGAATTAAAATAGAAAGACACTTTTTTATGTCCCCCTCTCTTACGATTACTATTTAAAATTAAAGCGGGTAAACCACTTAGCTCATTGAGTAGGATGTTATATAAAATTGCAAAATGCGCGAAGTAATACAATAAGAATGACAAAAGAACATTTATTTTTAAAAACAAATCAAAATTCATCCATATAAAAGGTGTTCTAAGTTAGACTTATATTTTCCACAAATTTATAAGACGAAAATTATTAAAGTAAAATATAAATAAATAAAAACGCAATCGAATTCATGTGACAGTCGGGCAAATTTTTTTCTTTCCATTGTTCCTAATTTTAGCTTAAAAAGTTTTTGATAGATGGCTCTGCAAGTCTTTCCTCAACTGATTGAAATCCTGCAACTTAGATTTATGGATATTTCGTCTCCCCATTACAACAATGCATTTTGAATATATCGAAATGTGATTTTTCCTTCGATTCAAGATTTTTAAAAATTATAATTTTGAATTGTTATTCTTTTATTTACAAGTTTTGCTAAAGATTTCAAGGAAGAAAAAAAATCTGAGTCAAAAATCCTGGGAAGAAGAAAAAAAAAACTATGAACATTTGCCCTGTTGTTGCATTATTTATAAATTATTATTATTATATTCAAAACCGCAACTTAGTTGTAAATTTTACAACAGTCTGTTGTAATTTTACATCAATTTGAGTTTTATTGTAATTTTACATCGGTTGAGTTGCGTTGCAAGATTTCATATCTGCGCTAAGATAATATATTCCTTTTCTTTAAAAAAAAAAGAAAGCATGCAAATTTTTTTCTTTAAATTTCGTAATTTGGTAGCAATATCTTGCATAAATTCTAAAACTATAAATATCACTGCAAATGACGAAATCAACTCTTTCATGGCGTAATTAAAAACACACGAGTTCATTAAAACAATTGAAATGTCACAATTTTTTTTTCTTATCACACTGTGTTTACAGTCTTATCTGTAAATGTTTATATTCTTATCATCCGAATGTAATCAGGGAGTTAATGCTTATGACTATATTTATAAAAATTAGCTTCAAGGTAACAAGATAAAAAAACTTTTTTTTTAATCAAATATGGTCATGAACAGTTTCTTAAGATAAAATTCAATTAAACTTATCTGACATGATTGTTAATTTTTTTTAGAGAAAGGGTTACAGCGATAAGATTTTTGTTTTAGTATATCATACAGATTTCGAGAACAATCTAGGATATGAGGATATTATTCTATCATTTCTTTTAACCTAATTTTCGCAAAAGCTAGTCTTTTTTTTAACCTATTTTTTTTTGGCTCGTGGCATCAAAAATTTAATTGAAAAAAAATCCTGCAAATTTTATAGAGTGATTTTAAGATTTTTTAGGCAACGAATCCGATTTTGTAATTCCATAGAATTCAAGAAAGAATTAGAAGCCATAGTTCCCACAGAATTCAAATTTGCTCAAATGAAATCCTAGCATAGAAATTATCAACGCTTTTATTTTTAAATTTTATTTTATTTCATTTCATTCATTTTATTTTCTATTTACTGAGTAATTTATAACATTAAATATGTGAATTTTTAAATGAAAAAAAAAATGTGCAGGTGAATTTTTAGCCGTATGAAACTAAAAACTTATTCTTTGTGGAATAAAATCCTGATACACTTCTTATTACAAATAGTTTAAAATACTTTGATTTGATTTAATTTAATAATTGGCTTTAAACTGTCGCATCATTTTTGGGCTTACAGCTATTAATGTTCAACTCCGTAGTCCTGTAATTTTGAACCCAACCCAGAAGACAAGGGGATTTCTAGATTAAGCATTGAAACAAACTAGCCTTCGTCCTCGCCGAAGACGTTTTTGATGGAACTAACTCGTATATTCGTTATGCGTGGCCCCGTCTACCACAAAGGATATTTTACGATAGCACTATGGTCGATGCGTTTTGTCAGAATTTACAAACTTTCCGGCATCAACTAGAAAAACAATCACTCCAAGTATTTATTTGATAGGTTATTTCAGATATACTGAGTCTAACTCTTTGTAAGAAACCTATTTTATTACTCTACTTTATTTATCAAAAGTAACAAAATAAAACGGTGTTGTCAAATTTGTCAGACAGTAAAAGAGAAGGAAAGAAAAAGAAAAAAAAAACAGAAAGACTGTTGATTCGTACCCCGATAAAATCCTGAAGGAGAGAAGGGCATAATTTTTTTGGCAAAAAAATAAACAGTTATAATTTTTATGCAATAAAATGTGGTTGTTTTTATGCTCTGTAGAGGAAATATGAGTTATTGAAAACAATAACTCATGATAAAGCCATGATGGCGGAGGAGATAGAGCGTTCGACTTCCATTGAGGTGAACCGGTTTCGAATGCCAGCTGTGGCTGGTCGATACGAATTCCGCACCCGGCTTGCACCGAGAACAGTGCTGACGTAAAATATCCTCAGTGGTAGACGGCTCACGGGTTAGAGTCCCCTTGCCGTCAGGTTAACCTTGGGAGGTTTTCGTGATTTTCCTTTCCATATAGGGTGACCTGGGGTAATTCCTGATCAAAAAACGCAAATATCTATTTTGTGAAAAAACTATTCAAAATAGAAATTTAATACTTACTGGAAGTTTGAGGGTTTATGAGATGAGTCCTATGCCAACTTCTTTTGTTTGAAAATCTAATTAGAATTTAAAAGATTTTAAATTTTTAGTGATCAGGAATTACCCCTGGTCTTCATCACTTCTGGGGTAATTGCTGATCACCAGTTTTTATTGTAAAGGGGCTGTTTGAAAATAATTATATAATGGTAGTTAACAAATAAGACATCAAGATCAAGCAAATGAACCAAAAAGATATGTTTAAGCAGCTAATAAAACAATTTATTTAAAAGCAAGAAGAATGATTAACGCCTTAAATTTTCAAAAATCTTTGCATCGTTATATACATTTTAGGCAATCAGCCAACTCATTCTTATGTTCTTCTGAAATATAAGAGAGTTCCCACATGGGTTACTTTTGCTGGATTTTTTAACTTCATTAAGGGAAAGTGTAAAGTTAAGTAAAATATGCCAACAGCTCTGGCAGCAGCTCTCACACTGAAATTTTAATTTTCAATCATTAAAAGAAATTCACTAATTTTGTTTTCCAGAAGCTTAGTATCCTTTTTAGGCTTATAATTTCTCACCATATTTATACGAGGCTAATTTATAAACTTAAAAATTATTCTAACAATTATACTAGGCTAATTTATTAACTTAAAAATTATTCTAACGATGTACACACATAAAATTAAGATAGAAGCAAGGTAAGACAAACCAGAAATGGTGCAAATCAGAATACAGTCTTGTATACAGTTAAAAACAAATTTTGTTCAAAACAAAAATTCCACTTAATAAATATGAACTGTTATTTAAGAAAAGACAATTAGCTATTTATAAGCTATTTTATATACTATTTATAAGAAGAAATTACAATGATCAGGAACAGAGGCGTATCTAGAGAAAATGGCGCCTATGGCAATCCTCCCAATCGGCGCCCTTCTTAAAATATTTTTATTATTCTCTATTGTTTAACAGATATCTATTATATCTATACACACCAGCATATATATATATATATGTATGTGTGTGTGTGTGTAATACAGTACTGAAGCGCGTTTGATTTGTTAGTTACCAAGGATTTGCTCGAAAATGGATATGCGCAAAGTGATATTATTCTGGATAAGTTCATAATTAATAAAGTTGATATTCAATTATACAATTTTAATGGTTTTAGAAAAATCTCATTTATTTAAGAGGGGAAAAAAAGAATGAAAGAAACATGAATAGCCATTTTGCGTATATTTTTAGCCACGGAATTGCCCGAAATGCATTTGCACATGGTAGAAATTATATAAATTATCCAAGAAGTTTTTAATAAACCTATTTATAATAACATACAATTAAATTAATGATTTCACATAGAATTTTATTACTTTAGTTGAGTATCCATGATTTCAAATTTTTAAAGAGGTTGCCTATTTTTTTTTGGATAAATAAACATTACTTTATGTTCTATTTAATTCTATCCAATTAATTAAAAATGGTATTTAAGTAGATTAGAATTCTAAACATTAGAATTTTAAAGTAATTAGTTTATTTATATTAAAATTAAAATCAACAAAGCAGATATTTTCTTCTTTTATAATACCCAAATCTAAAAAATTATAAATCATCTTGATTACAAAACAATATTAATTCCTCCAGGTAACTGTTATTTAAAAAAAATTTTGTAACCTTGAAAATTAAAGATAGTTAAATCATCAATAAATCTAAACTAAAAACTAAGCTTAGTGGCGCGACAGCCCATAGAGCAGTGATTCTCAACCACTGTGCCGCGGCACTTTTGTGTGACGCCAAATTCTTAAAATGTGCCGCCAAATATTAGAAATTATACAATAAAAATGAAAATGCTTTTTTTTTTTTATTATGAGTAAAGTTTAAATTAAAGAAAAGTGTATATATATAATATTACTTTTTATAGTGTTTCCACGCTTTAACCGCGTGAACATCTTTGTTGGCGATTGTCTTGTCTCTGACAATCCTAAAATAAGTTAAAATAAGATGGAAGTGTTTAAATTGTCTTTGGCGCACAATTTTAAAAAATATTGAAATAAGTAGGAAATTTAATGACTATTAAAATTATTAATTAACATAGGAAAGCAAGCTAAATACTAACTTTCAAACGGGAATAAAAGCTAATCATTAAAGTATGCTATGCAATTTATAAACAAATTAACAAAGGATAACTAACAGAAAAAATAAGCTAACAATTAATAATTACCAAAAAAAACTAGTTTACAAGAAATCACAAAAAATAACAGTTAACGTAAAAAGAAACTAACAGTTAATAACTATAGAAGACAAGCTAACAATTAATAACTAGCAAAAAAATAAATAACTCTTACTAACTAATAAAAAATTAGTTGAAAGAAAAAATTAATCCCTTAATAAACGAGCTTCTGTCGTACATATTATTTTATTTCACATTCAAAATTATTATCACGAACTATTTAACATGGTGCATAATACTTGTAGGTAAGTAAACAACTTTTAATCTAATTTTTTTCATTGTGTGCCGTCAAATTTCGAAATCGTTAAAAGTGTGCCGCACCAAAAAAAAGGTTGAGAATCACTGCCATAGAGGAATAAAGCCTACTGTGCCCATCTCAGTTAACTTGACCTTGGGCTCTGGGGTGCAGGAGCAGATGTTCTGGTTAGGTGGTCAGTGGCTTGATACTCAAGCAGGCTTGGTACTCATTTATCGACCCACTGAAGGAATGAAAGGCTGAGCAGTAAATTTAAAAGCATGTTTAATATTAAGAGCATGATTTTTTTCTTCATAATAGTGCCAAAATAAGTTAGCTAAGAGAGATGAAAAATTAGATCCTTGTGGAAGTCCATCAATTTGAATAAAAATTCTATTCATTGTAAAGGTAGTTATTAAAAAGACAAAAATTAATTAGAATTTTCCAATGATCAAAATCACAATGAAAGATATTTTTAAAATCATAGTAATAATTCAAAAAGACATCTTTTGGTTTAGAAAGGGGAAAAGATCCTGGAAATCAAAAGTCGCAATAGATTTTATTATCTTTAATATATTCCAAACTCGGATGATTATTGGTGATAATTCAAGAAATACCTTCTTTAACAATGCTGATAATAATTAATATTAAAGTAGTTAGAGAAAATGGAAACCACTATGTGCATATTTTNATGTAGTTATACTTTAGTAAAGTGTACAAGCATTTTTGTCCATGTCTCAAATTTAAAAAAAAAAAAAACATTTTTTAAATAAAACTTAGGTGATCATTATTTACCCCAGAAACAGAGTGATCGTGAATTACCCCGGGTCACCCTAGCTCAAATACGGGTTAGTTCCATCAGAAAGTCGTCCTCCACGAATTTCCCCCAATGCGTGATCCAGGAGTACCCTTGTCTTCTGGATTGGGTTCAAAATTTCAAGGCAACGGAGTTGAACATTAGTAGCTGTAAACACAAAAAATTGGGTCGACTGTTTAACCACGGTTATAAAATAAAATGAAATATCAGTAATTACCCCCAAAAAATTTCTAATATTCAGATTGTTATATTTAAATTGAAAATATGAAGAAAAAAAAAAAGGAAACGCCAACAATCCTTAAGATATGTGCGCATAATTAAAATATAAAGTGTTAAATCCGAAATGATAAGCGTCTAATATATTTAATAAAACTAATGGCAACTTTTTCATAAAAAAATTGGCATGACTCAGTGAGGACTGATTAAGTCTACGTATGAACGAATCAGAGATGTAGACGGTTAAATTTTATTATGCGCCCTCCCAGCAGAGATTGCCGTGCTGATGGTAAAAACATATCAGAGCTACATTGGCATCGAGCTAACCGCGTGAGGTTTCCGTGGTTTTTACATCCATTTTGCTGCTTCGAAGAATTCTCCTTGAAGGAAAATGTGCTCTTGTTCTTTAAATAGGCGTTCTCTTGTCTTCTACAGATTCAGGGCTAAGAGGCTGGAAAAAGCTGCATATTCAGAGAGTAGATAAGTGTTCAACGGCGGAAAATTGCGAAGTTTGTAACCTAAATTATGTACAAAAAAAGAGACGCTCAACTAATCATGATCGTGTAGTTAGCCACTGTAGCGTGTCTACCACTACAAAAATACAGTTCCAATTCACTAATTTATAAGGCATGTTAACTCGATTCTCTATCGGGATACCTCTTCATAGATGAAGGTATACATTGTCGATAACTACCATCCCCACATTGGTGATCCGGGCATGGTGTAAACACGCCTCCCTTGACAGATACTCGATTTGAAGACACCTACCTCGATGGATGGTCCGCATTGAACTCGCTAGATGTGACTGCAACATTATCCACCCCCTCGTGCTGCTGCTACTCATTTCCGATCACACACAACGTGCAACGTATACACTTGACTGCTAACGGCAATACAGGAGCGACCGACCGTGAACTTAATACAGATATCACGATCAGCACTAAAAAAATACGGTGATCTTAATACAGCTCTCCCGCCGGTTTCTCACAGAACAGCAATGAATAAACTAGTCATATCCGTACGTCGAATTCTATCACAGCTATAATTCTGGTGGGGAAATACTGTAGTGTGTCTACCACTACAAAAATACAATTCCAATTCACTATAAAAGAGATATTAACTCGATTCTATATCGGGATACCTTTTCATAGATGAAGGTTGACATTGTCGATAACTACCCCACACCACAATAGAAAAATAACCGAAACTGTTTTGCAAATAATTTTATAAATTATAATGCGTCATTTTCGCACGAAATTGCAAACTTTTTATGAGAATTGAAAATAATTTGTGTGTTTCAACAACTATACCTAGATATTTTATTTTATTTTGTATTAAAACTGATAAAAACACTTTAATTCAGAAATATCTTTGCTTGTAATGGAAGTGCACAACATTTCGATCACAGTCAGCTCTATGTAATACTTTTTTTAAACAAAAAAGTACCGAATTCTCTCCAATTACAGCGATACATATAAGTAAAACATCTAAAAAAGTCAGCTCACGTTGTCTCTGAATCGTTTTTGATCGGTTTTCGGACTAACAAGGTTAGAGATAATTTAATGCCAGTTAGTTCCAAATTGAAGTTGCTTAAATTTTATCTTACGAATGTAAGCCTAAATAAAGGCATAGTTATTTTATCTTTTCAAACAAAATTATATTCGAAGAAAAACATGAAGCATCCTCCGTGAAAACGAGCAAATGCTACGAACAAAAATCATTAAAATCTTCCTTTATAAAAGAGTTAGAATCAAATAAATAGATTCCCAATCAAATAATAGAATAGAATAAAATTTTGTGAGTTATGTCTTCCCAAACATACTATAAAGGCATAAACTGAGCGCAAAAACAAAAGGCAGGAACATATAAACTTTAACGCTTATTTACTCAAATTCATTAAAATGTCACTTAGCCATTTCTTTTATTAAGCTTTTCGTTTATGACAATCTGATTTTTTTATTTCTGTATGAATAAAATAATATAACACTAATATTTGTATTATTGATTTGTGAACAGCTAGCTGTATAGCCGTGTTAATGCTTAAAAAAAATAAAAAAACAGACCATCCTGGATGACTTTTGATCTATAGATTGGATCTTCATATTCTTTAATTCCACTTTAATGGCTCGAGGGAGTGACCTTAATTAATTAGTGCAGACGATATTTTAAGTTGCGAAGTCTTACATTTAAAAAAAATCTCTGAATAAACGTAATTTTTTTCCAATTGATTCGGATGTCTGACCCCCCCCCCAAAAAAAAATTATATAAGGGGAGGGCGAATTCTGGGAAATATTGTTTTAAAAGTCAGGAGAGCCGTCCAAAGTTTTGACTCCTTTATGTCAATTTTACTCCATATCTCTAAACCATATCGCAAATTGCAACATTTTTACACCCACTTATAAAATTCTTTTATCCAAAGATAATTTCATGCAAAGAATAAATTTTAGGAAATATTTATTGTTTTTTATTATTTTATTTAATAATGGTCGAAAAATTTTTGAATTGTAAAAGCATGCAATTTCTTAATTCTAAAGAATATAGTTTTATATGATAAAATGCAAAATTTGAGTGAAATTGGTCGAATAGTTCTTGAGAAATCGAATTTTAAATATACGACTTCTTTAAAATTCGATTTCTCAGGAACGATTCAATCGATTTCTTGTAAATTTTATATTCTGCCATATTAAACTATATACTTTAAAATGACGTAAAATATGGCTTATCCTACAATTCAGAAAATTTCGAACATTATTAAATAAAGTAATAAATATTTCCTAGCAATTTTTTCGAATTTTACAATCGGGAGCAAACATTTCTCAATTTGCTTAAAAAGTTTTCAAGATAAGGTGAAACAGGCAAAAAGTAATATTCACTTTAAGGGGTTAGCAAAATTGCTAGCGCCAAAAATCGCAGGTTCGAAACCCGGCGGTAGCAAATTTTTAAAAATTATATTTAAGGAAAAATATTTTTTTATTTATTTTACAAGTAAGGAAACAAAACAAAAAATAAACAGAAATAAACAAATGTAAATGCAATGTAAAATAAACAAAATATTCCTTTACTTTACATAATTTTTTTTAAACGTTTATATAATAAAAGCGTTTATATTATTAATTGCTGTTCTCATATATTGTATAAATAGAATGCCGCATATCTCTCCTTAATAAAATCCTCTTTTTTCAAAAATGTCAAATACTTAAAATTTCTCAGCAACTATTCAACCGATTTCGCTCAAGTTTTATATTTTGCCATGTAAAATTACATGCTTTAAAATGCAAAAAAAAAAAAAAAATTTTATACCCTATAATTCAAAATATTTTCGACTATTTTTTTAAAAAAATAAGGATAAATGATAAATATTTACTAAAATTTATTTTTTGCATGGATAAATGAAAATGGCATGGAAATGATCTTTGGATAAATGAACTTTATAATTGCGTGCAAAATTTTTTTAATCTGCTTAATCTTCTGATCCGCCCCTTCGGCCAAGTCTCCCTTTGTAGTAAAATGATGGCTGGTGCATGTTACATCAGTCAGGTCACAAAGTCCTTCATGTTCCCATAACAAATCAAAACCTCTGGGGGTACTGAATTGGAGATTGATCGTTGCCTGGTTCAGGGCAAAGTTACGATCTGTGGATGAATGAATGGGTTCATCCCTCAAAACGAGCTGTGACGTGTGTGTGGCTAAAGTCAAGCAATGGAAAGTGCTACGGAAAAACATGAAACGCACTTCTGCCTTGAATTCGCTTTAGGCTTGCTGGTGTTTGGCAAATTGAATTCGAAACAATAACAGCATTAGAGTGGAAAAGTTTCATATAATTCCCTGCGATTTTACAAAAATAACGACATTTACCTTAGCTACGTTGAAGCAAAACAATTTATGTCGTTAGTGCTATTATATCTTATTGCATTTTTATATCTCACAAAAATCAGTCATTACAAACCTCGTGCTTCAGACTAAAATAGAGAAACCTTTTCTCCTGTTTGAAATAAATCCATTTCCTTTTTAATATTTCGTATATATATATAGTATAAAGTTTATTTTCGTATTTTTTGAAATCACGCGTCACGCACAATATTTTTCTTTTTCATACAACTCGGTACGAGTGACGTGTATCAAATGGTACAACTCTGAATAAACCATTTTTTAAATTATCGGATTTTCACACTCCAATTTTAATAGTTTAAAGGGTGTACTTTAAATATTTTAATATTTCTTTGACTTTAAAAATTAAGATTTTACCTTAAATATTAAATATTTTAATTGGCGTTAATTAATAATTCAGTTACAATACGGTATATTCTTTGAATGAGCATACCTTTTTTTGTTATTGATACATTTCATTTTTTGACAGCCAATATGTATGGAGTCGTAGTGGCTCTGCGGGTAGAGAGTGCGCCTTTCAATGAGGTGAACCGGGTTCGAATCCCAGCAATGACTGGTTGATACGAATTCCGCATCCGGCTTGCGCCGACCACAGTGCTGACGTAAAAAATATCCTCACTGGTAGATGGATCATGGGTTAGAGTCCCCTTGTCGTTAGGCTAACCGTGGGAGGTTCTCGTGGTCTTCCTCTCCATGTAACGCAAATGCGGATTAGTTCCATCAAAAAGTTTTCCACGAAGGCAAAATTTCTCCTAATACTTGATCCAGGAGTTCCCTTGTCTTTTGGATTGAGTTCAAAATTACAAGGCTACGGAGTTGTGTATTAGCAGTCGTAAATAAATAAAATAAGTTATAAAATAAAATAAGAAGAATGAACTCAATCTCTGGAAAATACAATTCGTTTATTTAGTCAAGAAAGCAGTTGAAAATTTGAATCCCTTAATGTTAATCTCACTCATTGCTTATTTTACTACATCTTCTCATCTATATCTACTCATATATTTATTGAAAAGACTTTAACTTAACTTGTATTTCAAATAAATAAATTTTCAAAACGAAGTTTTAAATAATAAGAAAAAGTTTTCGATTTTTTTAAAAAATTTATTTGTTTTTCATTTACTTACTTTTGAAGTTTTGACTTAATGTGATAAAAAAATAAACAGATTTTTAGCTTTTTTAGTTTTATATAGTTTTAAACGGCCCTTTTCAAACTTGGTTACAGGTTTTCCGGAATTATATCTGAACCTAGCACGTTATCGTTATTATATTATTAAACTTACATTGATCTGAATAATATCGAGAACAAGGAGAATAATTCCTATTCTGGATTTCTTTCCCTCTTTTAAAAACTAAATAAAAAATCAAAATTTCTATTCAAGACATTTGTCTTGAATGGGAAAATCTTGAAAACAACGAAAGAACTGTTTTGTTTGTATTCCACACCTTTTCAATTTAATCGGTAATTTTTTACGAGCTCAATAAAAAAAGACGATTGCATCATCTGTAACGTAACTAAAAATTCCCTAAGAATTGCCACTAAAACTGAAACTAAACAAAATCCTATTAAAAATAAACCGTTTGACGTTATAGCCCCCGTTTCCATGGAAGTTGACGTATTCGAACTAAAGGAAATCGGAAATGGCTAATACCTCCGCTATGATTTTAAACGTCAAAACACCCACCTGATCACACAACAGACCAGTGACTTTGTAAACAAACTTTGTAAAGAAGGAGAGGAGAGAAAAAAAAACAAACATATAAACAAACGGCTTCTGTATAAGTTTTTTTGTTACGTTTAAAATAATCCCCCGAAGATAACTAGAAATAGATTACGTTGCTATTTATGGAAACGTGTTTCCGACTTGAGTTTCAGAAGAGAGAGTAAGAAAAAAATGGGGGTGGGTTGCGGGTTTGGAGAGTTACTCACGCCGGATGATTTTCATAATTTTTAGGAAAAAAGCAAATTGAGAATAGTTTAAGAGATATTGATTTTTTATTCTTCTAAAAACTGATGTTATTTCCATCTTTAATTTAGGGTTTCAACAAAAATGTGTAAATGTTACTTTTAAAGATCGAAAACTGTTAAAATGCACAGTACCTAGCATATTGGCATATAACTAGGGCAGGTGTTCTGAAATAAAAGTTAAAGGAGTTCTAAAAATTAGAATTTTTTTGAATAATTCTTTTTAAAAATCATTTTCGAAAATTACCATTAACTATACAGAGCACGAAACTCTAAATCTCGAGGGCGTGGGCTCGAGCTCCACGTTGGGCGATGCATTTTTTTAGGAGCCGTGATGTCTCAGGGCGTTGAGCGTTCGCTTTTAAATGAGGTGAACCAGGTTCGAATCCGAGCGATGACTGGTTGATACGAATTCCGCATCCGGCTTGCACCGACCGCAGTGCTAACGTAAAAAATATCCTCAGTGGTAGATGGATCATGGGTTAGAGTCCCCTTGCCGTTAGGCTAACCGTAGGACTCTTGGTCTATTCCTCTCCATATAACGCAAGTGCGAGTTAGTTCCATCAAAAAGTCCTCCGCGAAGGCAATTTTCTCCCAATACTTGATCCAGGAGTTTTCTTGTCTTCTGTATTGGGTTCGAAATTACAAGGCTACGGAGTTGAACATTAGTAGCCGTAAGCCCAGGAATTAGGTCGGCTGTTCAACGACGGTTATAAAATTAAAAAAAATTTATATAGTATACTCTCAAAATATCTCAAAGTTGAAGGGACACTAAAAAAATTTCGAGATAGCTAGTTTTTGAGATAACAAGTTCAGAACTAAATATGTTTTAAAAAGTAGAAAAAATATATTCTAAAATATGACTCTAAAAAGTAGAATCATGAAACATAAGAATAACTGCTATTAAATATGTATGTAATCATGATAGTTGACTATAAGTCTGAATACAACAATGATAAGTTTATTTTTAAAAGTAAGACAAAAATAATTATGCATTAAATAAAAAAGAATTGGTTTACAGTAAACTTATATAGTGATTTTTCCGAA
This sequence comes from Parasteatoda tepidariorum, assembly GCF_043381705.1. Classification (NCBI taxonomy): domain Eukaryota; kingdom Metazoa; phylum Arthropoda; class Arachnida; order Araneae; family Theridiidae; genus Parasteatoda; species Parasteatoda tepidariorum. The sequence continues at coordinate 10,446,466 of NC_092207.1, read as the reverse complement.
AAAATTCTTTTTCTATTTCGAAAAAAAAAAAAAAAAAAAAAANAAAAAAAAAAAAAAACGATATAACAAGGTTTTGAGAAGAAACTCTTCGCTACAGGCAGTCAAATTAGCATTAGGTGGACATGTAATACCGAGGAGAAAAAATATGGTTTCGACGTAAGAAGGTTTTCAAGATATCGAGAGTATATTGTATTTACATCTAATCAATAATCTGTTATTTAATTAATAATTTAATTACCCTTTTGCAAATGTGTAAAGTAAAATGTAAATATTACGTTTATTTTTACGAGAAAACATAATTTTTCTAATAAAAATATATTCAATACATAATGGTCGAATAAGGACATGAATTTTTTTAAAAAAAAATACTTCATCACGCTTTTCTGATCAAAATAAACAGAATTAAATTCGCTGATAATTATAAATTCGTTAATAAATTGAAGTCAATGGAAACCATAATTAGACTTATATTTTTAATTTTCAGCTTATAAACATTAAAAATAAATTCATAATCGACCAGCCATAGCTGGATTCGTATCGACTGGCCATAGCTGGGATTCGAACCTAGGTTACCTCTTCGGAAGACAAGTGCTCCATCCCCTGAGCCCCCACTACTCTCATCACTTTTTATAAAGATCTTCAAATGAAAGTAGTCTTTTATGGGACAATAGGCTTACAATTATTTTTATATACTTTATTTATAGAGTTGAGATACCACCGTAAGAAGGATGATTATTTAGGGTTTCTAAGCCGTAAAAAAATGGGAACTGAAAGGGTAAGTTGAAAGTTTGTTTACATTATTTTCCATTCACAATTTTTTTTATGCTGAATATCATCATTCACCGATGTCAGTAAGAACTAAAGATAATAATAAATAAAAAAATATTAAATTAACAGCGCTGTAAACAATTTGCAAGTAAATGTTGCCAGTTGCGGTAAAGCTCGAAAGACGTAAATATTCAGCATTACCTGGCTGATCCGCAGATTAACTAAGGTAATCCGTTAAAATGCGGAATCAAGTGTTTTCCGCAATTTTCCTACGTAATGTGCACTTTCAAGGTTTCCATGTCGTGACGTTTCTAAAGTTTGTTTCTCTCATTCTATCAATTAATTTGCTGATTGTTTGATTGTATTCATTGATTGTATTAAAAAATAAATTAATGACATTACGTTAATTTCCTTAATTATAACAATATTTTAAACCTTTCGTTAGGCCGGGATAGCCTGGTTATCAGGGCGCTGGACTCAGAACGGAAGTTCGAGACCAGCCGGCCGAAGACTCCTCGTGTAGTAAATGGTGACTAGTGCACGTGTGAAATCAGTCGGGTCACAAAGTCCTCCATGTTCCCATCACAAAACCTTACCTCTGGGGGTGCTGAATTGGAAAATGATCCTTCACTGGTTCAGGTCAAAATTCCAATCTGTGGATGAATGAATGGGTCCACCCTATAAATGGGTTTGACATATGGGTGAGACAAATGTCGAACTCTTGACCATAGATGGCGCCACTGGAAAAAGGACAATCGTGCTCCCTCTACCTTAATGGCTACGACAACAACAACCTTTTGATTCTTTGTGTTATGGTTTTTAAAGCGATTGAGGATTGATACTATCAACTAATGTGTTTATTGTTTGATTGTCGTTACTCAATGAATGTTCTTAGAAATTGAAAAATAAATAAATAACAATCTGTTAATTGAAGTGAACAGAAACGTTGTTGTTTTTCCAGCTAAGATATTATTTTTACTTCAATGAGTGCCTATTGTGTAGATATTCTTGGTAGTTTATAGATTACCTAGATAATTTGAGAAGTGAAACACTTTTTTTGGCACTTTAAAGGATCACCTTAGTTATCTGCACATTAGCTAGATCAGTGGTTTCCAACTGGCGGCCCAGGAGCCACGTCCGGCCAGCGAAGCCTAATTTTGTGGCCTACGAACTAAAATATAATAGTCATTTTTAGCGGACAATTTTCGTAAAAAATCTTTATGGGTTTAAAATACTTTTCTTTCGTTAAAAAAAGCCTAATTTCTTCGTTTCTGTGAAATTTAGCATACCAACGGTGCAAATAAAAAATTTTCTGAGGTAAAATTCTACTTCGTATTTTGATTTGTAATTCAATACTTTCGTTTTGTACAATTTGATAAAAAACTGACAGTAATATTTAATGTTCCTTCAAACATAAAACAGTCCTATATACAATTTTGATAAAGTTGCGGCCCGCCATTTGACTAGTGTTTTTAATTACTCCCCCCGGCCTCAAGTAAGTTAGAAACCCCTGAGCTAGATAATCTGTACAATAACTGATTTCTACACTTTAGCGGTAACATATGTGATTCTTTATGTACTTTATTGGGGTAGACAACTCTAGACGTTTTTAAAAAAAATGAAAAATATATTTCTCACATTTTTCTGAATACCCCATAGAGTGTAAAAAAATTTCATATTTTATTAAAGAAGTTAAAGAAATTGTGACGGTCGCAACTTCACAAATTATTTTGTGAAATAGCCACCAGCCAACGCAAAAATTAGACATATGAATCTTCAAACGCAAAATGGAGTTTCTCTTTAACCCTTTCGCGCCGACTGTCACAAATACGTGACAGCATGAAACTGTATCAATCCTTGAGAATGGGCGATTNGGATGAATGAATGGGTCCACCCTATAAATGGGTTTGACATATGGGTGAGACAAATGTCGAACTCTTGACCATAGATGGCGCCACTGGAAAAAGGACAATCGTGCTCCCTCTACCTTAATGGCTACGACAACAACAACCTTTTGATTCTTTGTGTTATGGTTTTTAAAGCGATTGAGGATTGATACTATCAACTAATGTGTTTATTGTTTGATTGTCGTTACTCAATGAATGTTCTTAGAAATTGAAAAATAAATAAATAACAATCTGTTAATTGAAGCGAACAGAAACGTTGTTGTTTTTCCAGCTAAGATATTATTTCCACTTTAATGAGTGCCTATTGTGCAGATTTTCTTGGTAGTTTGTAGATTACTTAGATAATTTGAGAAATGAAACAATTTTTTGGCACTTTAAAGCATCACCTTAGTTATCTGTACATTAGCTAGGTCAGTGGTTTCCAACTGGCGGCCCGGGGGCCACGTCCGGCCCGCGAAGCCTTTTTTTGTGGCCCGCGAACTAAAATATATTAGTCATTTTTTGCGGACAATTTTCGTAAAAAATCTTTATGGGTTTAAAATACTTTTCTTTCGTTAAAAAAAGCCTAATTTCTTCGTTTCTGTGAAATTTGACATACCAACGGTGCAAAAAAAATTTATTTCTCAGGTAAAATTCTACTTCGTATTTTGATTTGTAATTCAATACTTTTGTTTTATACAACTTGATAAAAAACTGGCAGTAATATTTAATGTTCCTTTCAAATATAAAACAGTCCTATATAAAATTTTGATAAAGTTGCGGCCCGCCATTTGACTGGTGTTTTTAATTACGGCCCTCGGCCTCATGTAAGTTAGAAAACATATGTGATTCTTTATGTACTTTATTGGGGTAGACAACTCTAAACGTTTTTAAAAAAAATAAAAAATACATTTCTCACATTTTTCTGAATACCCCATAGTGTGTAAAAGAAATGTCATATTTTATTAAAGAAGTTAAAGAAGTTGTGACGGTCGCAACTTCACAAATTATTTTGTGAAATAGCCACCAGCCAGCGCAAAAATGCGTCGTAGGTTAGACATATGAATCTTCAAACGCAAAATGGAGTTTCTCTTTAAAGCCACTTTTTTTCAACCTTGTAAAATATTATGATAAAATGGTTTTCCAAATATGCGACCAGCACAATGCTGAGTTGTGAATAACACATGAAGATTTCCAAGCGTCATTCACATTTTTCTCGAAATCAAATTTTTTCCCAGCCATATTAAGTCATCTTCCACGCTTTGTACTACAATAGTGTGATTCTAATTCATTATCCTTATGTTTTTGATTAGAAAAATATCAGTTTCAATATTTCCTATCCTTTTTTTTGTTTTGTTTTAGTTTTTTCTGATGACCCGTTTTTGCTTCAGTTACAGAAGATCCCCAAACAAGACGTATACGAATAAAACATTAAGCTTCATTAACCAATTATCAATGGAATTCTAATCGGTTTGTAAGCAGCAAACTGGGCACCCTGAACAATAACAGACTTTCATGAATAGCATTTTGATACAATTCTGAAATTACATGTAATTTTAAAATTTCCGTGAAGTAATTGCTGATTTTCTAGAAGTTCAATTCAGCAACATAATTCCTTCTATGAGAGTAGAGTTTAGATAACATTTTTTACTTTGTTGTATGTGATCAAAATACAAACGATATTTTATTGCGAAAGACAGACGATATATTTTATGATGAGAAGATAAAGAAGCAGACGACTTATAAGTTGGTTTAACAGTAATTTTGTCTTATCATTCTTAAAATCGGTTGCGCTTTACATTCATCCGCGGTTTTTCCTTAAAAATTTTTGTCATTCTTGAAATATATTTCTTAAAATGCAACTCATTCGTTTAACCGGATTAAGGATTGAAAGACGTGTGGAAAAAAATTATTACCTTTAAAAATGGTTGTATAACACTGTAGTAATAGCGGTGGCTTTATAACGAATTTTCTTCCTAATTTTAAGTTATGAAACTTCTGCCTCACCAAGTTTCAAAAACATTCCGATTTCATGGACTGTTTGTTAAATCTTTTTTGTTGTAATTTCGTGTTTTGTATCTTAGAGTCGAAAATCATTTATGTTGCGGAACTATGAAGGAAACAGAAGATCAGATAACAAGAAAAATTCTTTAATGGTGGTGGCCTGAAAATTATTAATTATGTTTATTAAAAGTAATGAAATATGGGTTAATAACTAATATAAATGTCACATTTAGAATAAATATAAACCAAGATGTTTGGGAAACATAAACATTAAGAATGAACCAGATAGCAATAGGGAAAACAGAAGAAAAATTTGTTTTATTTTTATGTAGTTCTGGCCTTTTAGAACTTCTTTTAATCAGAAATTCCGGTGTTCGTGCTCGCTCCAGCAATAATCCAACACTATGAAAAGCATTGAATTTTGGTTTAATATTATGAGTTCTAAAAAAATAGGTAACCCATTGGGTTAAAATATAATTTTTTTAAAAAATGTGTGTCTTAGTGAATTTTGTAACATTGTATTTTCTAATAGATCGTATTTTCTAACACTATATTTTTTTAACACAGGAATTGTCTAACACCGGATTTTCAAACAGTTGTAATAAATTGTTTGAAAAGTTTTCGACTGCCGATTTATTCACTTTTCGGCCGATTTAACAAAAAACAATAGTTTAATTCTTGTCAGACGACGCCTCTTTGTACTAAGGATAAAAAAATAGGGATACTATCAAGAGTGGTGGCTGACGATTTCATAATTCTTTTACCTTTTTCATGGTATTTTAGTTTTTAAAATGCTTTTTTTTACATTAATCACGTACGTTTGTGCCAAGTGAAGTTTATAAGCATTCAGGATAATATCATATTCGGCAATTATAGTTATCGATAATTTTCCCGAAAAAAGCGTATTTATTATTTATCGTTGTTCGATAATGTTCTTGATAATATTGTATTTAATAGCTATCGATAATAGTCAGAATAATATCGTAAGCGAATACTATCGTTATTGATAATAGGCACAATATTATCGATGATTTGCATTGTATGTTAAATATTTATTGCAAAACATGATATTCACGATATATCGTGAAAATACTTTTTAAAATACCATTATTGTAATAGCTAAATAGTATCAATGTTTCACGATACATCCCACTACTTCAGTTAAGAGAAAATAAAAACAGAAAAAGCAGTAAGAAATTCACGCAGAATACAGAAAATGATTTTCAACACACATATTTTTTTATACATATCACATATTTTTCAGAATACGGAAAATAATTTCAACACATACCATATTTTTTATGCAGATCTTACGCATATTATTTTCGTACTCGCTTAAGATCTACTGACGTCCATTAGTCAAGTATGTATAAGGTGAGCATAAAACATACACAATGACTTAAAATTCGATAAGGAAGCCATATTATTATTCTTTTCATAAGCAATGCTGAACAGCTACCTAATTGGATGCCTACATGTGACGTCATCGTTGATAAATTATGGCATTTGCTTATGTCACGATTCAGAAGCCAACCAAGTTCGACACATACGCGTGACGTCGCTTGCAGGTATCCAATTAAATCTAATCCGAAAATTGATTTCGCATAATAATGAACCAAGCTTAATTGCTGCAACGTTAATCCGCCAAGTACAACCACGTGATTAGGCCTAACCATGTGATTTAGATTATGTAGTAGGCATAATCACGAATTTTTCGCCTTGAGTTGCAAGTACCCGATTGGGGATTACAGCTAAGCCTTATTGTTGGAAATTTATGGGCTAAAAATTGCAACTTACACCTGTCTAAGTGTGAAAATCTATTTTCAATCACTCAAAAAGCAAAAAAAAAAAAAAAAAAAAAATTTAACTGTATTTTTGAAGAAAAAAAAACGCACGGTAAAAAAAATATAACACTGGCAAAAATATTTGTTAGGATGAGTTAAAACAAGGGTAATGAATTTAAAATAATTGGAAAACAAAATTTGAAAACTATATGGTTTTATTCGAAGATTTTATTATACATAAAAATAAATGAATATTTAGAATGATAAAATATAAATATTTTGGAAAAAGAAAATTCCAAACCATTTTTCAATTAAAACTATTTAATAATAAAGTTTTTCAAGTAAGCTAAAAAAGACTATTCTATTTGTAAAAATATTTCTTTTTCTTTTTTAATAAACTCGAACTAAACTTTGTTTTTCAAAATTGAAAACGTAGTTTATAAAGTTTTACGAATACTTATTAATGTCTTCTTAGTTTCGTGCCTGTTAGTTTGTTTAGATCAAAGAGCTTGGCTGAAATGTCAATTGGCAATAAAATTGCATTTGGCAATTAAATTCAATTATTTCATTTTATTTATCTCTTTTTTTTTCTTTGGCAATATTCGTGACATATTCCAGAATCTAAATGAAATAACAATATCACCCATTTGTACAGCAGTCTTTGTCATGCACTATTTCAACTAAATTTAGTATTTGAATCATGCTTACATTTTCATTATCAATGCAGCTGATTTTATTGAGTTGCAGCTGAATTATACATTATCACCAAACACGCTTCTATTTTTGTACAGTATTGCTTTAAAAAATACGTGCTTTGGAAATTAATTATTTCAATAAAAGAAAATACAAGAAAGGTAAAATTTAAATACTGATTTCTTAAAAGAGGAGTAATTTCACTAAGTAAATCTTTCACATGAAACAGATCGTAAGTGAATCTGGGGATGCAAAAAAAATATGAATTTTTTTTTAAATGTCAGCCAGATTCGATAATATAATAAGACACCATTAAAAAGAGGAAAAGAAAACTATACCTCACTCACATCCAGATATTAAGTGTCTTTTCTACCTCACTTAAAACTTACTTAATATCCGGAATTCGGCTGCCCCCTCGAACGAAAATTAAAAATTTTTTACATATTTTTAGAGATATATAGATATTCTTTTATATAGAACTAGTTTTAAAAGAATTCGGAGGGGCAAAAATTAAAAAAAAAAAAATCTTAAGTGGTCCGAAGAGCTAAAATACTATCAAATAAAAAAAAAAAATTTTAAAATGAGCAAATTTTGCGTGAAAATATGAAATAACGGCTTAACTTTATAACACTATTAAGCCGACTAGGTAGCCGAGTGATTAGCATGCCTGACTGCGGAGTCGATGGTTGCGGGTTCGAATCCCGCCCAGGGCATGGATGTTTCTTTCTCTCTCTGTGTTCTATGCCATTTCTTCTGTGTGTGAATGCAACCCTGCCCTACAAACGGGTTTGTGGTTGTATGACGTGGGTGAAGCTACTCAATATATATATATATATATATATATATATATATATATATATATATATNAAAATAATAAATACTTTTGTATTAATAAAACAATTAAAACTCTTTCGGTTTCATAAAATGCCTTTGTTAAAGAGTAAGCGTAGAGCTATTCTATTTTGGGAATTCAAGGCTGAAAACATACCATTGAATAATAATTAGATTTATATTTCATAGGAGGAGTTATTTTTAGAATTTTGTCCCTCTTTCACTTCCATATTAGGGAGCATTAAATGATTTTCCATAATGCGTAGAGTTACAAGAGTATGTACGACTGGAACCTAATTACACCATTTTCTGTAGTATTTAACCGAAGACCGAAGGTTTTCGCATGTCTCTTGCTGAATAACGTGTTCCAATAAACATCTGCCGGAACCATCCGTAGTTTCGTCCACACCCCCACCTTTGCGGAGTGGGGATGTGAACTGTTATAACCACCAGCATATCTTTTAATAAACCTTTTGATAACTTATTATGGCTTTGACTGCATTTCTTAAGATGAATGTACCAATGATAACAGAGATGTAGCCCTGTTATTATATATATATATTAAAACAGCAATGGAACAATCGACCCAATTTTGAGTTTATGACTACTAATGTTCAACTCCGTAACCTTGTAATTTTAAACCCAATCCAGAAGACAAGGGAACTCCTTTATCATATATTAGGAGAAATTTGTCTTCGTGGAGGACTTTTTGATGAAACTATCCCGCATTTGCGCAACATGGAGAGAAAACCCATGAAAACATCCCACGGTTAGGTAAATTGAGACAGTATAAAATTACAGATGCTACAAGCAAAATGACAAAAAAAAGATTAATGTATTTTTTTAAAATTTATAGTGATAGACGTTTAAATGTTATGAAAATTAACACAAAATTATCAATATAGTTTTTGGTGACTATTTTTTTTAATTTTAAATGGTGAATATTGATTTACTATTATTTCTTTAGACAAAAAACCATTTTTAAAAATTTATGCCGTTGTAATAATTTTGAGACCTAACTTTCTCACTCGTCCCCAAATTGTTTTATATGTAATTATTATCCTTAAAGGAGGTATAAACGGCAGTAAAAGTCCACAATCCTTCTCACACAATTACCTTTTAATAGATCAGGGGGGATGGCGCAGAAACTCAAAAGGAAAGAATGTCTTTTGGAAAATCATCAAAGCTTTTTCCTCACACAGACACCCTAATCTTAGACTGTCGCCTCTCTGATGCCCCGTCTAACTCAGATTCCTGAGAACCAACCGAATTAAGAGAACTTTCTTAAAATGGCAAAGAAAAACACTCAATTTCATAATAATAGTTAGTGTTGATTATACGTCAGCGTGACATTTCTGTGTAATTAGTATCGCCAAAGAAGTTATTGGATCATTTTTGATTATTTTTCCAATTAAACATTAGTTATTTTTATTTTTAACGGATTAAATTTTTTTCATACATTGGTTTTATATAAAGATGAACCACTTTTTTTTGTAAGCAAAGGGGGGAAATGCAAGTTTGCTATAGTTAAAAAGCCACAGTAACCTACACAGCTACCACAGTAACTATTTATTTTATCAAACTAAATTTGTAAATTTGTGTAAATTTGTAATACTCAGAGAGATGCGATCAGCGTGGTTTCAAAAAACTTTTTAATTAAACTTTTATAAACTTAGATAAATGGTAGAATCAACTGACATTTAAATTTCGGCTTCAGTTTTTTTTCCATTTTTCCCCCCATTAAAACTAGCATAATTTACATTATCATTCGTTCATTGCTAGCAATAAAACAAAACACGTTGCTTTGAATACATCCCTCATAAAGACTTTGATAAATAATTCATTGCCGCACGTGTGGGAAATTTGAGTAGAAATACTTCGATAACACCGAACTTCGATAACACCAAAATTCTTTTCACCCAACTTGCATACCACCCCACTACTTATCTTGATGGTGCAGAATCTTGTTTCATTCATATAAAGGTATTTTTCCCAGTTCACCGTCCCGCAGTGGACTGATCGTAAAGACACTGTTCCCCCCAGTAGAACACCGAAGTCTAGCATCACTGGCTGCGGTCAGTAAGCAGGTGGGTGATCACTTTGATCAGCCTGCGTATGAACCGACGGCGCGGTATCGGTCCTCTTCAAACTGTTCGACCGTAAAATACTCGACATCGCGCAGATCATCCGGCTACTAAAGCAGGGGTGCCATCCCTTCTGCAGAGGATCAAAATTCCGGTGGCAGGTCTTCGGATTATTCTCAGGGATGTTTCCAAGACCGTCGCCAATAGCCCATTGTGCAGCTCTAGTGTGACGTAAATGATATACCTACCTACCTACCCTAGTTCACCCCTAGATGTCAGTTCTGCGCGCGTCCTTTCTTCGGCTCGGAAATTTATCCTACCCTGATTTAGCTCCTGCGGTCGCTTTCGCTCCCCTTGGCTTCTACGATTTTTCTTTTCCTTTGAGCTTAATTTTCTTTTCTATTTTTGTTTTTGTTGGCAATATTGTGTTTTCTTTTCTCAAATCTGTTTTGTGTACATCACGTCCGGTTGGTTTTAAGAATGAATACCTAGTTTTTAGCACATGAAACTTGTCTTAAAAGCTCATACATCTGTTGAATTAAAATTAAATTCTAATAGCAAACTAATCATAACATTAGTAGGCTGACCCCTTCGCGGAAATTGTTGCTAGAACTTAACTTTTAGGTTGAAATCGTTGCTTTGTTTGTCAGAACTCTTCATTTTCAAGTCATTTTTGAATTGTTGTAAAGATTCGGGGGGGGGATTTCTTATATTTGGCAAACTAATTATTATTATTCTTTTTTATTTAATTTCGCAATAAAGCCAAGTGATCTATAAATTCCTAATAACTAAAGCGAATCCCAGAAGGCAGTTAACTTGCCCCACTTTTAACCTCAAATACGACTCTTCCAGAAGTTATGTAACTAAAAAAGGTCAATCGGTTACTTATTCCTCGACGGTTAATAGTTCTCCTTTTTACTTAAATGGACAGCATTGTCAAAGGAAGCATCCACGTGTGTTAGAACTTTCTTTTCTAAATGACCACGTTGCAGCCTGTCTGTATACAAACAAAGAACCATTTCATTTTGGGCTTCCCCCATAAGTTCTTGAAGGTCACATTTACTCTCTCAAGCCACAGTTCAGAGGTCAGTAGCATTGCGCAGTGAACGTCTCGGACCTTATCAGTATTATGCGCAGTCAAGTATTGGGCTATTTCACGCAATCCGAAAAAATGTTATCATCTGGTTTTTCAGAGTAGAGAAACTCTCTTGGGGTGAAGGTATCTTTCATCGGCGTTATCTTTGCGTTGCAGCACACGCCGCGAATAACGCGCCATCATCAAGCGTTGGGGGATAGCAGTTCATTCACAAGTGGCATAAGATGATATCAGTCCTGTTTATTTTTATTTTAGAAAAAATGTTTCCTTATACACTTCTTTTTTTGTTTAAGAGTATATCAAAAGCCATGACCGTGTTTTCCTTGTTTAATGTTAACCCTTTGAGCATTCCTTCAAGAGAAACTGCTCGGGAAATCCAAGCAATTGACCTGTTTCAACTATTTAATCAGAAACTAGACCAATTGACAAAGTAATTTGGGAAAATTTTGCCTCGGTTTATTGAGTTTTACTTCTTTTTTTTTTTTCTTTCAGTTAAACAACACTAAATCGAGATCAAGTTTTCTTTCAATTTTTTTATGACTTTTTTTTATGAAGGCTCTGTAATCGCGCAAAATAACGATTTTTTAGTAAATAATACGCTACTTTATTAATTATTTTTATGAGTTTATAATAGTTGTAATACATATTATGGGTTTGTAATATATTACATATATATAACCGTTGAACAGCCGACCCAATTTATGTTCAACTCCGTAGCCTTGTAATTTTGAACCAATCCAGAAGACAAGGAAACTCCCGGATCAGTACCCCCCAGAGGTATTATTTGTATCGGAACCGGGAGGACTTTGCGACTAGACAGATTTAACGTACATCAGTCAGCATTTACTACACGGTGAGTCATCCGCCGGCTGGGATCGAACCCACTACCCCTTGAACATGGGCCCAGTGCCCTACCAACCAGGCTATCCCGGCCCATGACGTTTGTAATAGTAGTTATGTTAAGTTTTGCCTATCTTTAAACAACAACTTCTATGTTAATTCCGAAAATGGATCAAAACGTCAATATGAAGAAAGGCCACAGTTATGTGAAAATGAAACTGTTGTAATCTAGTGTTTTGAAGAGTTGCTTGTGTAAAATCCTGTCGACCACAAAAAAATGCACCAAATAATGCGATTTTCTCCCTACCACGTAAAACAATATTCCAAATGCGCGGTTATTCTTTTAAGGTTTTTCATTGAAATAGCTTTTTTTTTTTATTGTCATTAAAATAAAATAAATTTAAAGTACTTTTATGATTAGTTATTTTTGTAAATAAACTGTACCACAAATTTTTTAATCACTTGTTTTAAAAGATAAATGTCACAATTTTTTAAAATTAACTCTGTTTTAATTCTAATTAAATATGCACTGGTTACAATATGAAACGATTTGGCTGCAATATGAAAAGAATGTCAATTTGGCTGAACTCCTGACCGACGTGGTGACAATTTTTGAGAAAAAATGTAATAATTTTTATTTATATATATAAATTATTTTTCCATTTTAAAGCTCAGTCAGTTCTGCTCATCAGACTATATATAGTATAAAGTTAAAATTGTTTTCCATAGCACTGTAGCTTGGCGAAAGGGCTTCGAAAAACACCCTTAACGCTGTTTCAAGAAGCTCTGTTGCCAAGGAAATTAAAAAGTCATAGTTTAAGTGCCTTACACTTAAGCAATGCGATGATTTTGAACTTTATATATAATCTTGCAGCAAATAATTATTTGGGCTTTAGAACATATAAATAACTTAATTATTAGTTTTAAATAACAAAAGTTCTTGTTGTTTTAATAAAAGTTATTACTAGTTTAATAAAAGTTATTAAAAATCGCCAATTTGGTGACATTTTTTCACATAGATGAAAATTATCAAATACACTGCCTTATTCTCAATGTTTGCAAATTTTTATGAGCCCTAATAATGCAGCATTAGAGTAAGTTTTTAAATATTAAAAAAATTCGACCACAAATGCTTCTCATTTTCACAAAACTGTGGTTTTTCTTCAAATTGACTTTTATCGCCATTTTTAAAATAAGAGTAGACAACGCTGGGTTTGGATGGGCTGAACTTGACAATAACAGTCGTGAGTAACAGTTGTAAACTCACAGCAGTTACAAAAACAGCATATTATTTGTAAGAAAGCATTATCTCATGTTACTACAGAGCCTTCGAAAAACAGCTTTAAACAATATAAAATAGTTTTTGTTTTTAAGAGTTTTACATAGTTGAGCAATAGCTCCAGTTCATCTTTGTTAAAAACGCATAACAAAAAAATTAAGAACCGATTAAAGTATATTTCAACTAACTTCATATTATGCATGGTTACATTCCTATATTTATAACGGCTCATCAGTTTGGGATGAGGATTATGTAACTAAGTTAAATAAACTACATAATATTCAAGTCAAATTTATTAAATTCTTACTAAATACAAATGAAAGAATTAAACCAAATTACTACCAGTTACCCAACATATTACTAATCTGTAATTTTATTTTTTTACAAACAATGTCTGCATCTTTTCAAAAACCCTAACGCTTGTAACAAATACATTAGAAGACACAACCAAATTTATTTTACGCCCAAGCTTCAAAAGAACATTTTTCTTAAAAGTTTTCAGTATTTATCGTCAAAATGATTTGATTTATTTAATTAATGCTGAAATTTATAACTTAAATAATTTTAAAAAAAAGTGACCTTTTCTCTGATTTTATGATCATATTTTATCATAGTAATTCTATGCACCCTTTCTTTTTTATGTATATGTCTTTTTTCAAAGTTATGTTTTTTGAGATTTATGATTGGTGGATGTTTTTTGATTTTTAAAATATTTATTGTGTTTTTGTTCCAGAGATGCCAACTGCTCCGGACGCGCAAAAATTATTAAAAAAACGGTAAATAACTGCAAAATAAATTTTGCAAATATTTTTTAATTTTTGCTTGCTTTTTAAAAGGTACAGCATGACCCAATTTCTAAAAAATGGTGAATTATATAAGCCTATGAATTATTTATAAATAGTGGTGCATAAAAATCTACTAAATTGAATTTATCAAACCAAGAATCACAATTGATAAATTACCACTTTAAAATATATATTTGCTGTCCGGAGCAAGTTGGCATCTCTGTTGTTCGTTTAAAAACTTTGCTTAAGTTAACTATTGAAAATGTTAAAATATTTACTATGTTTAACCGTTGTTACATATTTTGTCCTAAATAAAAGTACTTTTTAGTAACGCTGCAAAAAAATATTATTTATCAATTCTCTTTTAAATATGTTTTTAAATCAATTACAGGAAGTGACTAAAGTCATCTGTTCTTACTAAGAGAATTAAACTTCAGAAGCTTTTTTTTAAATCACTTTTTTAGGTTCTTTTTTCAACTTTAATCATAAAAGGAAACTACAAAACATTTAGAATATTAAATATTTGATTTAAATTCTCGAAGCGAATTGAAAGAAAAAAAGATTTCGATACTTAAATTTTTTAAAAAAATCATTAAAATAAAAATTAGCAACTTTGACTGCAGAATTTTTTAAAATTAAACTTAAAATTATTAATAAAGTATGTATTTTTAATTATAAATATATAAAAGCAATGTAATTAAAAGAGAAAAATCAAATGTCTAAAAAGTCTAATAAAAAAATTTTTAAACTTCTTTTCGTATGCCTAATAGAAATTATTTTTACTATTTTTTACAACAGCGCACTGAAATTAAAAAGAATGCCTTTATTGTTAAGAAAGAGCTTACCACAACTATTGTTTACTCAGCATTAACGGTTTAATGTATCTTTAATGTTTTCTAATAATGAAACAATAATTAATATATTAATTAATCAATTATTAATATGAGAAGTTGGCAAGAATTAGCTTTAAAATATATGTTAATGACAATTAAATAAATTCAGAATATATTCTTAAAAAAAGTATATAATTTAGCTTATTTTTTTTCATATTATTTTCATATATTTTTTCTTACAAAATAATATTTTTTTTAGCTTTTTTTTAACAGAAGTGACGTAAAAATAAATACTTAACGTAGTAAAAATTATTCAAGAGTAAGAGTAAATTATAATTAATTAATTAAATTTGCTATTTTTTTATTTTATACTGTTTTATAAGAATAAAATTCGTAGTTTGATTTTAGGGTGGTAAATCGATGGGAACCTATTTAGGAAAATGCTTAGAGGCTTTGTAAACCCATAAATTACCCTCTCTCATGATGAATGATAATTTTAAAAAAATAATAATAATGCATAATAATTTTTAAAATATAACATAATATCATTAGTAATCAGTAAAAATTTTAATTAAAATTATGGGGAAATACGCTCTCAACAGGCGGTAACAATTGGGGGGGGGGGGAANGTAACATATGGGGGGGGGGGAAGGAATCCTCAGGTTTCGAAATATCGTTCTCTTTTTTTATTTTTCAAGCACTTTTAGAACATTGACTCACACCACAAAAAATGTCGCCTTACTAAGATTATGATGACGGAGGTGCTAACACACCCCACTTTAGCATGAGAAACATGACAGGGAAAGAAAAAGAAAAAAATGCACACGCGGAGGTAGACAGAAATTTGGCAAGGTACAACGTTTTGTTTATATACAATTTTTCCCTACTCAGACCAAGATGGGAATCCCCTGCACCAGCCAAAATGTTCGGCTACGGTTTCAGAGAGATCTCTTTTAGAAGCGCTAGTCGCGTGTTGCCAACTAAAAAAAAGAAATAAAAAGGTAAACGTTCTCGTCTGCAGAATCATTCTGGAGAGGAAGAAAAAAAAAAGCAATCTATTTTGAGAAAGGTGCTGATGGGGCAAGTGAATCATTAATTTATTCAAACGATGTCAAATGTCAGGTTGAGAAAAATCTCAATTATGTCATACGGTAATAAAGTTCCGAAATTGCCTCATATTCGAATATATGTGTTGTAAGTATTTTTGGAATAAGATGTGCTAGATTTTATATGTAGATTACAGGAATTTCAGGCTGTTTTTCCATCATAATCATGAGATGTTTACAAAACATCTACGGTATGTTCTTTATATATAACGTAATTTTTTGAACCCTTGATAAAATTTTATTAATAGGAGCTGCGGAGGATGGACAAAATTATGAATTATCTATGCCCCCTTTATATTTGCGATGTTTTTTTACTTAGTGTACTAAGTGTACTTACTTTTTTTACTTAGCCTACTTAGAAAATTCCATACGTCAAAACTTATAGCATGTATTTAAAGATCAAAGTTTTTAATAAGGGTGATATTTATATTCATGCAAAAATTTTACTATTATATTTTTCAACAGATAAAATTGAACCAGATGTTGTCCAAATAATGGATGGAGGTTAATAATATCAGTTGTCATTTTTCGATACATTTATTTAAATCAATATGTATAACTTGTTTCGTAAATTCATTTGAAATCTTGTTAATGGAATGATTAATTTTGGAATACAAACAACAAATAAACACTTTCTGTTGTACTAATATTTTTTTTTATTTTATTCTTTCTTTATTTAGATTTCTGTTTACTGCAGTTGGTGCAAGTTTTTGTATGGTTACCAATAGAACTATTTGAAAGCTTTATATATAATCTTTCAAAATTTGCTGTATTATTTTGTCCACTACGGTTCATACTGGCGGTTACAAATAATTATTTTATTTGGAAAATATAAATGTTAGCAACGTGAATGTTAATTTCCAGGGAAATACACAGTTAAATAGATGAAATCATCAGGATGGTTTGGATAAAATCGTTTGAGCTACTTATCAATGATGAAACTAACCGACATTTGCGTTACATGGAGAGGAAAACCACAAAAACCTATCATGGTTAGCCTGACGACCAGGGGATTCTATTCAATGATACGTCAACGACTGAGGATAATTTACGTCGACACTGTGGTCGGTGCAAGGGAATTACATTCCCATCGCTGGGATTCGCACCCGGTTCATCTCATTGGAAGTTAAACGCTTTATCCCCTGATAGCCATCGCGGCTCTACAGCGCATGATTTTATAACCGTCGTTGAACAGCCGACGTAATTTTGGGTTTACGACTACTAATGTTCAACTCCGTAGCCTTATAATTTTAAACCGATCCAGAAGACGAGGAAACTCCTGGATCAGTACCCCCAGAGTTATGATTTGTTAAAAGAACATGGAGAACTTTGTGACTCGACAGGTTTAACGTGCACCAGTCACCATTTCCTACACGGGAAGTCTTCGTCGGCGGGGATCGAACCCACAACCTCTTGGACATGGGTCCAGTGCCCTACCCAACCAGGCTATCCCGGCACTGTGCATGATTGTTGGCAGAGCAGTGGTCAGGGGAAGGTACTGCTTCAAGAAGATAGAGTTCTGAAGGGCCACGTGGAACTACTCAGAGGGAAAATTGCCGTGTACGGCGTATGGCTGTGGCTCACCGTGCCGCATCTGCATCATAAATTCGAATTGCAGTGACACAATGTACTGTTATAAATCAGCTACTTCAAAGTACAGCTTCGAGTGAGACACGCCCTGTAGCTTACATTCCACTCACTTCAAATCACTGCCGTTCATGACGTTATGCTTACTGAAGGACAGAGTGGAGAGGAGATTTATTGGGTTTCATGATGAAAATCAGATCAGCCTTGGGGCCAGTGATAGCCGTATATTGGTTAGAAGGAGGCCAGATGAGCACCTGCTACCTCCCTGTCTCCGGCTTAGATACACTGGACCTACACCTAGAGTCATGGTTTGGGGAGCAATTTCCTGTGACAGCAGGAGCACTCTCGTGGTTATTCTACTCACTTTGACTGCAAATTTGTACTTCAACCTGGTTATTCAACCTATTTTGTGACCATTCATGAACAGCATTGAAGGGGGTATTTTCCAATAGGACAGGCCCGTAGCCAGGGGGGGACCGTCGGGACAAATCCTCCCCCCCGAAATTCTGGGATTCAAACTTTTTAGTCTTTCTTTGAGCCTCTCAGTAAAAAGAAAAACAAAAACTGTCGAACCAAACCTTTTCCCAGTACACCACCTTCGCTAGTGCATCATCTTCACTTGACCTTGTGGCTCATCTTTCCTTCGGTTAGACTACTCCCCCCGAAATCAATTGTTTTTCAGCATTTGGTATCGTCCAGTGAGTTGGCAAATGCTGATCCATTGACAATAGAGCTTCGCAATAGCAGCCTGGAAATATTTTTTTAGGATAGTGGTGATCATTTTGACATACGAATTTGAGCTCATCCATCAGAACAAAGACCCAGAGCAGTACTTTCGTCAAAATATATACATTCTTTTTTTTAGATTATTTCGCTGCCCAACTGATTGAAAGATTTTCGAAGCACGAAGATACTCTTGCATCTCTCAATAAAGTGCTGCCTAAGTAGTGTGTGAACGTTGATATTAATTTATGCAATTTCCGAATCTATGCAGATTTCATTGACATCGAAAAGGACATGGGAGAAATGGAAGTATGGGCATCAAAGTGGAACCTGCGTGAACCCCTTAGTAGACCAGATACGGCACTTTCAGCAATGGAAGAATGTGACAGTATCTTTTTCCCAAACATTTATTGCTTGTTATCATTATTGGCTACGTTGCCAATCACCACAGCAACTCAGAAAGAACTTTTTCTACTCTTAAACGCATAAAAGCAGCAACAAGAAATGCTACTAAAGAAGAAAGGCTAACAGGGCTAACTTTATTAAGCATATTTCGGGATATTCCGGNGTTGCCAATCACCGCAGCAACTGCAGAAAGAACTTTTTCTACTCTTAAACGCATAAAAGCAGCAACAAGAAATGCTACTAAAGAAGAAAGGCTAACAGGGCTAACTTTATTAAGCATATTTCGGGCTATTCCGGTTTGTCCTAAAAAAGTAATCGAAAAATTTTCTTTAAAACCCCTTTGCATGTCTTTGTAAACTTCGTTTACAAATTGATTATAATTATTATGTAATATTAATTGCAAAATAATTATTATGTAATATTTTTTAATTACTAGTTTAACTTTTGCAAACAACAGAATAAACAATATTTGTTACAATGTTTTTCCCTACTTTGCATGTCTGAAACTGTCCTTGCTTCTTACCATGTCCCTCCCCCCGAATAAATATCCTGACTACGGCCTTGCAACAGGATACCTCTCGCCCTCTAAGTGGTGTTTTAACCCAACATGCTCTACAGAATGTCGACATGTTGCCGTGGCCTGCAAGATCACCAGATCTTTTACCTATCGAGCACGTATGGGACATCATTGAACGACAATTTCAACGTCATCCAGAACCAACATTAACTATCCACGTATTGATAGACTAAGTGCAAAAGGCATGGAACTCCTTCCCACAAAATGACATACGGCATCTGCATGACACAATGCATGCCGTTTACATGCTTGTCTTCAAAATTCTGGCGGTTACATTATTCATGTATCAGTATTTCACATTTGAAATGGTTTTTCTCTTAATTCCATTAACCTGTGATCTTGAAACTTTAATCAATTGACTATGTTACTCAGACAAACGCATTACCAAAAATTTTTATTACTCTAAAAAAAAAAAATTTTTTTTTTTTTGATGTTGGGATTTTTTTTATCGTTGTATATTTTCTATATTGTCTTTATTATAGTGTATATTTTCTATATAACTTTTAAAAATATTTAAATGAAAAATATTGTTAAAATAATTATCTATGTTTTTAGTAAAATAATAAATATAAATCACGAATATAGAATTCTTTTTAAATTTTCTATTTAAGTACTTTTCAAATGCTTTCGTAATAATGTAGGGACAGAAGGGTCTACGTAGGAGAAGTATTTGGTGATTATAAAAATTCAGAATAGTTTTTTTTTTTTTTTTTTTTTTTTTTTTTTTTNTTTTTTTTTTTTTTTTTTTTTTTTGCTTTAAAGATCTGCGTAAATAGTATTGAAGTGCGAGCTGAAAGAGATAAAAACAGAATATTTATATACGTAAATGCAATTACGTTCATTAAAACTGACGACGCACAGTAGAATAATCTAGAAAGAATAATTTTAAAAAAAAGTACTTCTATTAATGTGCCAGGTATGTTTTTTGAGAAGTCGCCAAAGGTGTCCTTGAATAGAGAGGAAATGGGAAAATTTGAGGGGCGAAAATGAGTTTAAAATGGCATTGAGAAGTGTCAAAAGAGCGCGGAGACTGTTCGATTTTTGTTCCGAAGGTTTTTCCTGTTTGATTTCTAAAATTAAATACGATTGGGTGCCGGAAGATATGCCTGCCTCGATGCCAAACTCAAAAATGAAAAAGTGTCATTGTGTTTTATCAGAGACAATAAATGAAGTTTTAAATCGAACTGACTTCTTTGCACTACGAAGAATAAAAAACTTAGTGACGATAATTGTAAAAGAGAAAAAATAATCACAAATACGAGGGCTGTTTTTTAAGTAAGGGTCGTTTTGTCGTGTACATCAACACTAGATTGCCCAAGGAAATCATTTTGACTGTTTTTTAACTGCTTTTTCATTTACAAAAAATGTACAAATAATAATGCATAAATTATTTTTTTTCCAAGTGAAGTAAATTTTTTTTATCATTAATATTTATTAATANAACTTAACTATAAATAATTTTAAACAAATTTCTTTACACATTAGTTATTCTTTCACAATGCAGTCATTTTGAATGCTTTTGGGCAATATAGGTATGTTTCAGTCTTTCTTAGCGTTAATAGGTGCGTCGCAACCAGTGCTTGCTTCGTGATCTGGCATCCCTTGGGAACAACTGTTCTCAGTTACAGCTGTGTAGGTAACCTGTACGGTCAATTCTGCGTCTTAATAATGTTCAAATTTAACAAATCGCCCGCCGCATATGAGATACGGTAAGCAATAGGACTTTAGTCGGCCAAAAACCTGTTTGTTGCATACATTCAACGGCTGATTTGAGAAGTTTACGAAGCTTCCTACTGTCATGCTGACTGGAAATTTTGCTTCTCTCTATGACAATGACTCTCTTCACAGCTCAGTCCCTAGCTTTATTGGACTCTTTTGGCTGGGAAGTTTTGGACCACCCCACAATACAGACCGGACCTTGCGCTAAGTGATTTTTCTCTTTTCCGTTGTTTCAAACACCATTTTAGCAGTAGCCAGTACAACGATGACGAAGACGTGAAAACGGTCATGGACCCTTGGTTATCGGAGCAGGCAGCAAGTTTGTATGAAGAGGGTATTCTAAATCTAGTTGTAAGGTATGATAAGAGTTTAAGCAAACTTGAAAACTATTTTGCAAAAATCGAGAAACGTACGTAGAATCAAAAAATAAATTTGCTTCATGAAAATTTTATGTCGTTTGGTTTTTATTTTCAAACGGCTCTTACTTAAAAAAAAAAACAAAACAGCCTTCATATATTATATCAAAAATAGCATGCAAGTTCCGTTGGTACACTGAATGTAACAAAACTTATTTAATAAAACGTAGCAGACACTGCAATTGTTTTCGGTGCTCAGTTACAAGTTACGTTTTGATTTGTTGTGCAAAGGTTTTAAGACTTTTATTGACCGAAGGTGTGTTACAAATATGTACAGGGAGTACAATTGTGTAGAACTATTGGTTTGGGTTAGTTGGTTTGAGAATTATTAACTGTTTAATTTGTTGTAAGAATTACCACGAGGGCCAATCTACAGCCCACAGAAATGTGCTTAAGGAGTTGAAGTTTCGATGTGCTAAAAATTCCATTTTTATTTGTAAACTTTATTTTTAAAGTGAGATTTTTTCGAAATTCTTATTTCTGCGAAAGTTATTGCGATTTCAAATGTTTTTTTTTGCAAAATTTTTCTCACTTTGTTTAAATAATGACAAATTATCCATTGTTGAAAGTAAAATATATTTATCTCTCGAGGTATTTTTATTTAAGTTTGATGTCAAAAATAACAAAGAATAGATGTTGTCAAACATAAAACTTAGAACTTACTTTAAAATTTTTTAAAAATATGAATAACTTAATTCGAAAACGAGAAACTGTTTCCAATTCAAACTCTTATAATGATTTAAGTCTCGTTAAAAGCAAAATTACGTATCATAATTTATTTATTTTTTGAGCATTCAATCTATATTCTAAAGTTTACATTTTTCTTTTTTTACATGCAAAGTTAATTATTTTTCAAATCCAGAAATCGTTTATTTCGTTGCGATTAACAAAACGTTCTTACTTAAAATTACAACAATTAAACATTTTATTAACAAAATGCTCTTTGTTAAAGTCATTTTTAAGGAAAAAAACTGATGCTTGAGAAGCAATAAATTACAGGAGTCGGGGGGCGTGGCAACCCGCCTTTTGCGTTATATGGAGTGAAAAACCAAGAAAACCTCCCACGGTTAGCCTGACGGCAAGGGAACTCTAACCCGCGATTTGTCTACCATTGGTAGTTTTTTAAGCAAATTGTATTAATACTACATGTTTGGAGTGTCAAAACATGCCTTATAATAATAATTCCAGCATAATTTTTGAATAAATGATAGGTCCTTAACCCATTTTTAATAAAACTTTGTGTTGGTAAGAATAATGGTTTGGGTCGATTTCAGAAATCAAAGAGAATTTTGCATTTCAATTATGAAGAGGATTATAAGAAAAATTTAAAGAAAACCTAGAAAGTTGCCTTTTTAGAACGTATTGTTTATATGAAACCGCTGTTATTTGTAGATCTATCAAACACACAAAATTAACAGCAGCAAATCTGATTAAATGCGTATTAAACAATAAAGACCACTTATACTTAGGCTATACAAATTATTTTGGGCCTTTTAATTTTATGGCAAAAATTTCACTACAAATTCGATCAAGAAACTTGAAATTCTACTCATATGCTAATGGGACTCAACTAGAAAACTAAATTTATTTATTAGTCGTATGACAATTTGGATTAATTTTTAACTTAGAACTTAAGGATACGAGTTATAATTAAAAATGTTACCTTTTTTAAAAATAAAAATAAATAAAATTATCTACCGTGAGGCTAAAATTTCCGGGCCAGAGTTCAAGATTTGTTCCTTACGTCTATATATATTTGTAACAAAATATAATTAATTGAGGGACATGTATATTGTTAGCTGAATGGATACCTGCAAGTGACGCAGTGTGGGTAGCTCGATCCTGATTGGTTGTTGAAACGTGACATTTGTTTACATTAGGAACTGTTCTTTCCATTCTATTTCGAGTAAGCCAAGCCCGCCAAGTATCAATTCTTTTAAGTGACACATTCTAAATTCTTTCACTAAGATTTCAATTCTTTCGATAAACAGAAACTTAACCCAAAGACAGGCACGAAGCCACGAGGAACATAAACGAACTAATTAGGTATGGAAGTTTCCAGCTACACAAAACAAAAATATATCACGGTTTCAATAAAGAACATAAACAAATAATAAATCTAAGTCAAGTAAAAGAAGTAGAAAGAATTATATTTCAACTAATTCTATGTGCGATACGCTGTTGTATATAATTAACTTACCATTAATTAACATTCTAACGTATGTAGAGTAACTTAGTTTGACTTTAATACTCCATTTTGATGATAAAAATTAGCTGGCGCTGACGTGATAGGTCACATGTGTGGGTAAGGGAGGTCTTCTTCTTTTAGTGCAAGTACCCAATTGCATAATAATTTAATTTAAAACTTTAGCAGAAAAATGTTTAAAAAGCAATTTATTCACGTAAAAATTATGGAAAATTTGAGTGAGACTATAAATTTTTTATTAAAAAGAATTTTTTATTAATTTTTAACGCATTTCTTTTCTCCTTCATTTTTTTAAAAAACTTATCTTTTGACTCACAGAGCTAATAAAATTTTAAATTTTGATTCAACCCTCCAATTTCAATTGGATTGCTTCCACATGGCAAGAATTCAATAACCACCGAAGCATGAGGGAAAGTTCCCGTAAAGCGATCTGCTTGAAAAATTACAATGCATTTTTTTGTATCTCGAATATATTTTTAAATTCTGGCATTCCGATATATGCCAACAAGTCGTAATGCCAGTAGTGCAAGTGATAACGCTTATACAAGTGTCTTAATTTTAGCAAGAGCAATCGGGAATAATGTCAAGTTCATAGCATGATATTTAATATGATAATTTTTTTCAACATCCATTATCAATATATGGCATATATCAACATACGCTGTTATATGAGATACATATTTAATTTAACGCTCTTCAGAATCAGATTTTACGTATCTAGTATTAGTTAAGCTCTAATATGAACCCTTGCGGTCAGTGATTGCTTGTTGACCTATCTACATAAAGTCAGATGAGCGAAAGAAAAAAAAAAACAAGCCTTGAGGCTTTCCTTTTTTCATGGCCATCTAGGGATACCCAGATGTCAAGATCAACTTCCATCCTGGGTTCAAATCTTCAAACGATAACCCCCATCCTTTTCTATCCCCATCGCGTTCTTTTTTTATCGTCTGCAAGAAAAGGCAGCTGATTGGATGGGCGTCGTTTTTTAAATACCTTAAGCCAGTGTTTGGATAATTGCCAAAAAATTTGTCGACTGTTTTATTTGTTTATTTCCTTAGTTTCCGATGGAAGACACACCTGTTACAATTTTATAGGATTGTATAAGCAATAGCCATTTAACTAGCCACTTTAACTAGTTCAACTTTTTTTTTCCCTTTCAAAACGGTACATATATCTCACGTGGTATGTTATGTAATTTTATTACCAGTGATAAACACTTATTTATTTTCTATAAAAAAGTAAGCCAACGTTTATTTGAAATTTTTTTTCAGAAATTAATTATTGAAAATTTTATAAATTCTTCCTCTTAAAAAGTTCCGGCTGGGCAAAATTTAATCATAATTTTTGGTTTATCAACGTCTTATTTAATATATGCCCACAATTTACACCCAATCATGGGCGTATTGATACGTAAACATCAGGCTTAAAAAAAAAGAAGAAGAAAACACAGATAAATAGTGAAAAGGAGTTAAATCACATGGTCTGGTTGACTAAATTGGAACATAAAACACCCACAAAATGACAAACAGTTCAAAATATTACTCTACAATGAAAATGAATGACTTAATCAAGTTCCGCCCAACATTTAATTACCCCAAACTATAAGCTGTCACTTTTTTTTACGAACAGTTAAGCATAAATAGAACAAAACACCAATCTTTCGTGCATTTTGGGAAAAAATCCATACAAATTCAAGTTAAAGCTATCAAACAACATTCGGTTTAGCCTTTTTTAATTCGATTTCATATTGCTGAAATTTTTAAAACGTTAATTAGTGCATAATGAAACATCAAATTCACTTAATTATAGGACATTGGGTCGTTTGCAAAGCGTTTTTTTACATTTTTTAAAAATGAAACAGGCGAAACTTTTTATTTTTTATTGTTAAGAATGTTCACCTTTACTTCAATGTTTCTGGTAGATTTCCAATGTCCCACTTTCGGTAGCTATTAGAATTTTTTTCTTCTTCTGTGATCTTCAGTTTTTTTCTTCTGTTTCCTTTAATTTCCATTTTTTTTAAATGACACTTCTTAAAGAAATTTTGGAACGCTTCATAGTGTTTGTTACAGCCATTTCTATGACTCAAATGGATTCAAATAACAGTATCAATTAGTCCTTCGTGAAACCTTTTCAAAAGTTTCGCTTATTATTCAGTGTTAGTATTTGTAAAGTCTATGTAAATAGGAAAAACAGTAAGTTATTATTTATTATCAAACTTCATTTATATGTTTTTGATAATTTTTTTTTTAATTTAGATTAAATGTGCGCATATCTCAAGATAGCAAAACAATTTTTGCTGGTAGGATATTGTATGTGTATAGAAAATATTTCTTAATAATGATCGTGTAGATAAAAAAAAATAATTTCATTTTAATTTATTCATTGCAGGCTTGTGTGCTAATTACAACTTGTTAACTCTAGTCAAGTTGAAGAACAGAGAGGACAAGTCAAATACATTACAATACAATACAATGGCATAATGTGAATAAGAACACCATGAATAACTTTTGATCCTAATGATCAGATTATCAAATTTAAATCAAATAAAAATATATTTCAAATAATAAATAATTTTTAAAAATTATCTTTGGAAAAATAAGTTTCCTAATCGTCAGCAAAATATTTCCAATTCACTTTAAAAAAAAAACGAGACACGCAAAGCGTAAAATTAGCACTAAGGCCTTCAAATTTTCGATCGCTCTCCTGCCTGAAGTATAGAAACTATATATATTTCTCAGATTCCCTCATTCTCCATAACTGGAGGATCAGAAATCCCAATCGATCGATAAAAAATATTATAAGTGAAAACGTTTTTGAATCTGATTTCATAGCTTAATATATCGTCTGAACTAATTAATTAGCATATTTGAGGTCACCCCCTCGAACCATTAAGATTGACACTTAGTACGTGAAAATCTGATCACTTGTTGTTGTTATTGACTTGTGCTATTAAGGCAGAGGGGGTGCGATTGTTCTTGTTCTCCAGTGGCGCCATCTATGGCCAAGAATTCGACTTCTACCACACCCATACGTCACACCCGTTTATAGGGCGGGCCCATTCATACATCCATTCATTCATCCACAGATCGTAATTTTGACCTGAATCAGTACCCCCAGAGGTATTGATTTGTTATGGGAACATGGAGGACTTTGAGACTCGACAGATTTAACGTGCATCAGTCATACATCAGTCTTCGACCGGCAGAGATCGAACCCACGACCTCTTGGACATGGGCCCAATATCCTACCAACCACGCTATCCCGGCCATCTGATCATTTAAACAAAAGTTATTCAGGATGTTCCGCTTTTTTTAAAATTTTTTATTTATTTATTTATTTTGCGCCCTGCACATCCAGTATTGTGATGGGGTTCCAATAAAGACCAAGTGGGAAGAACGGTTTATGCCCATTTTTCACAAAAATCACGATTTGAACGCCCTCTGCTGTATTTTGAGGATTACTATAAGTTTTGACAAACCAATAAAATGAAAAATCGGTTCTCTCCTAGAGTTATTACTCAATGAAGATGTGTCGACTGGGGAAAAACAGTTTTTGTCCACGTGCCTGGGGAAGAATGGTTCCCGTCCAAACTCTCATGCGCTTGCGGTAATTTCGATTGATGGTTTGCATCGTGCAATAGACATTTATCTGGTTTTTTACCCAAAGAATGTTTATTTCCTTCAATGTCCAATGTGTGTAGAGATAACCCCAAGCAGGGGCATTTCCAGAAATTTTTCCTGGGGAGGGTCATAGACTCAGATCGGGGGGATCTGAGTCTATGACCCTCCCCAGGTCAGGTCTTACACCTCAATTAATTTTTGAAGTTATCCCTACGTAGACTGATCCAAGTGGTCACCCACCCGCACACTGACCTCCAACAAGGTTGCGTTAAACGTTTAACGCTACATTTTTATTAGCTGGGAAATCTCGTGGAAGGATCCAGTTTTCCCTCATTCATTTCCATTTTGTTTTGGTTCTCACTCGCATAAAAATAATAAAAGTATTGTTTTTCTATAAATATTTTTTTAGTTTGTTTTGATACACATATAATTTAATAGGGTAGTATTTTTTATTTTCAAATTTAGTGGATAACAATTGTAAAAAATGAGTGAAAACAATNATATTAAATATTATGAATAATATTTATGAATTAACATTTATTATATTACACTGGCACTAATTTAAATATATTTTCCAGAAATCAATTATAATAAAAAAAAAATTATCCAGCAATTTTTTGTTTTGCGGACCATTTGGCGCCCCTTTGTGAGTAGCGCCCGGAGCATGATGCCCCCCCTTGCCCACCCTTCGCTACGCCACTGCAGCAAAATATTTCCAATTCACTTAAAAAAAAACGAGACACGCAAAGCGTAAAATTAGCACTAAGGCCTTCAAATTTTCGATCGCTCTCCTGCCTAAAGTATAGAAACTATATATATTTCTCAGATTCCCACATTCTCCATAACTGGAGGATCAGAAATCCCAATCGATCGAAAAAAATATTATAAGTGAATACGTTTTTGTATCTGATTTCATAGCTTAATATATCGTTTGCACTAATTAATTAGCATACTTGAGAGTAACCCCTCGAACCATTAAGGTTGAGTCTCAGTATGTGAAAATCTGATCATTCAAACAGAAGTTATTCAGGATGTTCCGCTTTTTTTAAAATTTTTATTTACTTATTTTGCGCCCTGCACATCCAGTATTGTGATGGGGTTCCAATAAAGACCAAGTGAGAAGAACGGTTTATGTCCATTTTTCACAAAAATCACGATTCGATCGCCCTCTGCTGTATTTTGAGGATTACTATAAGTTTTGACAAACTAATGAAATGAAAAATCGGTTCTCTCTTAGAGTTATTACTCAATGAAGATGTCTCGACTTGGGAAAAACAGTTCTTATCCACGTGCCTGGGGAAGAATGGTTCCCGTCCAAACTCTCATGCGCTTGCGGTAATTTCGATTGATGCGGGGATCGTGCAATAGACATTTATCTGGTTTTTTCCAGATAAATGTCTATCCGTCTGGTTTAGACCCCCATCGTGCAATAGACATTTATCTGGTTTTTTACCCAAAGAATGTTAATTTCCTTCTTAGCAAATAAGGATACTCAATGTGTGTAGAGATAACCCCAAGCAGGGCGGATCCAGAAATTTTTACTGGGGAGGGTCTTAGACTCAGACCCCCCCCCCTCAATTAATTTTTTAATTAAAAAAAATAAATAAATAAATATTTTTTTGAAAAAAAAACTGGGGTTTTTAATGCTAGTCTTCTCATTTATTTTTTTTTCATAATGAACAATAGAACAATACATAAATAATTCAAGTATTCAAAATCTTTAAATAATAAATGCAATGCGGTTTTTTAGAAACTTTGGCAAATACAATCTTTGGTTAAACCTATTGAAGGTTAAACCTATTACCTTCAACATTATTAATGTTTGCAATCAAACTATGACGAATTTCGTTTTAATCTTTTGGATTATGATTCTTGAGGCAGTGAAGAACATAATTAGATGGAAAAAAAATCGATTTTTCCAGCCTACCTAGATGTATATGCCCCCTTAAATAGTTTTTAAAATATTTTATTTTTTTTTTGTAAACTATTAAAAAAATTATTATTATTTTTTTTTCAATTGGGGGGGTCATCCCCCGTTGGTTCCGCCACTGACCCCAAGATATCCTTTCCTTTACTAAAACGACTTCTTACGGCGACTACCTACTTCCTACATTTGCCACCGAATTTAAAAATAAATAAATAGACAATGCTAATAATCACACGTAACACAGAGAGAAAACGTCCCCAAAAGAAAACTTTACGACACTATTGTCCCCATAAAGGCTGCTAATCAACAAAATTAGTTCTTCAGAAAAAAGTTTGGTGTGTAATATCTAAGTCACGAGAATTTTATGAAATCTTCCCTGTTTTTAATGGAAAAGAAGAACAAAAGAGTATAAGAAGACGACAATAGGAATTACTAGTGTGGCATTTTGTGGAAGAAAAAAGAAACGGTTCTTGTTCAACAAGATTTTCAAGCTTTATTTTATTTATTTATTTTATGTTTAAAATTATCTATTTTGTTTTGAAATTTTACGGGGATGTAATTAATTATGTTTACCTATGGCTCTGAGACCTGGAACCTAACTCAAGCTGGTGAAAATAAAATTGCCATTTTTGAGAGAGAAGTTTTGAGGGCCATCTTTGGTGGGATAAAAATAAATAATTCGTGGAGAAGACGATATAATACTGAACTGTATAAAATCTACAGAGAGCCAGATATTGCGAAATTCATAAAAATAAATCGAATGAACTGGGCAGCTCACATTTTCAGAAGAAATGATGACTCAAATTTAAAGAAAATCCCATTACACAAACACCTAACGAACAGGAAAAAAGGGAGCCCCAGGCTGAGATGGCTGGATTTAGTTGAGACTGATTTCCTTACTCTAAAGGAGAAAAACTGGCGAACAAGTGTCAAAAGTAGAGAGAAGTGGATTCGAATTCAAAGGAGGGCACTGGCCCACCCTGGGCTGTCTAGCCAGATATGATGATGAATTAACTATGTGGCAATCGCTCCTGAAAAGTCTCAAAATTCGTTTTTTTCTCAGTTTCAGCTTTCATCGACATAAACCACTCTTCCTCAAATTGTGACAAATGTTCTGGGTTTTATTTTTCTTTTAATGGACTGATTGTGCATTGTTTTGTTTGCTTTTCTTGCGTGGATACTGAAAAAATTTAATTGTGAAATATCATCTATTACGAGTGCAAATTATTTTTATATAACTTTTTTGAACAAAACGAGCATGATCCTCATGAAATGAACATTTCAATGAAAATAATAAAGTTGAAAAAAAGAAGAATAATTATTTTATTAAGTTATATCATTATTTGTGCTGTGAATGTTTCTTACTTAATATTCTAAAACTTCTTTAGAATTGCAAAGAGTGAATAATCTTAGATTACCATAACTTAAGGCTTGAATGTCAATACCATTATGTAACATATTAAAAGAAGGCATGTCCCTTGAGTTTTGGAGGGCATCGTAATTGGTGTACCAACAATTCCAAACGCTCGAGATGTCTTGAAAAGGAAAAATATGCAGTCGTTATCGTAGAAACCTTCATAATTATGCGCATAATATTATCCAACACATTGGTACAGGTTTTTTTACGCCTTTCCAAATTCCTTAAAAAAAGAACTGGCATATAGAGTAACAAGTTGCCAGATCACCTTCTATCTTACATAAATTCTTTTCTGAAATTCTTTTTTGCATCGCTTCTTCCTGAATGCAAACGAACAGTCCTTCTAAAGGACGATCCTATGTCACTTAAGAATAGTGTCAAGGTTGAGATTTGGCGAGCTTAGAACTCGCTTTCATCCAATTCCTTTTCCATTGACATTTATTGGTTATTGGCGTTGAATTACGTGCCACGGGTATCTAATGAACGAAAAGAAACTGCCGTTTGCCAATTGATTTGGCATCTTAATTTTATCAGGTGTTCTCATTTTTTTTTATGAAGATGCATTTTAAGGGCTAAATCATTAAGCTTAATCACTATCTATAAATATATGGTATCACGTTGTAAAAAGCGTGGAATATTCGAGAAGGTTTCTTTTTCAAAGACGCTGCTTCGTTTTGATATTTTAATCTAAATATTTATGTGGGCATATCAGATGTTTTATCGCTTCCCTCATGTTGCTTAGTTGATGAAAAAACTTTCTAATTTTAAACTGAGAAGAGGTGTGAAAAAGTGACTAATCTTTAATAAACATAATTGAAAATAAAACTAATTCAAACAAGATTTGATTTAAAACATACGAAATGATGGATAACATTGATTGACTTTTATTGGAAATAATCAATACTTTTATAAAATATCACAGGGTTATCTGGAAATGTTTCGAAATTTCTTTCATTTGATAAATAGTTGCGCAATAAGGCGTTAGTTTATCGTCCGTGCCTTAATCAATTTCATTTTTACTTAGTGCATTTCTTTTTTTAGTAATTCGATTGTTAAAACCTTGTTCAAAAAAAAATTTGACTTTTTAAAATGTAATAATTTTTACACGTGCTGTTTTGAATAATGAAAAATAAACATTTGAAAAATCTATGAACATTAATTATTAGTCATTGTTGAAAATGGAAATTTCTTTTCTACCTACAAAACTGTATTTGTTTCAATTAAAGATGACTAATAATGTTTACAAATAAATTTTAAAACTTTTGTTTTTTAAATAGTTGAGAGATTTAAAATTTTTTTATTAGTTTGCTCATTTTCAGGTTATACATAAAATGTTTCTTTAACAAAATATTTGCTAATCGCAAATTAGTTAACGAACAAGAAACAAAACAAACTCTTCTTTTGAACATTTCGAAAAGCCACAACTAAGTCGGACTTGAAAATATAAAACCGAAAGCTAGATACACGGTGTAGTTGATTTATACATATAAGTGCTTACAAATTTCGAAATAATTTGACAATTTTTTGGGAAGAAATAAGTAATTGATATAAATAAATTAATTCTTATTCATAATAAGGAATAAATTTTTAGACAATGTTGGATGTGGCCTAATTTTATTTTATTTCATAACCGCGTCGTTGCACAGCCAATCCAATTTTTTGGGTTTACGACTACTAATGTTCAACTCCGTAGCCTTGTAATTTTGATCTCAATCCAGAAAACAAGAGAACTCCTGGATCAAGTATTGGGAAAAATATGCCTTAGAGGAGGATTTTTTGCTGAAACTAACCCGCATTCGCGTTACATGGAGAGGAAACCCTCGAAGAACACCCATGGTTAGCCTGAAGGTAAGTGGATTCTAACCCATGATTAGTCAACCAATGAGGATATTTTACGTGGTCGATACAAGCCAGGTGCGGAATTCGTATCGACTAGCCATCGCTGGGATTCGAACCCGGTTCACCTCATTGGGAAACGAAAGCTCTATCTTCTGAGCCACCACCGAAAGGGCTCAGACAATATTATTTAAAATAAATTGAAAAAACCTGGCTCTTCACAAATGGCACCTGTATTTTGATTTGCACCAACACTATAATAATACCCACCACATTTACTATGGGCCAATGTATTTTCTAATGTACAGTATTTTCGAATCTACCTGTTATTTTTAAATGTATTAAAACCGGCCCATATGCTCTTTAGTTTACTAGGAAATGTGTAAAGAATTACTAAATCAGAATGTATTCGGTTGGCGTAGTGTAACAAAACGTTAAAAAAAAAAGGCTTTTTACAATAAGACTTCGCCAATTGCACACAAGCTCGTTGAAAACTTCCTGAAATAAATTATTTGAAAACTTCCTGGTATAAATTCTCTCAACGCTTGATCCAGGAGTTCCCTTGTCTTCTGGATTGAGATCAAAATTACAAGGCTGCGAAGTTGAAAACCGATAATCGTAAACCCAAAACTGGGTCGGCTGCTCGTTTATAAAATATATTTAATGATTAATCTACGACAGATGCACTTAATGATGTCTTTTCTAGAACTGAAGGCCCGTATGTATCAATTAGGAATATTCCAAGTACATGAATAAAATGTACGTACTTTCTATCATGAATAGCAATCTCTCTCTCATAGTTTATGAGTTTTTTGCTTCTCAGATTGACCCAATAACTCAGGAAACGACCATCATTGATATATCCATGCAATAAACATAAATCATTTATTTACTATTTCTTTTAATGCTTATATTTATGTTATACGTCTGGACTGAAGGATAAGAAATAAAATATCAGAACTACCAGATTTGCCACCAATTTTAAGACAGTGATTAGGTAGATTGCATAAAAATTAATTTTTATAATACGTTTGACTATTATAAGTCGTAAAACAGTTTTGTATAAAAATATCAATTTACTCAAAATTTTTAACAAGTAAATTATTATTATTCTTTTATAGAGCACTGAAATGTCTAGCGTAGCTGTGTGTTTGATGACAATGCAAGTTTCAATCATTTTATTATGACCACTTACAAGCAGAAATGGTTGTAAAATTGTCGCCAAAGGGAATTTGCAGCCAATTAAAATTCCGACTATTCAATTTTTAAGTTGAACGTAGTTCTGAATGACATTGCATATTCAAATCGCTTTCTGATCACTACAAGCTGAATTTTTTACGATATTATCGCCGAAATCCTACGCATTGTATTCTACGTTATAAAATTTACTTATTTATTTATTTTGGTGTCCCTCTGAAACTTTCAGACCGCTATTAAATGAAAATCATATTTATTGTCTAGTAATAAGATCAAATAATTATAAAATATATTTTTACTCTCATATTTTTGTTGCACCTCTGAAAACTTTAGACAGTTATGAAATTAAATCATGAAGATCGAATGCTTCTAGTTATAAAATTTATTTTTACTTAGTTATTAATTCATTTTTCTAGTCCTTCAAAAAATTTTATACCATTATTAAATCAATCATGGAGAATTTATCTACCATTGCTTACTGTAAAATCTATTATTTATGAAATGTTCTTATTTTTACTTCTTCATTTGGGAATTTTTGGTGTCTTTCTGAAACTTTTAGAAAGCTATTAATTTAAATCAAGAAAATTGTATGCATTGTCTTTTAAATAATGAAAAGTATTTATTTTTACTCATATATTTATTTATTTTTGTTGAATCTCTAAAATAATTTTTTAATTAAATCTTAAAAATTTATGCTTTGCCTTTTAAATAATAAGAATGTATTTTTAATAGCCTATTTATTTTAGTTATTCATCTGAACTTTCTGGCAGCTATTAAATTAAATCATGAAAATTCTATGCACTGCCAATGAAATAATGAAATGTATTTATTTGCAATAACTTATTAATTTATTTTGGTGTTCCTTCAATACTTTTTGACAGCTATTAAATTAAATCATGAAAATTGAATTATATAAATTAATTAAATAATAAAATGTATTTATTTTAAATTATTTATTTACTTATTTTTGTTATCCCTATTAAACTTTTAGAAAAATTGTGTGCATTGTCTATTAAGTTATAAAATTGATTGATTTATTTATTTTTTATTTATTTATTATTAATTTTTATTGTTGAAGGAAATAAATGAATTGCAGTTGATAAGAAAATACCAACTACATAGATAAAAACCGGCTCAAAATTCTGGATCGCTTTTTGATTATGAAAATTCACAATATTTAGCAATAATAACATCATTTCAGTAGATAAGCAAGATTTTTCAATGCAGTGACACACGCTATATTATCAATATCATCTGGAAGGCTATATTACCACACTAATAAACCACTTAACAGTTGCGATTTAAAACTGAAATTCCTGTTTTGTCACGAAACTGAGGGGGTGTGTTTGTTGTTAAGCAAATCTGGCCTTCATCTAATGTCACTCACTAATCTTCTCTTGGCCGTGAAAGAAAAAAAACTAAACTTAATACTCGATTTGTTTCCCTTTCACTATAAGGTTTACATGGGATCAATTCTGACATCCGAGGAAATGATTTCCCTGAAATTTGTCGCTTACTCCTTGTTTGTTAACATTTAAGGGGGAAAATAATCATTAAATGCGACCTTCTGGTGGGAAATTATTTTTATTTTTTGTTTTGTTTAACCCATTAGAGTGCTGCATCCATTTGAAATGTCAAATACTTTATTTACAATTAGCAATTATTTTTTTTAGACTTCGTATATGCATTCTTCCGACAACGGTATTGGCCGGTAAAGGCCGGTATTGTGTATACACAATGACAAATGCTTTTAAACGAAGTTGAAATAGGAAAATCATTAAGAAAGAAACGGCGCTTAATTTTTTTCACCGCTTCCTTTATTGAAATAAGTCCCGCAATGAAAGACACGGTTCTCCGTAGAACACCGAAGGCATCACTGGCTGCGGTCAGTGAGCGGGTGGGTGACCACTTTGATCAGCTTGCGTAGGAACTGAGGGTACGCGGTATCGGTTTTCGCTAAACTGTTCTACCGTAAAGTGCTCGATTTCATGCTCAGGTCGTCGGGCTACCAAAGCAGGGGGAGCCATCCCCTCTTCAGAGGATCAAAATTGCTACAGCATGTCTTCGGATCATCCTCTGGGATGCTCCCAGACCGTCACCAATATCTCGTTTTGCAGTTCTACTGCGACGAAAATAAAGTACCTACCTTTAATATTAATTTGGGATAAATTTGGAAATTAATTTCCCAATAGAACATCGAAGTCAAGCATCACTGGCTGCGGTCAGTAAGCGGTTGGGACCACTTTGATAAGCCTGCGAATGGACCGAGGGTGTCCCATTTCAGTCCTTATTAAACTGTTCCACCGTAAAGTGCTCGATTTCGCTCGCAGATCGTCGGACTACCAAAGCAGGGGAGCCATCCCCTCTGCAGAGGATCAAAATTGCGATGGCATGCCTTCGGATCATCCCCAAGGACGTTCTCCAGACCGTCGCCAATAGCCCATTGTGCAGCTCTAGTGCGGCATAAATAAAGTACCTACTTACCTATCTACTTTATTGTAATGATTTTTTTTTAAAGTGTCGGGCTAATTTGGGACACTCTGCGTTTAAATGTCATTTTTAATGATTTTTAAGTGAATAAATAAAGTATCTACCTACCTACCTTTGTTGAAATAAAGTATTACTGAATTGAAACCAATAATGATAATACAAATAACATTTTCTTTATTCAATGAATCAATGTTTTTATGAAATGCAAACTTTACTTTAATCGGCTAATTTGTTTATTATCATTAGTATTCGATTGGAAAAAATATCACTGTAGCAATATTAAGCAGTAACACTAAAACTTATTTATTTATTTAAAAAAAAAACCCATCTGAGTAGAGAATACTGGACAAGTGTAGATCGAGCAATAGCCTATTAAATTTAAAAAAATACACCAGTGTCGGGCCGCTGTTCCCTAATAGTGTTCAGCGGAACCTTAGAGTTCCCCGGCAGGTTGATAAGAGTTCCGAGATCAAAGATTTATTTTTAACCAGTTATGATTTTCAAAACCTGGTATTAAATTTGTAGCCAATTAATTAATTACTAGGAGGCTTCGCCCCCTGCTCGCTAACGCTCGCCATTCCCCGAGAATTGCTACGCAATCCTATGTGGTTCACGCAGTGAACCATGGCACGCTGCGCTCGCTCGCCAATGAACACAATGTTCTAGCACAAAGACATAATATATTATCATCAAAGACATAGTATTTTATCATCAAAGACATAGTATTGTACTTATGTAGAAGAATTCTACCAATGTTCTTATTGACTTTTAAAAAAGTATATTAGCTATTTAGATTGTACATGGTGAAAAAATCAAAACATTAGCTAAATAAGAAACATATAAGCAAAATAAATTATCAAATATTGCTTCACTAATATTCTGCATTTTAAAGCGTGAAAATTCAATGCATAAATAAACGCGAAATATAAAAAAA
>NC_092207.1:10383046-10408529 GCF_043381705.1 Parasteatoda tepidariorum | reverse complement strand
TAAACCATTACTTACTTACTTACTTATCCTCTACGTGCCTTGGGCACTTAAGGCCTCCAGCGTATCCCTACAATATAGTCATTAGCAATAGATCTTGCTTCCTCCCAGCCAGATATCCCACATTCTTTTAATTCGCCCAAAAACATGCGCTGGATGGTAAGTCTGGGTCTTCCTCTTGTTCTCTTACCATCAGGGGCCCATGTAAGCGCAACAGATGAAATTTTTTCTTTGGGCATTCTAAGGATATGTCCGAGCCAGCTCCATCTTCGTTTTTTAATTTCATCTTCGATTGTTTTTATTTTAGCTTTCTTTAATAGATTTTGATTTGATACTTTGTAAGGCCAGAAAATTTTAAAAATAAATCTTAAACATTTGTTTTGAAAGGTTTCTAATTTTTGTATTTCGATCTTAGCTTTATTATTTAAGTGCTTCAAATTTACGGGCATTATAACTGTTATAATTAATACGATACAGTTTATGGAATAAGGACTACTAACCCAATATTAAACAGATTATGTACTATTTAGCAATCGTATTAGCATATTTTACTTTATAGCTGAATTCTTTGTTTCAACTCATTTCCATGGTTACGCAATATCCACTTTTTTTCTCGATAGTCAAAGATATTTATAATTTTTCTTTTAACCCAAAACTACATTTTAACGATCTCTGACATGATATTAGATATGGGGCAGCTAGTTAATAAGAATATTCTTCAAAAAAGAAGTTTCTTAAATGTTAATCTTAGACAAATTAGTCCTAAAAATTTCTGTAGACAGGAAAATGACTGATAAGAATTATATTACCCGAAAAGGTATTTTGTTGGTATTTCTAGTAGGTATTGTAATTATGTTAGATACAGAATTCAGTCGTGCTGGTAGTGTCCTACGTTCGCTTGCGTTCTATTGAAAGAAAAAAAGGAAGAAAAAAAAACAAACACTAGTTAGCTATACATTTCATATGTTTAGAAGAAAATTAAAAAAAAAAAACAAAAAACTATAGAATTTTATGTACTGTCTTACATAATTTTATGCAATCCCTTGAAGGTGATATTACTGATATTCTAAACTGGAAGTTGTGTTTTAAAAGTTCTGACTTTTATTTTAACACTCATATATTAAATATATATATGAGCGTTATATATTTGAATATATTATATATTTGAATATATTATATATTCAATAAAAATTTATTCAATGTATGAATATATTATCTCAATGCATGATATCAATATATTACCTTATATATTATCTATTATTAATTCAAATATATTATCTCAAATTTGCATGGCGACAGAAAATTGCATTTTTTTCCCCACTTTCGAATGGGCTTACAAAGTAAAAATTTAAAAAAACATTCCATAAATATGACTTAAAATCCATTCAATGTAATTTAATTAGACTAACTAGGCTTATTTTAAGGGGGGAAATGCTGCATATTGTAGGTTTCAATAAAGGGCTATTGAAGAAGTTCAAACATGAATTTACAAACAAACGTTCAAGAGCACTCTTAACTCTTTAACCCCTTAACAAGTCAGTCACTTCATCAGAAATATTCCTCCTTCAATTCCATCAAAGACGTTATTGAGTGGAATGTTCGAGTGTTCGGGTTTCACTTCCCTGAAGCAACCGGCTAGAACCGCATCCACACAAGGTCATTTCAAAGTCAATGTGCGCTTCTTGCCACCACGAGGTCTTGAGTGACCAGCTGCCATTCTGTCTGTTCAAACAGCGCGGCCACCAAACACGACGCCAGACAGTCTTCTTCGACACTGAGATATCTCAAACAGACTTATGTCCGCCACTGCAAATTGATAT
Organism: Parasteatoda tepidariorum; assembly: GCF_043381705.1. NCBI lineage: Eukaryota > Metazoa > Arthropoda > Arachnida > Araneae > Theridiidae > Parasteatoda > Parasteatoda tepidariorum. The sequence continues at coordinate 10,406,712 of NC_092207.1, read as the reverse complement.
ATGGGTTTCATTAATCCATGAAACTCCCCTTCCAGAAGATTTATGGCGATTTTGGCATGTTGCGCAAACTGCTCCACTTGAAGAATTTGCTCAGAGGGTTGTCAGTGTCGTTGCGTAATCTTTAAGAACAATTTATGTGCCTTTCATATCGCCCAACTTATGACGAACTAATACAACGATTCTGAATTGATGAAATTATAGCCTCGATCTTAAATATTCATTTCTGTGATTTTTCGTTGAAAAAGTTTTCTAATAGAACATTCACTTCCTTATCATAAATAACCCCAACAAGTGTCGTTTGTTTTAGGTGATTTTAAGTAGGAAGCAAACTTGAGAATAAAATCAATGAATTGCTGGTTTAAAAAAAAGAAATTATACATTTATTTACATAGTTTTATTGTCTTTGTTAATTAGTGAAACGTTAATATGTAATCACAACCAAAACTAGGCATTTGTCGGTAGAAAGAAACAATGCTTATTCTTTGTATAAAATAAGAATCAGAATTTTTGAATGAACCAATAAAAACACACTTTTTATTTTAATGCAAATATCACCATAACCAGGCAAAGACAAATGCAAAAAATAGTACCATGTATCTATGGTAGTTACTTTTATATTTCCGTAATTTATACAAGGCAATAACTATTAGATAGCAAATATCTTCGTACCCAAGGCAAAGAAGGGGGAAAATGCCATGCGTAATTAACTATTCATATAAAATATTTTTTATGCAATAATCAAGAAGCAAATTGATTGCAAATATATCAATTCCCAAGCCAAAGGAGGAAAAAACACCTTGCGTAATTTACTTATTATATAAAACATTTTTTATGCAATAATCAAGAAGCAAATTGATTGCAAGTATCTTCATATCAAAGGCAAAGGAGAAAAAAAACACCATGCATTATAAACTTATGATATTAAATACTTTTTATGCATAAATCAAGTAAGCAAATTGAAAGCAAATGTCTTCATACTAAAGCAAAAAAGGAAGGAAAGCGTAATTACTTTATAGTAGAAAGTATTTTTATGCAATAATCAAACAAAAGAATTGAAAGCAAATATATTCCTATCCCAGCAAGAAAGGAAGAAAAAAAAATTCCATGCACAATTAACTTATGATAGAAAACCTATGATAAAATTCTATGCATAATTAATATCTAAAAGGTATTTCACCTAAAATTTAATAAATTTGACGGCGAAGCAAAAAGAAAAAAACTTTTTTATCTTCATGCTCCATTAACTAGAAGTTTTCATTATAAGATAACTATAGTTAAAAGGTATCACAAAAAAAGGAAAGAAAAAGAAAAACTCAGGCGAATATTTGGAGAGTTTTTTGTGAACACGACTAGTAGTTGTTAGCAGAGTGCTAACGGCAAAAATGACAGCTAATAAAGAAATTTCGAATCAGCAATTTTATTAAATACAATATGCCATTCTTTACAGTTTAACTTCACTCTCAGCCTGTTCATGAACACAATAAAAAATTTCGGACCATCAAATAGTGCGGATTTGCTGAAGCATCTTATATGATGCCAGGTTGAATCCTATTTTCGTGCAAATAAATCTTGTTAAAATTTATTACGTGTAATAAATACCACGATTCAATTTGATTTGAATTATTGTGTCAATTTAATGTGCTTTGAAATGTTGCAGCACATTTTGCATGAAAATATGGCTCAAAATATCAAACCAGTATAGAACTAGATTTTCTACACAGTGAAAATTATGCTAAGGTATAGCTAGATATCGATTGAAAACTGTGGAATTTCCAATATATTGTTTTAGTGTGGACATATTCGTGTGATTTCCTACGTGATCTGCTTGCACTCAAATACATGAATATATTGTTAAAGTTATTGAATAAATTGTGGTGTGAGTTTTAATGCATGCCTTTAAAGAAATTTTAATACTCGTTTAAATCTCAGTAAAATTGATAATTGTTCCACGACAATTGAGCAGGATTCTACCTTAGAATGGATGCATGTGGGGGGTGGTGGTGCAGAGTTGGGCAAAAATGTAATAAATTACATTTTTTTGTAATAGATTTCAATTACTTGTAATCATGATTGTTATATAACATAATTTTGATTACAGCTGGATTATCCTTTATCCTAAATTTAGTTTTAAGCAAAAAAATTAAAATCAATTTAGCAACCTGATTGCAAATGTTTCCATTACTAGAAGGGATAAAAAAAAAAAGACAAAAATTCTGTGCATAATTATCTAAAAGGTATTTCAACTAAAATTTAATTAATTTGACGGCGAAGTAAAATAGAAAAAAAAACTTTTTTTTTCATCTTCATGCTTTATTAACTGGAAGTTATCATTGTAAGATTAGAATATCGTGATTAGAATAATCGATTAGAGTAATGATGATAATCACATGTAATCATGATTATAATCATATATTTTGATTAATTGTAATCACGATTACAAGTAATTGATTGCTGTAATTGAGTATTGTAATAGTGATTACAGTTGTAATCAAAATTTGTAATCATGATTAAAAGTAATTGATTACTGTAATTGAAAAATGTAATCGATTACATTTTTGCTGCTCTCTGATGTAATCAAAAATTATGATTACTTGTAATCGCGATTACCTGTAATCGTGATTCAAGTAATTGATTACATAGCAGTAATTATATGTAATCAATTACAGTTGTAATGGATTACTGTAATCGACGCCCAATTCGGGGGGGGGGAGGGGCTATTACCCCTTTAACGCGTCACCTTATCACCTCATTTTTTTTGCGTATTTCAAATGCTTAAGAATGATAGGTAGGAAACAATAGTCAGAAGTAGCGCACTATAAGTAGTGAAACTACTACTGTAGTCGCTACTTTTTTCGTAGTTTGTTGTGTAGTCTGCTACTCTTTTTTTTTAAAAAAAGGAGTGTAGTGTGTAGTGCTATACAAAAAAAAACAACATTAGTTTGTATCGATCCCTGGCAACTACTTTTAACGTTAGTTTAGAGAAGAAAAAAAAACACTGTTCTAACTCAACTAATTTTTCGAATTTGATAGACAAAAATTTTCGCTGTTTAAAATCACGTGTAACTAATATTTAAACTTAGCATTACGAAAAATAGATAATTTATTTGATGTTATTTGAAAGGAAGGGAACGTATTTTTGATGTATGCTCTTTATTTCTTAGAGGAAATAAAAGAGCATTAAACATTTAAAAAAATCGGAAAGGAAGTCATAGGGGCTGAAAATATTATTCGCTAAATCGAGGATAATTCGTAATATCGGGGTGAAAATAACAAAAAAATTGACTAACCATGTGGAATATCGGAGCATCTCTAATAAGCAAATACACGAACTAAATTGAAATCTTACACATTTTATTCAGGAACTTAAAATACAGTGAATAATTACGCGCTGATTAATTAGAAATTTTAAAACATTTCCTGAGTAAGGTTTGCTTGATTTCTCACTTTAAAAAGTTCTTTTTCGACGTCATGAAGAGAGGAAAATACTCCTTCATTTACTGCATCACTGTTTCCAAAGCATCAGAAAAAGTAACAGTTTTCACTGATGGAGATTCATTATCACCGACTTCTGTGTCAGAGTCGCTATTCATTGTTTCCTATAAATCAACTTCATGAAATTCGTTAAATAGCAAAATTCGGTAAAAAGGGGTTCGTTAAACCGGGTTTCGACTGTATTTGATATTTTCGTAAACAAATTGACTCATGTAAACAGGAACAAATATTTCGAAATTATTCCCTTATATTTAATGTAATCATCATCATCAAGATTTGTAAGCTAATTTCTTATTCAAAACCATTTTAAACATAGGTGTAAATTAAGTTCTCCAGCAAAGTTCGTCTCCTTTTAAGTAAGTGATTAAATTCCGAATTAGTCACTGCATTTAAGTAGTTGTAATTAACTACATTTATAACAAAGTAGCTGTAGTGAAGTACAAAAAATATGCAGTTTTTCCGATCACTGGTAGGAAACAATGACAAGTACGTTGGCATTATGAATAAATAAAAGAATAAAATTGTACTGGCTTTATTCATAAAAAAAATCAGTCATTAATTTTGAATGAAAATAATAGTTGCCAATTTCACATAAATAAAAAACATTTTATGTTAGAGCACGACAGCTGTCTTCAGATTACGAAAGTGCTATGAAATTTTCATCTTCTGCCAAATGCCAAAGTGAACAGCTGGAAAAACGCAGGTGGTCGATATTGTATCGTACCGTTCAAAAACACATGTACTGTTGTCACAAACCTTTACGAGACAGACATTCAATTGAAAGTTTATATACATAAATATTGTTTTGCATACATAAGCATTGCTATAAATAAAATCTAATGCAAGTAAAATCGTTGAAAAATGGATTTTATTGAAACAGTAGTAAGCAATATTTTATTATACTTCTTACAAATACACTGCCATTAAAAAAACGTCACAAAAGCACTCTATAAGTAACAAATTTTAAAACTGTTCGATGTTTTTGACTGTTTTTCGAATACTCTTTCGTCATAGCACTTTTTTTTTGCGAATAACAATTTTTATGGCAGTTATGAGTACGTAAGAGGTACTGTCGCAAAATTTGCAATAAGACGAAAATACTCGTTCTTTTCATTTATTTATTTATTTATTTTTTGAAAAATAAGGAAGAGCCTGCGTGATCCAATTTTTCTTGCATTTTTATTAGCTAGCTTTTATTTTTGTATGGGTCGAATCTTGCTACCAAAATTTCGACAACTTTCTGATTAACTAGTGCTTTCAAATCTCTTCTGGAGCTCTATGCTGGATGAGAATACGTTTTGATCGTTTCCCGATCGATGCAAGCAAAATTTATTGCTATTTTTAATGGTCAATCAAAATACTGACCACTTTGCGACAAAATAAACTAACAGACGCAAAGCTAAAAATAAAGATCAATAAATTGAATAAATGATCGTGAAATTAGAAAAGGTAAAAACCAAATAAATAAATAAACTTTTTTGTTTGTATGGAAAACTACGTTTTTCAAAAGGTAAAATTAATTTCTTCAATTTAGTCTATTTGAAAAGCTACGTTTTAAGAAAAGACTATGAAAGGGAAATTAATTTTATTTTTGTCAGACTTTAAACAAAAATACATCACCTCCGAAAATCCCTGACGAAATCTATCAATATTGAAGTTATGCTTCTTACCTATATTTTTTTAAGTCAGACTAAATAAAAAAAAAAAAAATTATAATTATTTTTTTCTCTTGGTTGGAAAACGTAGTTTTTAAAGATTTTTTCTTTTATTTTATATTATTATTTTATTTAAATATTTTAAAATTTACAATTATATTGTTTGGCAAAAATTTGCGAAAATGAAGAATTATTCATTAATTAAAATGTGGGGAAAAAATCGCACCAAATCAAAAAGTTTAAAAAAGTTAAACATTTCTTTTAAAATTTTTAATATAAATATAAATTAATAATTTTTTTATAATAACTATAAAATAAATACAAAAGTATAAAACAATATTTTTTTCCTTTTAGCCGAATGAAAATAAATGTCACTAAAAGCTAACTAATTCAGCTATGAAAGTTTAAAATAAATGGATTAGCTGTTTTAGTTAAAATAGAAATAAAAAGACAAAGCATTGGGCGATATGTGACTTGTTAGCTACACAAATGAAAACGTGTTGACAAATACCATCTGGTTTTCGAAAATTCCTATCTTATGATTTTTCGTCCAGTCGGTGTTATTTTTATTCATTTAATAATTGTTTCGCTTCTAACTACAGAAAGTCTCATCTTTTAATATGAACCTATATTTTATTCCGATGACATAATTGCATATTTTTTAAAAAATGTAATTATTCTTCATGGATTAATTTAAAGTTTTCCAAAAGAAACTCAAAATATTTTTTAATAACTGTATATTTCCCGTAATAGTATTGTTATATATTTAATGTATCAATTTATAATGATTTCTCAGAGGAAGGGGGCTGTCCAATCTTGTAATAAATTTGTTGGCACAGAGTGATAAGCTCTTGTTGCAAAACACTATTAGCGTACAATACAATATTTCAATAATCAACAAATCGGGGCCGGGATAGCCTGGTTGGTAGGGCACTGGGTCCGTGTCCAAGAGGTCGTGAGTTCGATCACCGTTGGCTGAAGACTCCCCGTGTAGTAAATGGTGACTGATGCACGTTAAATCTATCGAGTCACGAAGTCCTCCATGTTCCCATAACAAATCATATCTCTGGGTGTACCGATTTAGGAATTTCCTTGTCTTCTGGATTGTTTCAAATTACAAGGCTACGGAATTGAATATTAGAAGTCATAAACCCGAAAACTGGTTCGGCTGTTCAACGACGGATATAAAATATAAGATAAAATAATCAACAAACAGGGCCGCGATGGCTCAGGGGATAGAGCCGCCTTCCAATGAGGTGAATCGGGATCGAATCCCAGCGATGGCTGATCGATACGAAACCGCATCCGGCTTGCACCGACCACAGTGCTGAAATATACTCAGTGGTAGATGGATCATGGGTTGAAGTCTCTTTACCGTCAGGCTATCCGTGGGAGGTTCCAGTGGTCTTCCTCACCGTGTAATGCAAATGCTTGTTAGTTCCATCAAAAAGTCCTCCATGATGACAAAATTTCTCCTAATACTTGATCCAGGATTTCCCTTGTCTTCTGGATTGGGCAAAAATTACAAGGCTATGGAGTTGAACATTAGTAGTCGTACCGCCCCCCCCCCAAAAAAAAATGGGTCAGCTGCTCAACAATAAAATATTCAATAATCGTACACAATAAGTACAATTTTTGGGATTTAGAAAATTCATTAGCTTCGGAAGAATCTTAGTCATTTATTTAAAAAGAATGAATTGTAAAAAAAAAAAAAAAAAACATTGCTNAAAAAAAAAATGCTTTCCGCAAACTTCAAATTAATTCTTGAATGTTATTTAATCTTTTAGTTTAACATTCAATTACATTACTATCTAATGACTGTTGCATAAATTTCGGGCTCAATTGAATAGATTACAGGAGGATTTTTTCCAGTGATTTTTCCCCCCGGTGTTCTTTTTCTTTTCCGTTTACGAAATATACACAACAAACCAATTCTTTTTCTAGTTTTGGATCTAATGCACAAAAGTTTCTTTTACCTTAATTTTATTTATAAACAATTTTATTAAGTGAAGAAAAAAAAAGTACCTTATATCCAAAAATATGTATTTGTTACAACAACGGAAGTTGTAACAGTAGTTACCCGAAATTAATATTCACCTGCTGATGCATATTTCCGTAGCCTACGGCTCTGAAAAGCTACCGACCCTCATCTAAAACATGTCATGCTTTAATTTTGTATTGAGTACAATAAAGCAAATAATAAGCTTTTGGAATTAGCAAGGTTACTACGCCAACTCCTTCGTCATATCCAGAGAAAAGGTTCTACCTCCTAACCGAAAGTTAATGAATAGAACGATTCACAGACAATCAGTAATTATCATAAAAATATTCATTTCAATACTGAAACAAGTAATATATATAAAAAAAAAATTAAAGTCAAGCCTACTTAGGTTAACAAAGAAAAATCTTATTTTAGTTACTTTTTATTAAATAATTAAATTTTTCTTCTCCCATATAAAACTAATATTAATTAATTAAATCTAATTAACGAATTAATATTTGAAAAAACTGTATTATCATGAAATGTCATCCACTAAAAGTTTAGAAAAATGTATTTGAACTTGACAGGATGAATAAAAAATAAATAAAAAAATAGTGCGTGGAGTCTCTTTGCGCGTAAGAAGTGAAACTTCGTAATGTGGAAATGAAAATAGGAAGGGGTAGAAATTGATTTGTAGTGAAATTATATTGTTTCCTTAAGACAAACTTTATTAACAATGCTTACAATTCACAATTGATCGCATCTTTTAATTATCATTTTCGAGTGGAGAAATATCCAAATCTATAACATTTACAATAACTAAAGTAAGATACGAAATGTTTGAGTTCTATTTATTCAATATTTCTTGCAAAAACTGCATCAATGGTAGTTACCCCTTTGGTTGTTGGATCATTCCTACCATTTATCGTTTCCAAGCCAAATTTGTCTTTAAGGAAGGTTAATAATGTTTCAGCTTCAGGTAACGAGAAATTCACATTAAAATCTCCTCACAGGCCGCTCACAATAATCAATTTTTTCACCAGTAACGTCTGCCAGAGCTCGTGAATCTGCAGTGGATAGTGGCAATAAAGATTTTGCAATAAATAATTTAATATCCCTCATGGCTGCATTTGGTGAAATATAAATGGCAATTAGAAAAGAGAAAACCTAACAATCAATTGATATTCACAAGAGACGTACCTTGACATAACCTTATATCCGTCGCATTGTCCGTGGGATTGTTTTCACTCATTTTTTACAATTGCTATCCACTAAGTTTGAAAATAAAAAATACTACCCATTAAATTATATGTGTATCGAATCAAAACATATAGAAAAGCAATACTTTTTTTGACTTTTATTATTTTTATGCTAGTGAGAACCAAAACAGTATGGAAATGAATGAGGGAAAACCTACCACGTGATTTCCCGGCCAATAAAAATGCAGCGTTAAACGTTTAACGCAACCTTGTTGGAAGTCGCATTAAGAAGTATAACTTCAAAAAAATATTTTATTAACGATTGAAAATTTGCACAAGATTTATAAATATATGTAGGGAGAGTGACAATTAATAGTAGGAATTGAAAAAAACAAAAGGAATCAGACAAGTATAAAAGTATAAATTTGGGGACGTGGACCACACGTATACACCACATAATGTTCCTTATTGAATTTATCTGACACAGCGAATATAAAATAATTACATATTTAAATGAGAGCAATAAACTATTTTTTTGTTCAATTAGTTGGAAATTATCACTGATGTTATTTTTAAAATTTGTGTAAAACTGAATCGCTCCGGTAAGTTGATCAAATGGTGGAATCAACTATGTCTGATGTTAAAAAAATAGAGAATCACTAGGGCATTTCGGGATCGTGGAATCCGTGTTTATCTGAAGAAGGAAAAACACACTGAGGGGATTTTATATTTATTTATTTTCAAGTATTCTTTTGTAATAACGTACAGAACAAACGTTTTTTTATAGAACCCATAGTTTTTAATAATATTTTAAAAAAAAAAAATTGAAAAGAAGAACCTTTAAATGCGTCCCTGTCTTAAAACCTTCATTTCCTATGGTGGGAGACTTTTAGTATCTAATAAAGGGTAAACTCTGAATCATATTTATTTTAATATCGCGTTATAACATCCGGAATTACTTTTTCTCCAGTTTTTAACTTATTTCTCCAGTTTTTAATTAATTTTTATTCGGTTTACTTAAATAGCATTTACGTCCCGTTAAAAATTCGTATAAGATAAACTGCTGTTATCCATATTATTTCGGACACTAACGTTTTCGAAACTGGTTTTTGCTGACAATGTCCGCGATTACGCTTTATTTGATAATTATCATTATAATTAAAGGTTCCGATATTTTATCTTATTTTATAACCGTCGTTGAACAGCCGACCCGAGTTCGGGTTTACGACTACTTATGTTCAACTCCGTAGCCTTGTAATTTTCAACCCGATCCGGTAGACAAGGAAACTCCTGCATCAGTACCCCCAGAAGCATGATTTCTTATGGGAACAAGGAGGACTTTGTGACTTGGCAGAGTTAACGTGCACCAGTCACCATTAACTACACGGTGAGTCTTCGGTCGGCGGGGATAGAACCCACGACCTCTAGGTTCTTGGCTTGACCTCTTATTATCGTATTCAATATTTAAAACTGTCGTTTATGATCTCTATAGTTGAAATAATCGTATAATCAAGATTCGTCTCCTTCACTATGATATTTGTAATATCGATATGTAACTATCGATACTCAACTTTGTTATTACACAGTTTTATTCAGGGCCCTCTCCCCGAAACCAGTTCCAAATTTCGAAACTCTTTTCTCTTTTAATATTTTTTCCTTCGTTTCCAGGGCTTCCATACCAACAGAAAAACTACTATTACAAAAAAACGCTCGAAATGAGATACGAAAAGATCGATTATGACGTGCCCAATTGATATTAGCGACNTCTTTGATGATAATATATTATGTCTTTGTGCTAGAACATTGTGTTCATTGGCGAGCGAGCGCAGCGAGCCATGGTTCACGGCGTGAACCACATAGGATTGCGTAGCAATTCTCGGGGGTTGGCGAGCGTCAGCGAGCAGGGGGCGGAGCCTCCTAGTAAAAAGTATTTTATTAACGACTGAAAATTTGAAAAAGATGGAGGGAGAGTGTGAACTAATTGTAGGAATTGAATAAAATAATTCTTTCGATTACATTTCTTTTCACACTTATTTTCGTTTCCTTCTTTTGTTTCCCTTTTATTGAAGGCATGAAGGGTTTACGACTACTTATGTTCAACTCCGTAGCCTTGAAATTTTCAACCCGATCCGGTAGACAAGGAAACTCCTGCATCAGTACCCCCAGAAGTATGATTTCTTATGGGAACATGGAGGACTTTATGACTCGACAGGTTTAACGTGCACCAGTCACCATTTACTACACGGAGAGTCTTCTGCCGGCGGGGATAGAACCCACGACCTTAGGTTCTTGGCTTGACCTCTTATTATACATTATTTAAAACTGTCGTTTATGATCTCTATCGTTGAAAATAATCGTCTAATCAATATTCGTCTCCTTCACTATGTAACGTGACTACGGTTACTGTGATATTTGTAATATCGATATTTAGCTATCGATTTGGTAATATCGATACTCGACTTTGTCATTACATAGCTTTATTCAGGACCCTCTCCCCAAAACCAGTTCCAAATTTCGAAACTCTTTTCTCTTTTAATATTTTTTCCTTCGTTTCCAAGGCTTCCATACCAACAGAAAAACTAAAATTACAAACAAAACGCTCGAAATGAGATACGAAAAGATCGATCATGACGTGCCCAATTGACATTAGCGACTCGATGGAATTAATGTCTAGCTCATAAAAACGAATTCATTGGAACTTAAAAGCGAAATGTTTGAAGAAACTATGTAAAAAAAAAAAAAGAGTTGCGTCAGGAGTGTGAAGAAGAAGAAAAAAAAAAGTAAACAAATAACGCAACAGAGAATAACCGCATTGGAGCGGTTTTAACTCGAACACAGCGACCGTGGCGGTGTTGAATTCCGCAATTGAGGAGAGACAAGTAGAAAAAGATGTAATGAATGAGACCTATTGCGCGGAATGCGTGGGGCGAATGTTTGATGGTACACAATGAACCTGGCTAACCGCATTGTTATTTATTTATTATGAAAGAACAATGTTTGTAAGCAAATAAACATTTATTTCGGAAAGTGTGTTTTTGAGATTTTTGTGATGTGAAGACTTCAATTATAATAATTATAAAGTTGGTATAAGTAAAATAATATTCAGTGCGCAACTATAAACGTAAAACGTTCTAGATAACTTGTGAACTAATGATTGGATTACTAACTAGAATTCCTTCGTAATGTTTCAAAAACTAGGCCTTGATTATGTTAATTATTTAATGCAGACGATATTCAAATGTGTGAAATCAGACATAAAAAAACGTATTTTCTCTACATGAACACGCCTGTTTTTCGTTCTACAAATTTTGAGGATAGACCCCGTTATTAAAAAATTTGAAACATTTTGTGAAGGTAGCAGTTAAATAAAAGGCAGTGAGCAAAATAAAGCTTTATCCTAGCAAACTTTTAAGCTGTTGATGATTATTAATTCATATTAATTAATTCATGCATTATTAATTAATAAATATGTTAATTAACTCGTGATATCATAATAATGATCATTATTATGATTACACGATGACAGATTGTTATATATTTGAATATAACCAACTGTATCCTGAATAACGTAAAATAAACTTTAAAATGTTCTATCCATCATAGATTTATTATTGGATTTAATGATGATTAATTTTTTTTTAGATAGTCTATCAATCAATTCTTAATTTATCTTTTTAATTAATTAGAAGGTTTTCAACAAGAGGCGGAAGCTGCTCAACGAGGGAATATTAATAACAACATATTTAAATATCCAAACTGATAATTTTTTAAAATTCCCAATAAATAGGCACGCATAGGACTCTAGGGCCATAGCACATTGTGCCTCTTTGAAAGTACATTACTTTCTTCTTTTATACATTATGTGATTATTAGGTTTTAAAGTTTGGGTATCGTTGGAAATAATTAGGTGACATCAATCAATAATAGCTCATTTAAAAATACATATGTTAACAACGAATAAATAATCCGAACAGGGGCAGACACATTCATCTTCATTCTAAAAAGATAACGTTATATAAATTGTCTACATCTACAAAACGTCTATCCACTATTCTCAATATATCACCTGCTACCCCCTCGCCTCGCAGACGCCAGCAAAAAAAAATATTAATCACCAGTTATTTTATAAATTGCGTAAATCATCATGAACCCGTTTTATTTCTTAGTCCAATTAAAAAAAAAACCTGCCATGATGAAATATTGATGAAAATCCATTCAAACTCCACCTCCCCCCCCTTCTTTCTCCTTTTCTCAGCATCTTATGTTGACATTTGTGATCTCCTTCCCCCCACTTATTATCCCCCCCTCTCCATCCAAGGGCGTACGAGTAGCGTAAAGTACGGGCATTTACTGGGCCACGTGCCTCCATTCTAAAGCAGGTTACCAAACGCCTACAGTTTCCCGCCAAATCAGACGATCGATTTTTTGGCGATGTATGTGCGCCTTCAATCGTTTTCTTTTTAGAATCCCCCAGCCTTTTCCATCTTCCCCCCTAGCTATTCTGGGATAAATTGGGAGACAAGAGTAGGGGGGGATGTATTCGAGGGTATGGGGGAAAACTCTTCCGTGGCGCGAATTATTTTTAGAGCCAAGTTATTAATAATAACGAATAATTGCAATAGAAAACGGATAATTATCATTTTTTCGTTAAAATGACGTTTGGGTAATATAAATTTGTCGTAATTATTGGTTAGACACAGTTCACTTGTTAGGAATTTAGTTTACTTAAATATTATGAATTTGAATTTTAAACTAGCAATTTATCATTTAAATCCTCCATCATTAACTCTTAATCTAAAGTATTTAACATTCTTATAAACGCATTGTTATTTTTTGTAACTTTGTTCTGTATTTTTTTTTTATTCCTATTTTAAACAGAAAAAAAAAATATATTTAAACATAATTTTTGTCGCAAAATTATATACTGTAGCTTAAACTTCATTTTTCAATACCAGTGGGAAAAAAATGAATGATTTTAAACGCGTTTAAAGTTTCGATACGATTTCCTTCTCTAATAATGATATAAATTGAAACTATTGAAATTTTTTTCTCGTTGTTTCTTATAATAAGTAATTTTAAAATTCGATAAGAAAAAAATATTTTGTAAATGATTTATGAAATGTACTTTTTGATAAAATGTCTGAATTGTGCAACTTTTTTTATAACAGATTACAGGGCAACTTCCATAAAAAATCCGTACATTTACTTTCTAAGGAAACCTTGTCGATTATTGTAAATAATATTACTGAATCTTAAAACATTTTTCGATTGTTCTGACTTGTTATGAAATTTTTTCAGTTAAAAAATAATGATGTAATTAACACGTCAATCACGTTTAAAAAAATTACAAATCAATTGAAATTTCGTTCTTAAAATTGTTATCAATGATTAAATCTTCACTGCATGACTGCCAGATATTTTCTACGTACTACGTTTAAAATATTCGTAAGTCGATGAATTTAAAATTATTTTAAATCATATTTTTGAAGTAAAGAATTAGAGCGCTTTATTTGGGAAAAATGTTTCGCCAAGCGGTATAGTTAAGGATTAAGATTTTGATTAGGGATTAGGATTAAGGGTTTTGAGAATTCTTTTCACGAATATAACATAATACTAACTAAAGTCGGGGTAAAAATTCCAATTTTAACAGAATCCGGTAAGAAAAAAAAACTGCCGGTTACATATAAGTTATTATTTTACTGAAAATAGTAAAAATTACGTTTAAAAACGAGTCTTGATGTGACTAACTGAACTAAATTAAATAGTTTTATTCATTAATATGCTGAAAAAAATTTTATTTCATTCATTTATTTATTTCAATTTTCAAACTGGGGGCTCGACGATAACTTACACCTAAAGAAAACGATTTTGGCCAACTTTGGATTGATCACCAGATTCTTCGAAATTACTAGATATGATTTTAGTAAATTCTTTTTATTTGATGTACTAACATAATGAAATTATTACGGAAATAACTTTTTTCAATAGTATAAAATTTTCACTGGGATTAAACTTAACAGTTTTAAGTATATACATAAATAGTTAAAGAGAAAATGAAAGAAAAAAAAATCCTCACAACACTCAGACTTAACAGCTATTTGCACATGTAAGGTTTCTTTACTAGACTGAAGCCCGTGTTAACAATATAAATAACTATAACTACAAAAAAAGAATTATCGATAGCCACAAAAAGAAAATATAAACGTTTTATTATTTATCACAGTGAAAAATTAAATTCTAAAAACTGAAGTTCTGCTTAAAGATGTAAAAAAGGCCTACCATAGAAATTTAAAAAAGTTGCCAAAATAATATTAAAAATATATATTATTTCTTTCCTTTGACAGAGTAACATTTTTTAATTTAAAGTTTCAGTTAGTTAAGTTTTAATTTAAAGTTTTTGTCAGAGTAAAATGGCTTAAAATTACACACATCACTATATTATTCCCTTTTGAATGTTTTTGGTTAAATATCTAAGACAACTATAATTTTTATACTTGATTATAAGTATATTTATGTCATGAAATTAGAAAAAAAAATTAACTCGTGAAAAATATGAAATGAATAATACAATTAAAACTCATAAAAAATAATAAAAGAATAAAAACTATTTCCAACTCTTTTAACAAAGAAAAACTTAAGGACCTTTTTTCGAAAAAATTAAGCATATTTTTGAAAAATTGAGGACCTTAACAATATTATGATTGTTTATCATCAACTATACATAGACTCCCAGTGACAGTGTCAATTATTGATTTATTTATTATTATATCTTTATTTAAAAAAATAATGAAAATTCGTGATCTTAAATTGCGTAAATAAGAATCGCGATGAGTGATCATAAATCACGCGAATGTAATTTTAAATCGAGTTTGCATTCGTAGGAAAAGGCGTAATAATGACTTCTTTTCTCAAGTATTCCCTGTAAAAGACAAGCTTTATTTGAAGAAGAGGATTTTTTATTTATTTTTCAGTTATAGTAAAAATTTTCCGCGAACAGTATTCGCGCATATTATACTTGTCTGGCGATATTGAAAATTAAGGAATTTCAAGAACCTCGTACCAAAAATAAGTACTTTTAAGGGTCCTTATTTTCCAAAATAAAAATTAAGCAGTTTTTAAGGACCGTGGGGAGCCTGTACATCAGATTAATAAAAAAAAATTATAAATAATTTGGAATAGAGTTTCAAATAAATTCAATTTACAGATAATAATAATGAAATCTCATCTGCTAACATACGAGAAATTAAATAAATAAATAAATAAAACTGGATTGGAAACTGCAGGCGAAAAAATTGAAAAAAAATTATATAGACGCAGACGATATCCAGAATTTTTTCTTCTTCACTGATGGTTATAATATTTATTATGAAATAAAAAAAGAAACAAAAAAGTTCGATTTCTTTTCGCAGTAAAACTAAAAAGAGACGGACGGATCACCGATAGGCGAGACGAACGGCGCCAATTTTTTTTCAGTCTTTTTCCTGGACCGGAAGATAACTAGAGAGGAATGGCAATCCTCTCTCTTTGGCGCCGTGCCCACACCATTCTCCAATGGGAGGAACTCGCCGGCTGTGACGTCACCTACGTTATAGGTCACACGCTGGAGATCTTCAATGTATAGCAGAATAATCATCATTTAGCTCATTTCTTCTGTGTCAACCGAACTTGATAGACGTGTATTGAAGCTATCTGTGTTCTAAATAATCATCGTTACAAACAAACTTGTAACATAAACAAACAAGAGTTAGTATTTGTTTACAATTTAAATCGCAATTCGAATTCATAATAACCGGTGCACATCGCTAAAGAGAGAGCACCCTTGTATATCGAGGAACGTTCTAGAAGGTGTAACGGTTTTTCCTGTGAGCGGAAATCGGTGAATTCGGAGTTCGCGTCTTCAGACGATTTTTTGGAAAAAGATTCGAAGGAAGTTTGGAATATTCTTTCTCTTGAGCAGGATCACAAACAAAATCAGCTCCTTGATGTTGACTATGCCAATGACTATTCCCCTGCCATCGAAGGCGTTTTTGAAATTTTGGAAAAAAAGATCCGTTAGCATCACCGAATACGACCCAACTTTCAAAGTCCTTTATCTGGGTAATATCCTCACTTCCTACGCTAAAGGGGAAGGATGTACTGACAAGCCATTGTCCACCCTGTGGAAAGCTTACACCAGCAATCCGGCTAAAGTCCAGACCCCCATGGAACTGACCATTTGCAGTTCTGGAATTAAGGCCGTCACGAAAAACTTTGGAGTGACTGAATATTGGGCTTACAGGATCTCACACTGTGAAGCTCCCGCTGAATATCCTGGACTTTTTTGTTGGATTTACAGGCATGAAAGACCGAAGATGAAGCAGGAGTTAAGATGTCATGCAGCTTTGTGCTTAAAAGTTGAAAATGCCAAGGAATTGACTGAGCAATTGAAAGAAAGATTGGCCCTTGCTCTGCAAGAATTTAGGCGCGAAAAGGTGAGTTATCGTTTGCATTTTAATTGTTTATTGTATGAAGTTATTGTTCGTATTTATTATTGTAATTTAATTCGTATTTATAACTTAAACATTAAATTTCTACTAATATTTAAAAAAAAAAAAAACTTAATTTACTAATGTGTACATGAAAATAATACTTAACTGAAATGTTACGTAAATTTTTTTTTAAAATGTAAATAAGGATTTAATTATTTGCATTATGTGGTACAAATGTCATATAAGTAGGTATTTAAGATGTTACATTTCACCGACATTAACATAAATTCATTTCTTCGTAATTTCTTATATTTGATGTTAAATATTTGTAAACAAATGAACGATTTCTTAAATATTTATTTCATCAACTAAATATTTAAGTAGATTGTATATTTAAAATAGCTTTAATTATTATAAGTTAGAAATAGGCTCTAAAATGGGTTCATTAAAAGTTGTGTAAGTGATTTAAATTTCTTATTATGCATTAATATTCTTATAATATTAAATATGATTTTACATAATAAATTATGAACGATTTCATAATCATGTGTCTAAAATTTTCAGTCAGTACAGTTAAATCGAAAATTATTTAAATTTCTGTTCCTCCCTACTCTAAAAATTAATTCATATTTGAATGAAGTANAATATTAAATATGATTTTACATAATAAATTATGAACGATTTCATAATGTGTCTGAAATTTACAATCAGTACAGTTAAATAGAAAATTATTTAAATTTCTGTTCCTCCCTACTCTAAAAATTAATTCATATTTGAATGAAGTATTTATGTAAATAAAAATAAAGGGTTTTAGTATTATTCAAGTTTTTATTAAAAGTAAATATTCCGCAAAAAATAAAAATCCCCCACTCCATATCATCGGTCAGTTATTTCACGGCGGTGAACTAGTGCATGCAGTGAAACACTTTTACAGGGGTAGTGCTTATTCAAAGAAACGCCTATGATCATTTAACCTAAACATTTTCAGTTTTTTATAAACCACTTCTGCGCATAATTTCATTATGAAATTTTTGTGACAGAATTAGTGAAACTAAAACTAAATAATTTACTATAATGTAGGCATTTTTTGCATATTGTTTTTAATAAATAACAGTACTTTTTCAAAAGACATTTATAGTTTTATATATATATTAATAATTACTAATATCTTTATAGATAAGAAAGTCAATTTAATTTATTTAATTCCTGTATTAAAATAACTCTTGTTTATTTGAGAATAAATATTAATTTTAGTGTGAAAGAGAATATATTATGTATTTTTTAATGTGATAAATATTATTGATATGTTATATAACATTAATTATTAAGGAAATTAACTTCATTTTTTACTAAGAAAATAAATATACATTTTAATTATTAAATTTTAATATGTTAGAATTCATGACTTATTGTTATTATTTTTGTTGAGTAAGAAGTAAAAATTTCTTACTAAAATGAAGGATTGTAATTTATTTCTTTTCAAATTAATATCATATAGTCCTCTTATAACTTAGAACTAAAAAATTTTCTTACTTATAATACTTTCAAATAATGTAAAGTGATCATGTAATATTAATTTATCAGCTTTCATATTATCAGATAATTAAAACCACGTATTTAATTAAGTGTATACGCTAAGATTTATTATCTTATGATTATTAATTAAGAATTCACGTTTTTGTAAGAAATGAAAATTAGTTACCTTAAATGAAATAATATATTCCTCTTGAAATCTCGATAATTAAGCAAATATTTGTTCACTTTTCAAAAAGAGTGTTTCTTTAATAAAATTATACAATAATAAAATAAATTTTAACTAATATATATCACCTCGTTAAAATTTAATTCATAATTATATAAATTTAATAAAATTAAAAGTTCCATAAAAGCCGATTACAAACATATAGCACTGCATACGTTTAAATTCCTCTGTGAATTATAAATATTAATAAATCGTCTGTCATTAAACCTTGTAATAAATATTATTGATAAGAATTTAATCAACCCTTTAAAAGAATAAGAAAAAAATGGAAGTGAAGGCAAAATCGTTCCCGCCATGCTGGCGCCTCTCTTAATACTTCTATGTTATTAACTTCATTCATTTCGAATGAATTGCGTAAAAGAAAACAAGCAAATGAAAAAAAATAATCGTTTTAATATTCCTGGCGTCAGGTATCTTTGGAATTCGAATTCCAGCAGCAAAAACAGAACTTGTGGAGGATTAATAACCTGTTCGAGTAGGAGTTGATTTTGATTAAGGACGAACACGTGTCCTAGATCGGTAGAGTTATGGTTAAGCAATTGATCTGGAAGAAATAAAATTAAAAGAGGAACAAGTGTTTCTTCCCGTAAAGGCTCAAGGATAACGAAGGTCAACGTTTTGCATGCCGTTTTGTTTATTGAACACTCCCGTAATCGTCGGAGCAGAGAAAGTATATCGAGTGTATTTTTAATGCGATTTTCAACAAGTTTGAATTTTATTAAATGGAGATTTTTAGGAAGTATATGATATATTTGAATAGATCTTTTAGAAAGTACTCTATGTATTTGAATGAAGTTTTGTTTTTCATGTGTGGAGATAAAAATTGGTTTAAAAATAAATTCGATGGAAGTTAATTGAAAAATTCTATAATTTCAGATGCACAACTATTTAATCGTATTAAATTTTGTTCCAAACGCTTACTTACACGAGCTACGTTCTATACGCTTTTATTCCATTTTATAGCAAAATGTTATACATTACATAATATGGTTCAAATTTGTCGCAACCATAATATGATGCTTAGTTGAACCTCATCGTACTTTTTAAAATTAATTTTATGAGACTATCAAACATAAAGGGTAACATAGTTCAATTTATCTTAGCGTCGTCCAAGGTGCAGATTTTATGATTCAATGTTAAACCGATTTTTGTTCGATAATTGTATAAAAGTTATCTTAAACTGTCTGTCTACCGAAGGAAGACTATTTAAGGCTAAATCATGGTTGCAATTCATCACATATTTCTTACGACATTTTCTGTTGTTTCCTTTACAGCTTAACAGACAAAAAGCGAGGTTATCTCTTGCCAATGCTGTCTACGATTGCCCATCGATGCCTCGACGAAAACTCCTCCTCTACCGAGGTAGCATCAACTTCCGACCTCCCATAGAAATGTCCAAAATCGCCCCAAAACTCGGTGTCATAGACGAGGACGATCTTGAAGATGATCTTGATGTCGGAACGCCTTCCAGCTACGACGATCTGTACATGTACAGCAGTTCAGAAGCATCTTCTTTGTCATCGTCTCCAGAAGACGAGGAACTGTTTTCGAGGTTTAGGATGCTTAGTACGTCGCTGAACTCTAATGGTGAAGAGACTGCTTCTTCCTATTCTGATGAGGACTTGTTCTTTGATGATGCAAGAAGTAATGAATCAGACGATATTCCACTCATTACGTGATTACTGGAAAAATATCGCCAAATCAGCGCTTAATTTATTCTTCAGCAGTGAAAAACCATCAAATCTTGCATCGTTAATAATGCCAACCAAAGTCTTCTTGAATAATCAGTCACTTTTTGTAATACCTATATTATTTATATGATAATTAGCATGTCTCAAATGTATGTTTAAGTCTTACTACTCCATTTATGGCAAATAATGTTTCTTAAATGTGTATAAGTCTTAATTGTATCATTTATGACAATTAACACCTTAAAATGTTTTATTAAGCTATAATTATTACTTCAAACCTAACAATATCTAGATCAGTAAACTAACTGGTGTTAGTTCACAATATTTTTAACTTTTTTTTTCTTTTAACATGACGTTCATTACTTATTTGTTTGACACTTTCACAAGTCAATTGGTAAAAAAAAATTTTGACACCTAATATAAATTCATTAAAATTAAATTAATTGCACATCATGATTTCTAAATGCAAATTAAAACTGCAATGAGTATTTATTTTATGAGTAATTTAACTTAACGACTGAAATAGAATTAATTCATAATTAATTTTAAGTCATTATTTCAAAATATAAATTAAATTTTTATGAATTAAATCTAAAACAATAATTAAACAAATTAATTAATCCCATTACATTGCCATATTAAAAAGAATCTCTTCAATAAAAAAGCTCATTGCATTGATTGTTGTATTTAAAATTAATTATACATTATTGATTAATGATAATTAAAATATCTTTCATGAATGAGTATAAAGCAATCTTGTAAAATCAATAGAACTAAATACTAGATGTTTATATTAAAGGCATTAATTTTTCTGTGATACATATTGCCATATGTATGTTAAGTATTTTTACTAGTATTAATAATGACGTTAAATGTTGTTGATATATTTATAATATTTTAAAATCATCATTTTTTGAAATGTAGTTGAGAAACTGTACAGTTTAATATACCTCAAAGTGCTTCCTATTGTTCTACCATCATTAATTTATTTATTATCTATGTAAATTTCATTTAATCTTAAATCATAGTGTTCGTATCATATCACTTGCCAAGCTCAACTTATAAAGTTACGCAAATTGCATGTTGATCAATGAATATAATTATTATATACTTAATTATTTAGTGGCCAATTAATTTTCGATGACGAATATATTCTGTTAGTTATTATACTGCAAAAATTGGAGTAAGTGCTGCAATTTTAAGTTTTCCTAAAGCCTAGTCTGATGAAAAGTAATGCAGTCTTTGATTTTATGTGATTTGAAATCACTTGTAAATATGTAAGTAAGCATGATGTAAATAGTGTTATTGTTTTTCTTTGTGTGAATAAATATTAAGTTATAGTTAAATATTTGTCGTTATTTTAAAGTTATCAACACATTTATTTGAATACAAAATTTCAAACAAATAATTGTAGAGAGGAAATAATCCAAACCTATATTGATGGTAAGTCAACTGTATAATCTGGCTCTGTACATTTTGCATATTTTTTTTACCTAGGCATATTGCAATAAGGCTTATTTGCCTTTAGGCTAATTAAGAAACGTTTAGCAATGAATGATGTATTTTCCTAATGATATTGATTATATTGCTGTAAAAAAATTGCTCAAAAATTAAAATTCACAACTGGCTGTTGACACCACTAATTATTAACTGTTAACTCTGAAAAAAATAGCCAATAGAAAAATACGTAATCGTAAATTTTCATGGCAAAATTTTTTTTTTTGAAATTTTCTTTGCAAGATATTTCGCATAAGAAAGTGTGCCCCTGCTAAACTGTTCCCGTACCCTTGGGGGTACGCGTACCATACTTTGGGAAACACTGGCTTAAAGTTAAGTGGCATTCTGAAAAAAGGCTGATAGGATTTTTAAAAAAAATGGCTGTTTACAAAATTATTAAATTAGCATATGACCTATAGCATCTTAATTTTACTCTTAGAATTTAAACAATTCAATGCATTTCAAATGTTGTCAATATAAATTAAAACAATTTAGAGATGAAAAGAATGTGTAATTTCAAGAGTGAATGGAAAAAGTAACATTTTGAGGGCCACTCCGTTAAAATTAAAATAATGAAAAAACGTTATTAAAATAAAAGATCGATATAGGGAGTTTCAAAAACATAAATAAACTATCTGAATCCTACGTGCAAATTGGAGGATCTTTCTAATCATCTCAATAAAGTTTTCTTAAAAGGATTTTTTTTTTTTAAAAAAAATCCCACCGACCTTATCGTTGGTTTGTATCGTTTTCATTCTCAAATCAATCAGAACTATTCACGACACAATGTACAAATTTTTTTTAACTTAAATTTTTTTAAAAAGACTAGAAAATATTGTCAGTACGTTTTAGGATAGGTAGGTAACAAACATCTAATACATAACAGCTCTTTACACAATGAATTTATAACCAATAATAATATCCTGGTGTAACTGCAGAAGTGCTTTCCCAAATAATGTGACAATGTGGTTTATTATTAACATTGCCCCTTCAATAATTCTAATCTGAAATTTCTTATGAAGAGAACTAAGATATTAATTTATTTCTTTTATATACGTTAAATAAATAAAAAATAATTGTTAAAAATCTGTTCTTTAAAAATTTTTTTTAATACTTTCGTTCCTGACCATTGAACACAAATGAAGTTATTCTGGAAGATCCAACCTTTGATTTCCAATATGAATTAGTAAAAATCTTTAATGATGCAAATTTGATATGATTCACCAAATGCTAAAATATCAGAAAATTCGTCAATAATTTTCAAAGAAATATATTGAAATTAATCTTCAAATTTGAAACTATACTTACTGCTTAATATCTAACCTGAAAAGTCGTAATTAGTATTAGGGCAATTCCACGGAATTTCTTTTAAGTGAATTTTTTTTTTATGAATTGCATATTTTAATTTTAAAAATATGTTCAAAAATAGCCAAAGTCTACATATTGCCGTTTCATTTTTGATAATTTTAAATTTTTTGAATCTGGCAGTATTCTAAAGTAATCACATGGCTGACAATTGAATTGTTCACATTTGTGCTCAAATTGTTTTCTTGAAAAATACTTATGAAATAAAAGAAATGTATCTTTCTTTTGCAATATTTTGATAAACATATGCATATAGAACAAAATTTAAACATTTTAAGTTTAATATAAAAAATAAAAGTAACTTCTTTTACGTCATTCCGTCACATGTCTTAATAATGCATAAATTTCCTGAGAACGAAGATAAGATGTGACATTGGCAAGTTAGATATAAAACCTCTTCAGAGACAACCTAATTTTCAAACTGTTGAAATTTTTACTAATTCTTACATAAATATTAATCCTGTTTATCTGTTACATTCTGTTTATCATTTACATATTAATAAAACATTTTTTAAATGAAGGCTTTCTTCTACTAAACTTTTTGTCATTCCGTCAC
>NC_092207.1:10374037-10382625 GCF_043381705.1 Parasteatoda tepidariorum | reverse complement strand
AAAAAAAAAAAAAAAAAACATGATTCAATTATAATTTTTTCTGAAATGAACTTCAACAAAGATATTTTTTTTACTCACACGTAATCTTATAATTAATCTTACTTTATAATTTTTAGCTAGAATTTGGTAATCATCTCTTATCTAATTTTCAATGCAAATCAGTGAACTTGTCACGACGTTGCCTTGTGACAATTCTCGTGGTCAAACTTGTTAAATCTTTTCTTAATTAAACAGTTGATTAAGATCCCGTGGTCTCATCTCACAATCGAATTACAATGGTCATTTGAACTTTTAACTTTCTAGAAATTTGTCACACGATTATGTTTGATTTGTCGACCTTCGGATGCATGATAAGATCACGTTTGACCCCTTGAAATAAATTAATTTATAAATAAACTCCATAAAAAGAGGAAACAGGGAGAAGACAGTCCGATTGCAAGAGAGACTCACAATACGAGCAGCTATGAGTAAGCGAGGTCCTCCTCCTCCTTATATAATAGTACAGTCGAACTCGTTTATAACGAGCACAAAGGGACCGTAACATGTACTCGTTAAATCCGAGTGCTCGTAATAAACGGGTCCTTAAGGCAGGCGTGCATCCAGAAGAGGGGGAGAGGTCAAATTATTGAGTTTACATAAAATTTAATTAATACTTACTTACTTTAATTAATTTAATTAAATACTTTTCTTAATTTAATGACAACTATCCCCCCCCCAACCAGCAAAAAATTTCTTGTTGCGCTACAGTCTTAAAGGAGAGAAGCAATAAACGGAAAGAAAAATAAAGGATTTTTTAATTTCGCGAGCATTTCTTATCATTTTGAAAAAAAGATTGCAAGACAGAAAAATATTGCTCGCTAAAACCGGGTTTTGCTCGTTAAAAGCGACTTCTGTTCCATAGATTTAACATTCATCCAACCAAATATTCTCGTTTCCCTCGGTAAATCCGAGTTCTCGTTAAATCCGAGCTCGTTATAAACGAGTTCGACTGTATTATGATTAAGTAATAAGTAAAATATAATTATAACTTTTAATTTGGATATTTTCATTAAAAACAATACCCGTCCCATTCTAAAAAAGGTAGGGTATACTTTGTGCTTTGGAGACTAAAACAAAACGGAAAAAAACGTAAATAAAGCACAAAATGAAAGTGCAGATATGGTTGTATAGTTTGTCTACCATAAGGACTCCCCCCGACACAAAGTCTGCGGTCGTCTGCTGCTATGGAAACAAGAACAGCGCATTTTAGGGAAGATAACTTCTCTTCACTCTAGGGCTAACACAATAGAACGAAGAAAAAGATTCCCTTTCTCTCGCCGATCTGAGCCAAAACCTGTCCCAAACAATAACCCCACACCTCTACTTGAAATCGTTATACCTCGTTACTATAGTCACCGACACGGGTCCGGACGAACAGGTAGGGGAGTTCTTACTTTAGACAAACTATACTATAGTTTCAGTTCTATAAGCAAGAACATTCCCCCGTGTCTGATCACCAAATGATGGAAGAGAAAATAATTTTAATAATTTAGTTAATGATCTTTCTAGTATCCCACTTTATCCCAATAATTGGAAATCTGGCTGAATTTAATCTTTTGCCTCTTGGGGTTCCCGCCAAACCCCCCTCACACTTCTCAACTATCATTTAGTGTTTAAACGCAGAGGAAGTTTTTTTTGCTTATTGTACAGAAACTATTGCATGTATTTTTCTGTATTTTCATTTGTGAATTTCTTCGCTTTCTTTTCTCTTTGGCTTTAGCAAATCAATGACTTTATAAAATGCATCACGTTTCATCTCTAATTCGAACATCAAATTTGATTCCCTTGTTGATGGGAAAAAATCTTTTCTTATTTTGACTGAATTTTATTATTGCCAGCTGCCATGATATTGCACACACTTAAGAAATTGCTTCTTCTTTTATTATTGGAATAAAATATCCATTTAAAGTTTTATACAACTGATTAAATGGTGCTTGTTATTCCCATAAATTTTTTTATTATGTCCTCAGAAAATAAAAAATTTCTTTGTCCTACGGGAGTAACATCTAAGGACGATTTTTTTCCTTAGTACTACGGATTATGACCGCTTTACTCGCCAATCCTTTGATAGCTACAAAAATTATTTGATTGCTACCCTTGATGATAAACAATTACACATTTACATTATAAATTATTCAAATGAAAGATTCCAAACTGCTTTATTGCATTAACTACACGGTGTGTAGCGTTTTTAAAAAGTGCTTAAAGGTGCTTATTTTCGTTTTTTAAAAGCGCTTAAAAATACTTTTTTCTTTTTGTGTTTTTAAAAGGTGCTTAATTTTCGCTTTTCGAAAATGAGATTTATTTCTTCTTTTCTATGTCGATTTTCGCCACGTATTATGCAAATGCGTGCTTTTCACATTGTTCTATTCAACGTTTTTCACAATTCATTCAAACTCAATCTATTTCGGCGTACAGCTTATAAAAGCGCAATCATTTTATATGTTTGATGAAATAGTTGCGAGTCCGCATGTGCGTCTACTAAGCTGCGTTCGGTGAGATTATTGCACTCTCATTGGCAAACTCTGCTGCATTTTGCAAGATATTCTCAATTTCGTACTTCATTTTTCATCCTCTGATATCAAACCGAAAAATCTCTCCATCATTTTCTAATGGCTAATATAATCAAGAAAAGGAGTTCCCTGTCAGAAACTAGTTATTTTATCATGATCATGTAAAGTCTTTGAAAATTATTTTGCATTTTGTTTAAGTACATTGCGNTAAAAATATTTTTTGAGTGCTTAAAATGTGCTTATTTTTTGTGGAGAGATTTGACTACGCACCCTGAACCAGTATTTAGTTCCCGATTCTATTGGAAAAAAATTTAAACCTTATCATTTTGTTCGATTACCATTGCAGTTTCAACTTCATTTTTTTAAAATTTCATACTTT
Organism: Parasteatoda tepidariorum; assembly: GCF_043381705.1. Taxonomy (NCBI): domain Eukaryota; kingdom Metazoa; phylum Arthropoda; class Arachnida; order Araneae; family Theridiidae; genus Parasteatoda; species Parasteatoda tepidariorum. The sequence goes on along the minus strand of NC_092207.1, from coordinate 10,379,694 downwards.
ATTTTTGTTTATTATAATAAGGCGATAAATAGTCCAATACATTTTATAGTAACGGTGTGAAAAGTTATTCCATAATAGTATTTTACAAATTTACAGTCACTATTTTAGTTGCATATGCTTACTAGACACAGTTTTACACATAGCTTATCTTAAAAAATAAACAAAACTTATTTAATGTTCAATACATAATTACAATAGGGTTAGAAAGTTTTAGATTTTAAATGTTACGAATCGTTCTTTATGCCATTAAAAAAAATTTCAATCAAAATTACCTTTGCTCTAATTTTCAACCAAACGTGTGCTCGCGTGTTAATAGCCTAAATTACTTTTAGTTACCCTCATAATAAGGCTTAATATTAGGGTTATGTTTTGTAACTTTTACATACTTATTTCTTTCATATCTTTGTAAAACCAACCCTATTTTCAACTTTGATTAGTTTATTATAACTTTTCACTAATGTGAAGTCGAATTTTGACTAGACACAAGTCTTGACTGGGCACAAAAGATTGTCTGCTTTTTCTAATGAACTCACTGTATAAAGTGACCACGTGCCTTCAATCTTGAGTGAATTTCATTTAATGTCCTTAAATATATTCAAACTCTTTCAGGACAGAAAATGTTTCCAAATTTGTACATGTGTCCTCAAATCTCTCCGAAAATAATCTTTTTTATATGCTGTGAAATATCAAAAAAAAGGAAAAAAAAATCAGAAATGCATGTTTTTTTTAATAAGATGATTTAATCTTGCAGACAATACAAACGAAAGCAAAAAAGCGCCATGCTTAAACTAACAGATGAAAACGCCATACTCGTCTAAATAGTTTCAGCAAAAAAATAAACAAATTTTAATACTCAGTCGTTGTTGCATGCGTTTAGATGCAGAATACTTTATGCAATTTAAAAACTGTTTAGTAATGAAATCAAATTTCATGAAGGTGGTTCTACACCTGATATTAGTCTTCAATTAAAAAAAAAAAAAAAACTTCGTATCTTCGTTGCACATATAAATTGATATTTACCATAAATATATGCGTGTCTTCAAATCATAAAACTTTCGAGGACGCTCTGTTGNCGAAAACGCCATACTCGTCTAAATAATTTCAGCAAAAAAATAAACAAATTTTAATACTCATGTACTCAGTCGTTGTTGCATGCGTTTAAATGCAGAATACTTTATGCAATTTAAAAACTGTTTAGTAATGAAATCAAATTTCATGAAGGTGGTTCTAAACCTGATATTAGTTTTCAATTTAAAAAAAAAACTTCGTATCTTCGTTGCACATATAAATTGATATTTACCATAAATATATGCGTGTCTTCAAATCATAGAACTTTCGAGGACGCTCTGTTGATTTTTCCTTAAGTCGGTGTTTATAAATTTGGTAACCTAAACAATGCAATATCTACAGCAAAATGTCCGAAAAAGAAACATATATTTCCCGTAGGACATTACTTCGTAGCCAATTTATTCATTGTTTTCTAGTTCCGCAATGGATTGATCGTAAAGACACGATTCCCAGTAGACCACCAATATCAAGCATCACTGGCTGCGGCCAGTAGGCGGTTGGGTGACCACTTTGATCAGCTTGCGTAGGGACCGAGTGTGTGCGGTATCGGTCCTCGTTAAACTGTTCTACCGTAAAGTGCTTGACTTCGCGCTCAGATCCCCGGACTACCAAAGCAGGGCAGCCATCTGCAGAGGATCAAAATTGCAATTATTGCACTTGGCATATCTTCGGATCATCTTCAGGGATGTTTCCCAGACCGCCGCCAATAGCTCATTGTGCAGCACTAGTGCGATGTAAATTAAGTACCTACCAACCATTGCTTATTACATTTTAAAGAATACAATGAACATAAGTATTGGACAAGTAACCCAATTTAAATTCTGCTATCTATAACCCGCTAATATTTTCTTTCCTTTGTATTGTAATAATTGTCACATACTAATTATAATAATTGTGATGTACCGTACTCATAACTGCCATATATATTTAAAAAGGAAATATAACCGAAACTAGAAAAAATGGGTCCAAGTAATCCAGATTACGATGAGATTATCATACTTATTACACAAAAAGAAAACCTTCGGATCTCGTTGTTTAAAACTAAACAATATTAATATAATGGGGAAAAAATTAGGATATTTGGTTTTATTCTAGGCATTTTAAAAACCTTTGAAATTCGGTCCGTCCAGCAATAAACTACAGGACACCTGCGATATTTATATATGAATAAGAATGACTGGATTTTTGGATAAATTGGTGATTCATTTCATGTACGGTGTTTAAGAAAGAAAAGATCGTTGAACTGATAGAGAAAATGTGATTATGGGCTGCAATGTATTACCCTTGAATTGCACTAAGTTACACCTGAAAGAATAATAAACATTATAACTTCTTAGAAGAAAAATTAGAATATGTGTCTGTTTCGAAACTTTTGTGACGTTATCTTTCACACATTTTATGATAAAATATTTTCTGGTAGCACAGCCGTCCACCTTTTCCGAAACAACCACGTACAAGAGTGAATAAAATTGCAAATAAAGAGCATGCTTAAAATAGGAAACGATTTTTTTAAAATAACATAGTAATTTTATTAAAATTTAATTCCATAACTTTCGACCTAGAATTTTAGAAATGTATATTTTAATTGCCTTTCAGAGTGCGTAGCCAAATCTTTCAACAAAAAATAAGCACCTTTTAAGTACTTTTCATGCACTTGAAAAATATTTTTAAGCACTCTATATATTAACAAAATGCAAAATAATTTTCAAAGACTTTACATGATCATGATAAAATAACTGGTTTCTGACAAGGAACTCTTCTTCTTGATTATATTAGCCATTAGAAAATGATGAAAAGATTTTTCGGTTCGATATCAGAGGGTGGAAACCTGAAATTGAGAATATCTTGCAAAATGTAGCAGAGAGAGTGCAATGAGAGTGCAAGAATCTCACCGAACTCAGTTCAGTGGACGCACGTGCGGACTCGCAAGTATTTCATCAAACGTGTAAAATGATTGGCGCTTTCATACCCTATGGGCCGACGGTACGCCGAAATGGATTCTGGTTGAATGAATTGTGAAAATGTTGAATAGAACAATGTGAAAAGCACGCTTTTGCATAACACGTTGCGAAAATCGACTTGGTCAAGAAAAAAAATCTCATTTTCGAAAAGGGATCTTCCATTCTTTACTCATTAAATGTAACTAACATACTAGGTGTTCTGTGATGACCACCTTTGATATAATTTTTTATAATCTTTTCCCAAAAGGGAAGATGAAGAAACATACATATTGAGGGCCTCAAAATAATATTTTCGTTGAGACAAAACAATTAAAAAAACTAACGAAATCTGTTGACTCACTATTGAATAAATCGAGACTGAAAATTCACTATTGAAGAAAGCGGGAATCAAAACCTGCTTGATTGCCCGATAAAAATTGTAGGTGTTTCTGTACTCCTGATGCGTATACTTTTTTTTTCATTCCATTTTTGAAGAAAATTCTAAAAATATATATTAAAATCGATTAATACTGAACTCTCTGTGAGTGAAAAATAATCCACATGTTCTTTTATATTTCTATTCCCAAACCGAATGAACTTAAATATAAAAAATATAATTTTTAAGTGTATGGCAGTTGTAAGAAGTGTCAGGGGAAAAAAATGACGTTTTGAACTTATCATGACTAAATGCATTGCTTGTTAATTTTATTTCAGTATTCATTCTCTAGCTTTTTCCAAACCTTATATTACTTAGAACTTGCAGCGATAAACGAGGCATTCTAGTCGTGTTTTAATTTTTTAAAGGAAAAAAAAGAAAGCTGCATGAAATGGTGAGAAAGACTTATGAAATTTCGTTGTATGCAACAACATAATTTAGCGCTTCCATTTCATTCACTTAAACCTGAACAATGAAAGGAATGATTATTTCCCCACGCTTTATTCCCACATTCTCAGACTATTATTTATAATGCAACGTTTGTTGGTGCAGCCTTAATGAATCCCCATCTTTCATTCCACAACTAAAGAAATCAAATAATCAACCGCTATTATTTTTTTTCAATTTCTACTATTAGTTCACACTCCCCCTATATCTTGTTCACATTTTCAATCGTTAATAAATTACTTTTTATTGATCCACTCAAGTTCTAATACATTATTTTTTTAACTTATAGTAAATGACACTTGATGTTAATACAATTGTTTTCAAATATTAATTCATTAATTAAATAGGGATGAGCGAAAAATGAAATGGAATTTTCTGATGGGTTAAGCCAGTGGTCGGCAAAGTGTGGCTCCAGAGCCGCATGTGGCTCTTTGGCTCCTTAAGTGCGGTTCTGGCACAAATATCCACGGAAGGCGCTATAATATTTTCATTTAAAAAAAAAACTTGTTAAGCCTGCGAGCCTGCTGAAGCATCGCCAAGAAAATAATTCCTCTATTGATAAACACCATTTTAAAGTAATAACTTTAAATATGAGGGAAGCATTTCTCAGCAGGTTTCAGGAATTTAAAAACAGCAGAGCAACTTTAGCATATGTCAAAAATCCTCTTAATGCTACGATAACCGAGTTGAAATTTTCTCCATTTGAAATTGACATTGGTAGCTTTGAAATACAATTGCTGGATTTAAAAAACAAGGAGATATGGTGCTCTAAATTCGAACATCTTTGTGTTGAATCGGAAATATTGGAGAAGAAAAATTTGATCTTAGTTCACAACACAAGTGGTCTGCTTTGAATGACCTGGAAAAGGAAGACATGATCATTTTCAACGCTTGGAATAGTATTCCTGACTCTTACGATCAGCTGAAAAAGCTCGCGTTTGTTGTTCTTTCCCTTTTTGTTTCTACATATATATGCGAACAATATTTTTCAAGCATGAACAATATCAAGAGTAAACTGAGAAGTCGTTTTATTGATGAGAACTTGGAATTATGCCTAAAATTAAAAACAACGACATACAAACCTGACTTACTCAAACTTTCCAAGGAGATGCAAGCACACTGTTCGCATTAATAAATATTTATTAAGTATGAAATTCAGTTTTATTTAGTGTACTACTTATTTAGTGTAATAAAAATTTACTAAACAAGCAGATTTGGCTCCCAATTTGTTTAAAAAATTATTGTAATGCTCATATTTGGCTTTTTGGCTAATAAGTTTGCCGACCACTGGGTTAAGCGTTAGTTATTATTAAGGCCCGGATTTTGATGACATTTGCATTTTTGGACATTTTTTGTCTTTTGGAGCATTTTTTTAGATTTATAGGGCATTTTTCTTTAAATTTTGGGGCGTATTTTGCATTTTAATGCATTTTTTAAAGTTTTTTGTTAATTTTTTCCAATTTTTATTATTTTTTATCAATTTTCATTATTACACTGGCTTCCAAACAATGAAGAAAATCTATAGAATATTAACAGGTGAAGCAAAATCTTTTCAAATTGAAGTGGAATTGTCAGTAAGTGAGACCGTCTTTTTCAAGTACGCACCTATAACATCAGTAGACGTTGAAAGAAGCTTCTGCAGGAATGAAAATTTACTTTCAGACAAGAGACGCTCGCTTACATTTCAAATTATCAAGAAACATTTAATAATCCAATGTAATTCTGATATTTAGTAATATTATGAGATGGAAGTTGTTATATCCATT
>NC_092207.1:10358052-10373057 GCF_043381705.1 Parasteatoda tepidariorum | reverse complement strand
TATCTATATATATATATATATATATGTGTGTGTGTGTGTGTATATATATATTTTTATTAACTATTTCCTTTTCTTCTCATTTTAATTACCTACTTACTTGCCTTTCACTCAAAAAACGCCCTAGTTAACAATCAGGCTATTAAAAATTCAAAACTAAATTAATAAAATCACCACATTACATGTCTCGAAAGCAATGAGGTGAACCGGGTTCGAATCCCAGCGACGGCTTGTCGATACGAAATCCGCATCCGACTTGCACCGATCACAGTACTGACGTAAAATATCATCAGTGGTAGACGGATCATGGGTCAGAATCCCCTAGCCGTCGAGCTAACCGTGAAAGGTTTTCCTCTCCATGTAACGCAAATGCTGGTTAATTCCATCAAAAAGTCCTTCACGAAAGCAAATTTCTTCCAATACTTGATTTAGGAGTCTCCTTGTCTTCTGTATTGGGTTCAAAATTACAAGGACAGGGAGTTGAACATTAGTAGTCGTAAACCCAAAAATTAGGTCTGCTGTTCAACGACGGTTATAAATAAATATAAATAAATAATTTGCTTAAAAGTGGTGTTATACTATGTGAGGGATAACAATCAATCGTTGTGACCCCTGGGCTCATAGTCCGATAACCTCCCTATTAAATTCTTTTTTAAATTCTGCTTTCTATTCAGTTAACAGATTATAAATGTGTTACAATTAAATTTTGTTTGCACTTAGGTTTTTAAATGATTTTACCGTATTGTTTGGCGCAGCATGTCCTCATCTGGACATTGCGCCACTAAACCCTACATTCAATTCAATTCAATTCAGTTAACCAAACCTATCTGCGATCCATTCATTCTGGTTCAACGGAGAAGTTCTCCTTTATGGGTTTTTTTTCCTCCTGTTGGAAGCTCTGAAAAGTTATCTACTCTCGACTTCCATTTTGAAAGTGAAAGTCACTTTATTCTTGACAATGGGCGGAAATCGTCGCCATAGACGTCCAAACAATGAAGACATAAAACTTTTCATACCTGAGTAAATGGTACAAACATAAATTATTTTCCGTTTCTTCCCATAATTTCTACTACAGAGCCATTATTTCCCATTGAGAGAAAAAAGCCCAAATGGAATTTCGGAGAACTACTCCGTGTGTCCCCAGTCCCTGGGTTCATGATCAGGATGAAGCGAGGCATAAAGATGACAAGAGACTTTCTCTAATTTGCACATCTATGCATTTTTCCACATTTGTATCACATGGGATGAGAATTTACTACTTTGCCGACTTGAATCTGAGAGTATAAATCAATCCACTATAAACCACAGTTGCGAAGAAAAAAAAACTCGTTTTTAATTGGTTAGAGTTGCCGTTTAAAACCAGTTAGAATTGAAAAATAATGCAGCTGTTAAAAAGTGTTTCATGTCACGCAACCATAATATCCAAATAAAGAATACCTTGTGCTACGGTTCAGAAATGGACACATTAATCTCCATTTCCGAACTTTAATTCACGTTGCCATGTACACAGTGTCCATACTCCGTATGTCCATTTCTGTACTTATTTGCACTTCAATTTATAATCATAATATTTCGAATAATTTAACCCTTTTGAAGGCCGTGGTAAGTATACTTACCACCACGTTTTACCACTTTTAATTTAGGTTTCCATTTTTCAATAGCTTCAGTTTTCTTGAAGTGAGTTTCTTGAAGTGAATAAAATTGGTAACCATTTGTCACTTTTAAAAAAGTATAAAAGTTATAAAATACATAATTCCTTTTGAAGTTTGTAGCATTTAAGGAATTTATTTTATAAATAAAGAAAAATAAAAGTCAGTAAGTTACTAATAGGTCATGTTAAATATATTTACCACCAAAAAAATGGCATTTTTATAAACTAAATGAGTTTTTTTTTTATATATATATCAGTTACTGTTCTTAAAACAATTTCAATTCCAAAAATACCTTAATTTATCTTTACTTGAAATAAAGGGCCCATTAAAGGGTTAAAGAAAATCTTCACGAAAATCATCCACAAAATATTTCACGATCATACCCCTATTGGAAAAAATTCCCAGTATAGAAAAGATGATATCGGTTATTTGCGCTTTAATTTATAATCATAATATTTCTTATGATTTAAAGAAGATATTCCACAAAAAATTTCACGATCATCCCCCTATTGGAAAAAATTCCAGGTATAAAAAAGATTTGACAGGTTCCGGCATGATACTGGATCCGTTATTTTGCCGGACCCAGTCTCATACCGGAACCGGCGTTTAATAAGCCGGCATCAAATTGATTCCGGTATTTGCGCTTTAATTTATAATCGTAATGTTTCGAATAATTTAAAGAAAATCTTCCACAAAAAATTTCTAGACCATACACCTCAGCGTGTAAAAATTCTGTCCATGCAAAATATACGTGTTCAAAACATAGATATCAGAGTAAGACAAACCATGCAAGTAAATAAAATCTTCCACGTTCAAAATATGGAAATGGAAAACAAAATTTCTCATTAAATACAAAATCATTGTTGAAATTTTTTCAAATCTGTGCCGGACCCTAATACAATGAAAATATATTTTAAGAAAGAAGTTCGTTTATTCGAAAATAATTTTTCGTTATTAAATAACTACTGACGTAGTTAAATAATAACAAGCAAAATATCATATTTAATTAAAAAATAGTTAAAATAATATTATTCTAATTATAATTCTCTAAATTCTTTTCATTATTTTGGCTGTGACACTCTAAATGATCGACCCGATTTTATAAGTAAAATTTTTTTTGCTTGTGAGCATATTGAAAAAAGAAAGACTACACACTACATGTTTTTAAAATATTTAATGTGTAGAATAAAATTTTTGCTTTGTTAAAATAATAAGCTGAAAACGAATAAAATAAGTTGAATTGTAATTTTCGTCGAAATGAAGACGAATAAGAATTGCAATAAATGTTACGAAAAGTGATCCGGCAAACATATTTCCTTATTATTGAATTTGTTTAATTTGTTTTGAATTGAAAAATTCGAAATACTGATAAAATTTTTTACAGATCCACAGCTTTTTAATAATATTATTGTTATCAGCATTATTTAAAATTTTGCTGTTTTCTTTTTCTATGCCATTTAATTACATAATTTCATGAAAATACTCGAAACATTAGTAAATTGATTTACTGGTGGAAAATCATTTCCACGGAAGGGAATGTCTTCCCTAGGACTCCGCGAAACACATTTTCTAAGAAATAAAATGTAATTTTTTTTCAAAGTTAATGTCAATGTTCAACATTAATGAAAAAATCAATTCATGTGTAATAATAATTTATTGGAATTTATTTTTTTAATTTTTTTTGTTGTAAAATTATATCAAAAATCATTGTTGAAATTATGATTTATTTTTTTTAATCCGAGGTGAACCTCTCCTTAAAAGACTAATTGTGAAGCTTTATTTTAAAGAAACAAATTAAAATTTTTTAAATAATGCTAAGTTGTAATTTGAAATGCAAAAATATTGCAAGTAAATATAAAATATTGCATTATTTTAAAAAAATGACTGCGGGACAAATGTATTCTTCGGATGATTTTTGAAATCGTTCCTTTTTATAATTAATTAAGTCATGATTCACTAGTTCTCGAAACAATAACTGCGTCTTAAAATAAATTTATTCTAAATTGTCTTTCTAGACTAAACCATGAAAGTAATTTATCATTAATTAATTTTTTTTTCAGTGAAAGTATCAGATATAATCTAAAAATAAATTTGACTGCGCAATACGGAAAACTTATTATATTATCACTTAGTTATTTTTAGCAGAAAAATTAATTATTATTATTAGAAACAATTATGATTTTTTTTATTTTAAACTATTTTTCTATTTCTCACGATGTTTTTGAAATATCTCAAATTTCTTCTAAAATCCAACTTCAAAAATTCTATTATCGGAAAATTTTGTAGCGTTATTTATTAATACTTTTTCCAAATACGTAGAAAAGGGAATAGCTCTGAAGGTTTAGTTGCCTGTATAATTATTAGAATAATTGTTAGCTAGTTTGATTATTAGTTCTGTAATTCTCGTTGAAATACTATTTATATTTTCAGTTGGTCAAAATTATCTAAACTCTTCATTTTTCTATCTAACATCAAACGAGAATGAAATTGTTTCCATATGTTTCCGTTGGCGAGAAAATCACATAATGTGGTTTCTTAATTAACGAAAAAAATCCACATTTCTTTGGTTCGTATAAGCATAAAATAATCATAAGTTATAAAGTTATATTTTATTTGCTTAATATATCTTTATCCCAGATTTAACGATATTATCTTGCTGGAAAATACGACTTTGTTCACAATTCTCCCTTCAAATGTTAGTTAATCATCTTCAAGCATATTTTAATTATCGGTAGCATCCACGCAGCCTGAGGAAGAGGACAGGTAAGGTTTATCATCAGATCTGGAGCCTTCCCACACAATTAAAACGTGCCTCCACCTTGCTGTCTAATGGAGGAGAAATCTTCCTTTTTCATGACATTGTAATAGTACACAATACTGCCCGAGTCATCAGAATTCTTTTATTTTATACTCTACTTTGCTTGTGGATAGTTTTCAACACGGGCTACTGCCAAAGCACTTTACATGGAGAATTTCTTGTAGGATGTGTAAAACGAAACAGTAGATGAGAAAAAAACGAAATCTTCTTCAAATAGAAAACAATATATGAAATCAGGGGTCTGTCCAGACATTTTGTGAAAGGTCCGTTTTTCGTGAAATTGTGAAAAAATTACTCACATTCTTTCAACCAGGGTCCGCTTTTATGAATTTGTGCAAATAGGGTCCGTTATTGCAAAAAAAAATAATTTTTTTTTCAGTGAGTTTTTAAATTGTATAGACATACAAGATTATGCTCAACACTGTAAAATTATAATTAAAAAAATTAAATTTTAAAAAATAAACAACAATTGCTGCTTCTAAATTAGAGATGCAACATACAAATATTTGGTATTTAGCCTATACTGCTGAACGCAGAATATTCATTTCGGACGAATAATGGAAGAATCGTCTGCCGAAGACAAAACTTAATTCGTTTACATCCATCTTTCTTGTTTTCTGCCCTGGAAAGGGTTTATTCGATTAACAAAATAATAATGAAGATAAACAAATTTGTGAAGGGTCCGATTAAAAGAAAAATTATTTTGTGAAGGGTCCGTTTTTAAGTTAAAATATTTTGTGAAGGGTCCGTTTTTATGAAAAGATATTTTGTGAAGGGTCCGTTAACGGACCCAAATTTCTTCTAAACAGACCCCTGGAAATATATGGAGGCTTATAAATGCTGTGGAAAGACTTCGGCTGTGGTGGTAAACTTAACACCAGATCACCGTCATTTTAAAAAGTTGTATTCTGTACTGTTGATAATCGTGCAATAATTTTCCTTCACATTCGAAATTACGCAGAGGGGTCGTGAGGAAAACATCGTTCTATTTGTAGGAAAAAACTGTCAGGTCAGGAAGAGTTGTTAAAATTTCCTTTTTCTTCACAGCTTAATGCGTAGACCATAAACACAAACAACAGCAGTTAACAAAATTTTTTTTTTCTATTTTCGATACACTAATAATGAAAACAATTTTTGAAAAGTTCAGTGACTGCGCTCATTTTTGTGTACAACGAAATATTTGGGTATCTTTCAAGGATGAGTAGGTCTCTTGTGTGTAGTTTTTGACTTTTCCGGGTCAACGTATGATACTTCCAAAGAACGATATTCGATAAGATACATTATAAAAATAAAGTTAAACTTCTTCGTCTGGAAAAAGAGTTCCAAACATTTCCGGTGTTTATTTATTATTCCAGAGAGAGCGTTTTGAAGGTTAAGCAAATTTACTAAATTAACTATCAGTTTTAATTTTTTTTCATATTAATTCTGTGACCGGATAAGAATGTGGCCTTTAGGAAGTGCTTGCAAACAAGGTTAATTAACAAGCAAAATTGTTAAAGATAATTCCATAGTAGTATTTATTTTATTGCTTAAGCTGGTTCCCAAATCGATAACAGGGGATCCCAAACTTTTATCACTTACGATTTTCGAAACTTGTAATTAAATTAAAATCTGATTAATTACCCATTATTTATTTAATATTTTCGTTATTTTTATGAAACTTTTTAATTAAAATGCTAGTGAAAAGAGAAAACCTAAATTAAAAAAATTCCATTAATATATTCTGATATTCTACTGATAGGTTTCTGATTTTGAATGTTTTCTAAATGAGGAGTTTAAAATTACAAGGTTTTTTTCTTTATTATATCACAATTCTATAATATTACCTATCTTATTATGCAGCATTTTAAGATAAACTAATTTAAATCCGTCTCTAAACTTATGAATCGTTTTACGATTATTATTTTTTGGTGTAAATTACATTTATATACTACTATAAATTACCGTTACAGAGATTCGTTAAATGATTAAGAACTTAACGATCAGTTTTATGCACAATGTAATGTAATTTTGATTCGTCACATTTTTTTTTAATGTTCACCCTGTTTTCTTAAGCAAAACTATTAAACAACGGTTGCGAATTCACCAATTTAAAAAAAAAAAATACTTTTAATTTTAAATGTTAATTTCAAATGTTATTTTAAAAAATGATTAATGAGCAAAATTATTTCTGTTCACTAACAGATCTTAATTGAATCATAAATTAAGTATTTTGTGGGGCACAAGCGGAAGTAAACACAATTCTTTTGATACCCACATTTAAAGTAAACAATTTAAACTTCCGTAGAAAAAACTGTATTATTATGCTAGAAATAACAATTGAATGCGGAGCATTTATCGGGGTTGGTGAACGAGGGCGAACAAGGGACTTAGCCGCAGAGCCTGATCTAGAAATGCGGGGGCCCTAGACACAGAACTATCATGGGCCCCAAAGTCGTTACTTTAAACTGAATTTATATGTTGTTTAATTGAAGCGATTTTAAATTGTTTATAAAGCAAATAAATTACGATACATACGTAAATTTGAGTTTATATATATTTAAATTTTTGTTAACTCATTACTCTAATAGACAAATCTTAAGAAAAACACAAAAATGAATAATTTGTAACATTTAGGGGACCCCCAGAAATGTGAAGGCCCTGATCCTCTCAGGCCTTATGATAAACCAGGCACTGCTTAGCCCTTAAATTATATTAAAAAGTTTTCACGTCATATTATCTCATTAAACAACATTTCATGATAAAGATATTTAGTCAACGTTTCTCAATCATTAAACGGTAAATAAGTTTTTTTTTCTCTTTTTAATAACTTATATTTGCATTTATAATAAATTTTATATAAAATTCTGTTCGTTCCTAGCATGCCATAAAAGCAATCAATTCAAAATTACTATCTAAAAGTTTAAAGCAGTAATAGGAATTAATTTTCCTCACTATTGCTAAATGATCCATTTAGTGGCAAATAAGCAACTAATTTTTTTTTTTTGTATTAAACAATTAAGTTCAAAAACAAGTTAACAATGACGCTACATTGGTTACCTAGCAAAATTATTAGGTTCATATCATATATCAAAACAATAGGAAACCAATTCTGTGGAACCAATTCAGGATAAACACAACGAAAAAGTTGTGGGTGATATTTCCGTATCATGATAAGCCGATTCAATTACAATCGCCAAGGTGCTAAATGGATTTTAAACTTGCAAATTAAGAAACAAAAAAAAAAGAACATGTAGATGTTTGCCCGGGGATGGCTGCGAGTTATACCTTTCAAATTGGTACTTTTCCACATTTCTATGATGTTTTGTTTAGTTTCTCGCGAGTCGCTGCCCTGAAGTTGCCAAGACTTGGCGTTTATTTTACCACAGATCACGATACAGAAATCTCCCCTTTTAATTGCAGAGTTTTTAATTGAGATGTAAGCTGCAAGCAAAAAAGATTGCCAAGCAATGTTAGTAAGAGAAGCGAGAACGGAGCTTGAAAAATCTACCTTTAAATCTAATTAAGTGTGAAATTTATTCTTTGGATTCAAAGCTCTCAAATAAAAAACATTCACTATCAATTCGTTTAATAAGATTTTGTCAAACGAGTTTTAATATTTTCCAACAACCCCAAACTGTCAAGTGTCAACACCATTTGAATTTTGTGAAATGAAACCTTCTTAAAACTGAAACCAAGTTAAATTGAAAAGAAGGAAAAAAAGTGGATAAAAAAATTGATTTTCTGGTAAGAAATCAGATATCACTGAGACAGGTAACGATGGCATACTTCTAGAATATTCCATAAAATTCTTTGTTTTAAAAACGTAAACATCATTGATCGATAGATTATAATGCGACGCATTTAAAATAAAAAAATGCGAAGGACAATTTTTCTATGGCTTTTTCGAATCGAAATTTTCCTCTTGTCATTAATTTCAGTTATAAAACATAAAATATCTCAACAACCTTAATTTTTGTCGAAATGTTTGTTATCTATGCGATACAGGAAAAAAAGGGTAATTTCAAAGAAGGAAATATTTTAGATATTTTTTTCTCTCATCTTCTTGTAAATTTAAGGAAGAATCAGAAATAAACTTTATAATTTTTCAAAAATAAGAATAACAAACTTGAGTTACGCACGACCTAAATTTCCAATCATGATAGTTGTTTGAAAATTCAATTTTAAAAAGTTTTATTTTAAAGGGAATACTGATTGTCTAAAAAAGTCTAATTTATTGTTATGTAGTTCTACCTAAATTTTAAACTACAGTATATTCTTGTAAAACTGGGATTGCAATATCCGTGACGACTCCCCTGGCAAGTTTTTCTTCCCATAACATTAAAGTAAACTACATGTTCCATTTTTTTTTTATTGTTCTACAAGTAATTTTAAACCTAAATGTAAGGTTAAAATCAATGCTATTTTTCTTCTTTTATTTCTTCATTAATCAAAATACTAATGCCCTATGTAAGTAGGTCAGTTTCAGTTTTTCTATAATTTTTTTTTATTTATTTACTTTTATTTATTTTTTTAATCGAAAATTTGATCATTAATTGAATAAGTCATTTTCAAAATAATCGATATAGTATACGAGGGTTGCTATTTATATTTCTGGCCTTGGCAACAGTAAGTGTTGCTAGGCGACCGCAGACGATTTTAATCGAAAGCTTGATATTTTCAAACATAAATTCAGCAGGCGATTTACCATTATAGCTTCATTTGTGCTGTTGACAGTAAATTGAAAAGTTCTTCTCTTTCAAAAAATTGAATTGAATCGTGAACATTTTCGTGCCATTATTTTTCATAACTTTCGACGTGGATTGTCAAGACAAGAATTAAACTTAGAATTGAACTTAATTTTTTATTCAGCGATAAAGCGCCATCCTACAGCACTGTAAAAAATTGGTATAACGAATTTAATCGTGGTCGATGTTCGATCCAGGACGAATCCCNAAAGTTTAGCTAATTACCTCGTGGAACTTTTTGGAGATAAGTTTCGAAAGTGATTCAAACATTGTAAAATGTCAAATGATAAGATATAAACTATAAGTTTGTCAAGAGTATTAACAAATCCAACAAATTGAAAAATTGTACTATAATTTCAGACTAAATACTCTGATAAAAATGTAACAGTAAGGTGAAATTCTTATATATATTTCTGAAATATAAATTTAAAAGTTACATTAAAAAAAAATTTTTAAACATATTTTTCACTACATTGTACTCTCGTCGGTCCAAAAAGTAAATTATAATGTTTGGAATGATTATGAATACTTAATTTGGGCTATATTGTAACTGCCTACATATATTTTAGTTGAAAATTTAATTTTGACTTTTGGCCAAAGATCATGGTCTTTTGGCCCACTGTGCAGCGTAGATGCCATAAGGAAGTGCTGACAGACACAGGTCGAGTCAAACCTGCCAGTAGAAAAGACGTGCCATTTCTGTTATGAATATATTATTACAGTTTGATTTAGACTATTAGACTATTGATTTAGACTACTGGCACTAAATTTAAAATGTATTTTCTAGAAACCAATTATAACAAAAATAAAAATTATCCAGCAATTTTTTGTTTTGTGGACCATTTGGCGCCCCTTTGTGAGTAGCGCCCGGGGCATGATGCCCCCCCTTGCCCACCCCTCGCTACGCCACTGTTAATTACTTAGTCAATTGTCCTAGAAATTCATCAGCGTATCTATTATTGACAAAGTATCGACTGCACTTAGCATATTTTATGTACAGAGAGCAGAATAAAAAAGTGAACACCCTGAATAACTTTTGATCTAATGATGGATGGATCCCATATTAGGATACAATTTTAATGGTTTAAGGGTCTAATCTTAATTATGCTAATTAATTAGCGCAGGTGTTATTTTAAGTTAAGAAACCAGATGTCTTTCGAAGTCATCAACAACGACAGAATTAAATAGCATTCTGAACTTGAAATATGTTTCAAAACACTTTTACAGAAGTACAAAAGGAGGTTACTGCGAAACACATGAAATAATTACGTAATTCACGTGACGTTTTCAGTCCAGAAAATTAATAATCGGACCTCTTAGTTTTCAAATAATATTTTCTTTTGACGAAATGATGACTGATGGTAGTAATAAGCCTTAATTTATAAAAGTTGATTATTAAAACTAGAAGTACGATAAAAAAAATAAGAAATCCTGTGTTTAATAGAAAGGTATTAGCATGATAATATGACATGTTGTTAAATTTTTAACACTTTGCTGACAGATCGAATTGCGCTTGAGTATAAACTAGCCACCGCATATTTTTTACAACAAACTATTATCAAAGGGGGAGATCTTTCTGGTCGATCATGTTAAGCTAATTGGACTAAAATTTGACCAAAAATATAAAAAACGTTGCTCTCAGAAGACTCTTTTTAGAAATAACGAAGCCTAATTTTATCTGGAACGTACATAAATTCGATGCATCCACTTTTTTTTACGATATGAATTTTGGATTTCAACTCATATGCATCGTGTTTCATAATCACTGCCCTTAATGAATATTTATTTTGAATCCATTTTAAAATGAAGTAAAATAATATACACTTTGGGGATAGCTAATTAATATTGATGTAGAAAAAAATACAAAAATGTTACCAAAATCTGACGACTTATTTATTAACAAAAAAGGCATGATTAAAAATATTATCTGTTAAATGGTCGGTTGGAACTGAGAGTAGGAAAAAGGACCTATAAAATAATGTAACCAATACATTTCGCGGACAAGGGATTCTTAAAATTATTGAAAGAAGAGGGAACACTTTCTAAACTTAAATTTGGATAATTAAACTTTTTTTATATGAATTTACATTAATATGGTGAGGAGAAAAAAATGGGCAAATCAAAGAAATATAAACTGCAATAATAAATAACATTATTAATAAATATTTTTAAATCAATCAATACTAAATTGACCTTAATAAATATAAATTAAAATTCAAAAATTATGATTTATATTTATTTTGGTAAAAAACAATATCAACGTACTTTCTTATTATATTTAAATTTTGAAAATTAATTACTAGTTATTATTTATTCATTTCGGAAAATTAAATGAGGAAAATTTTTGTGTAAATTAACATTATTATTTACATTGATAGAAGATTAAAAAATAAACACCTTATGACCACAAAATTCTTTTAATATTAACGGAAAAATAAGCACAATTTACGTAGGAAAGTGTTTCGAATGTGTCGTATAATGACGACATTAATTACTAAAATAATGTTTTTTTGACGCGATTTCATCAAGATTTCCCACTTTCCGATCTGGAAGAATCATTGACGCAAAAGTTTCACTCAGACACTGCATAAAACGCCGCCACATTTCTTCTTTCAACGCAGGTTACGTTTGCATTTTTTTTTTTATAAATGCAAGAATTAAACTTTTTCCTTCATCGAAATTTATCTAAAGGTAGGCAGTAATATAAATTATGTCAAATTAAAGCAATATTAACATTTTGACAAATAAATATTGTCAATATGCAAAAATAATTTTTAAATCTATTTAAAATTCATAATCTATTATATATAATTCTCTTACGTGGCTCCCAAATTTTGGCTGTATTTCTTTTCCGCCGGTGGCAACGTTTGCTTTGTTTTGTTTACGTTTTGAAAACATCAAAGCATTCTGCCTTTTAATGATGTGTTTCTGATCTAATATATATAATTCTCTTACGTGGCTCCCAAATTTTGGCTGAAGTACTTTGTACAACTAAATAAGATTCTTTTCACAACAGTTAAATATTTACTTTATTTTCTTCATTCATAGAGAAAACAGTCGGCAAAGAATTCTGTTAGGTTAAAAAACATTTCGCTAAAAAAATAACGAATTCTAAAAGAAATAAAAATAAACAACTTAAAAAATAAAAATGCTGTTGCCAGCCATAGAATTTTTTGAAAGTTAACTTAGCAACATAAATCAAAATGACATAGAAGCGCAACTAGATCAAAATTATGATACCTGAGCGCTTGACGTAACAAATCCTTCAATTCTAAAAGTGTTGTATCGCCAAATGCCCAAATTAACAATTGTGTTCTTAAAGAAATTCTATAAAAAGTTTTAAATAAACAACCTACTTCTACAACTGCTTCTTGAAGAACTTGGCTCATAGATTAAAAATATTGTTTTAATTTTACAGTACTAACTTTACTTCTACTTTCATTATTGCTATGACCCTCTTTCATTACATTTTACAACTTCATGCTAAATTTGAGGACTTTAAGTTGTTTTGTGGTTGAATACTGACATTTAGAAATGTGTACATAAAAAAAATAATATTTAGAGGTTAAGAGTTGCCTCAGAAAAATTTGAATTGTTGACATTGAACTTAACAATGGAAACAATCGTTTTTGTGAAAAATTGAATTGTATTGTTGACATCAAAACTAAAAATATTGTGTTTCAACTTAACAATACTACCTTAATTTATACTTTAGAATTGCCTCGGAGAAATTTGAATTGTTAGCAATGACTTAAACAAAAAGTTTTATTTTAACTGACAAATACTATATTATAATTTTAACTTTTTCTATGACTATACTCATTTTCTTACTCTTTTCTTTGTTTTTTATGCATTTTATATTTTTGTGAAAAAATAAAAAACTTATAGTTATAAAATAATAAACAGGGGGCGAAGCCTCCTAGTTTATCAATATAAATGTACGTCGAACAAAGAATAATTAAATTAATTAATAAAATGAAATTATGATTTATATTAATGTAAAAAGAATATTTACATGTGTTCCTAATTATATTTACATTTTGAAAAATAATTATTATTTACAAAACAGTAATTATTTATTTACCGTAATGAAATGAACAAAATTACTCGGTAAGTTTACATTATTTACACTGATTGAAATTAAAAAATAAACACGACCATTAAACTTAATAATAATAACGGAAAAAATTGGCATCATTTGCGTAGGAAAGTATCTCTAATGTCGTGTAATAGAGACATTAATTACTTAAGGAAATTTATTTGACGCGATTTCGCCAAAATTTCCCTCTTCTTCAATCTGAAAGAATCATTGACGCAAAAGTTTTATAGGAGGCCTTGACATTGCACAAAACGCCGCCACAGTTTTTTCTCAGCACAAGTTTCGTTTGCTTCCTCCCCTCCGACCCCAAACAAAATTTTCTTTTTCTTATGCATAAATTAGTCGAAAAATCTTTTTTATGACGTCAATTGTAGTTGGCGCCAGACAGGCTTCACCGATTTCTTATTGAATTGTCTATTGAAAACGCTTGCCGGTTCATTAATTTGATTGAACTATCTTATTTGTCATTGGAGCTGAATTTATGTACAATTTTTTATTTATTTATTAGTTGATATATTCAGTGGATAAATTTGTCGGGAATAAATAACGATATGAAAACAGAAAACAATTTATTGAAATTTAATTCCTCGTCGAATTAAGAAACGTATTTCAGTACGGAATGATTAGAACGTTTAAGTCGATTAAATAACTCGATTAATAAACCGATTAATTAATTAATCGATTAATTATGGCTTAGATTTTGAGCCAAAAGACAAAGAAAACAAAACAGCTGATGAAACATTTTAAAAATAAAAATAATTTTTTTTATTTTCAATATTTTTATTTATATATATTTTTTAGTATATATTAATAATAATATTTTAATTATTAATAATAATATTTTTTATTTTAAGATGAAATAAAAACTATTTTGTGTCATATCTTTTTTTAAGATATTAAGTTCTATAACTTACCCAACAGAAATCTAATAACAATTCGAAAATGTTTGTTATGAAAAAGGTAATTTAATAAGAATAAACATATTTTAAATGATGGGTAGTAGGATTGCAGCATAAAATATTGCATGGTACAAAACTCCTTGAAAATAAACTGGCACCTTACAGGTTTTCCATATTTGTAGCTTGAGAGCATACGCAAAAATTACTATTCGTAGCAGAATTATCAATCTATCTTTACGTATAATAAAATAAAGAATTTGTGTGTGTGTATCTGTATGCCGGATTGTGGTAAACGGTGGACTCTAATTATATAAATTCAACATGAAGGTAAATAGTAAAGTGACCACAAGTCCCGATTTTGGCGGGATAGTTCCGCTTTTTGGTGAACTGTCCCGAGTCCCGCCGATTTTTAAAAATGTCCCGCTTTTTAGAAAATATCTGCATTTCTTATTTTAAATGTACTGTAAAAATATATTACCTATTATTTATAAAGTATTATGGTAAATATAAAGAAATAAAAAATACATTAAAAAAACACCTAAAATGCAAGCAGAGTAAACTAAATAAGGCAATGTACCGAGTTAGATTTACTCGGTGGTGTTCGATCATTGTCGTTACGTCTCGACTTAATTCAGATAAGTGCAGACAGTGCGGTTTGTTATTTTCAATTTGACGTTCGGTTTGACTCATTATTTGATTGACGAAGGAAGTGGTAGAGCAATAGTCGCCACAACGTAACGGTCAATAAGGTAAAATTTAATACTCTTTTTTAGCCTTTGTTGTAAATTTTTTATTTATTTCTAGTATTTACCC
>NC_092207.1:10330154-10355573 GCF_043381705.1 Parasteatoda tepidariorum | reverse complement strand
CACTAACGTAAATTTTGGTGGAAAAGCTAGAAGAGGCATCAATAACGTTTTTACGAAACTTAACGAACATTTGAACCAAAAAATTATTGGAGTAGGTTGTGCAGCTCACATTCTACATAATACTATTCAAACAGCATCTGACTTACTTCCAGTTGATGTTGAAAATATTATTGCAAAAATTTATTCGTATTTTTATATATATACTGTGCTTGTTGAAAGTTTGAAGGATTTTTGTGAAAGCGCAGAAATCGAATACAAAAGAATTCTTGGTTACAGCAAAACACGATGGCTAGCTCTTTTACCAGCTGTAGATAATATTTTAAAACTATACGAACCATTAAAATCATACTTTTTATCACAAAATAAATGTCCAAGAATATTGCAGCTCTTTTTTGAAAATGACACATCACAAATTTGGCTTCAGTTCATCCACAACCAAGCTACATTATTTCACAATGCTGTGAAAATTGTTGAAGGGAACAAAATTTCAATTACGGAAGTGTCAAATGAAATCAATAATTTAAAAACAAAATTACGAGAAAGAATTCATAACGATTACATTTCTTTAATTATTCGAAATGACATCACTAGGTTGGAAGAACAAGGTGCCATTAAACGACCTGATTTTCTGAAACATGTCAAAATTTTTTACAATAGCTGCTTGGAATATCTTGAATGGACAGTTCAATTCGAAGATATTAAAAATTTTCATTCGGTGACATGAAAAAAGGAGATTTTATGGGAACATGTGGAAAAATCTTTTGAATATATATTAGTAACCATTTTCCGAAAAATGATATTTGCGAAAATGATCTTTTTGATGAGGTGTCATTGGTAAAAGGATATGTTACAGATGAAAAAATTAAATGTTGGTTGTCTGCAATTGTGGAAACAGACAAAAAATGGACGGAGTTATTCCTTCATTTTAAACAGAATAATATTCCTTATCAAAATATTTTGAAAATTGTAGAATTCGCGCTCTCTTTCAGGAACAAATGCAGCAACAGAACGTGTTTTTTCTAGTAACAATAAAATATGGACAACTGAAAAAACGCAGTTGAACATTAAAACTTTAAAATCTATATTAAGTGTAAAATATAATTTGACCATTCAAATTATATTACATTTTACACAATTATATTTTACGAATGTACATGAATGTACGATACGTACACGAATTCATGTGAAATATTTCATGACACTTTTTGATAAATGATCCGAATCTATTGCAAAGTATTCACTCGGATCAAAAATATAACGTGAAAGAAAATCATAATTTTTTTTAAGTAAAAAATTTAAATTGATTAAAAATCCTGATATTCAAATTATTATTTTTTGCAAATATTTGTAACAGTAACTATAAAGTTACTGTATTGGTAACTATAAAGTTACCAATAACTAATAATAAGTACATTTTTGTACAAGTGTATGAATGTATACAATAAAATATATATAATTAAATTGTAATTCTCATTTCATCTCATTTGTCCCGCTTTGTCGCAATGAAAATGTGGTCACTTTAAAATAGAGTACAATTGCAAACGAAGAGGCCCGATTATTGATTTTTAAATTCGGAGACATTTAAGAAATGTAATTTTCTCATTGGCTTAGCGGAAGCCATCTAAGTCATAAACGATTCAGTTTTGACAAATATATGAAAGACAACAGTGGTGTCTGTTTGCTTATAGCTCTAATAAAAAAAGTTTTTATTGCACATTCTGAAACGCTTAATTATTTTTAATTCGTTATGCCAGGTTATCTGAAAGATCAAATTGATCGTGGTAGCATAAGCAAAAGCAAACTACAACACCAAATTTTTATTTCTAAGTTCTTCTGAAACCACGTTTTTATTTTGTTTAAAGTTATGCTTTTAAGTCGTTATTTTACAAAACTAAACAATTTAAAACGGACGGTAATTGAAATAAAAACGAAAGTTTTGTACTGAAAGATAAAATTATTGGAAAAATGGAAATAATTCGCTGAGGAATAAGCATACAAAAAAAAAAAAACACCCATATTATTATTGATGGCAAGGATAATTAATTTTTGCAAATTACTAATTAAACTACAACAATAAGCGATGTACTAAAAGGCAA
The DNA here is from genome assembly GCF_043381705.1 of Parasteatoda tepidariorum. NCBI lineage: Eukaryota > Metazoa > Arthropoda > Arachnida > Araneae > Theridiidae > Parasteatoda > Parasteatoda tepidariorum. The sequence goes on along the minus strand of NC_092207.1, from coordinate 10,353,477 downwards.
AATTAATTGAGAAATGTTACTCAGATGGCTTAAGAGAGCGTAAAAAATCAGCAAACTATTATTGATATCAATGATGCTTAATTAATTTTAATAATATTTACTAAATGGAAAAAAATACGCAATGAGCTAAAAAGAAAAATTAATGAAGAAAATGTACGTATTCGTCACGGGGTACCATAAAAACCAGGGGTGCCGTCGACATAATATTATTGATACCAATAATGCTTAATTTTGGTAATGGGCACTATTGGCCTTATGGTAGTTGGCTTAGTTTTATGTAGGTGAAGTTTTGAACGATACCAAATATTCTCTCATATAGGTACAACGTATTTTAGAGTAAACTTGGTGTAGATTACAACTACAACAATACTATGCATTTTTATGACAGATTTATTATATAGATAGATAGATAGAGTAGATAGACTGTGCAAATTTTAAATATCACGAGTCGCCTTGAGCAACAGCATTATGCCGGATGATGCTGGATACAGTTAGCCTTTATTTTGATAGGATGAACTGCTAAAATTTTGCTCTGCTTAATTTAATAATGTAAAGCAACTGAGAAAGTCAACAAATAATAATAAATAAAAAAAAACAAACATTGGGAACATTTTAACTTTATTATTTGTGCCGGTATTTGTCTGAAAATTTTGTAGTGTTGTTTAGTGCAGATTTATTGATGTTTTTTTCCCCTCCCCGCACGAAGAACGGGCATTCAGCTAGTTAGAAACAAAAAGAATAAAAATTAAACACTATGATTCAGTAAATCTTGGTTCCAAAAAAGTACGAGAGCACAAAAACTGTAATGATGAAGAAAAAAAAAATGTTTTTGAAATTGCGCGAGAGGTATTTTCCCCTCAAGAACGAATTAGTGGAAGACGAGGTGAAATGAATAAAAAATTTACTAATATTTTTTCCTAAACCATAGTTTACACATAATTACAAAAACACAATACACAAAATAACAAAAAATACAATTAATGTCCCCTTTTAATGTTGCATTTCCCTCATCTAGCAAATTTTTATTAATTTTTTTGAGCAATATCTTAAAACTTGAAAAATGAGTAATATATTTAAAATAGATAATTTAATCTTGAATAATACGTACAATCTGATGTTGTTAATTTACGTCGCACTAGAGCTGCACAATGGGCTATTGGCGACGATCTGGGAAACATCCCGGAGGATGATCCGAAGACATGCCATCACAATTTTGATCCCCTGCGGAGGGGATGGCACCCCCGCTTCGGTAGCCCGACGACCTGCGCGAGAAGTCGAGCACTTTACGGTAGCACAGTTTAACGAGGACCCATACCGCCCACCCTCGGTCCCTACGCAGACTGATCCAAGTGGTCACCCACCCGCACATTGACCGTAGCCAGTGATGCTTGACTTCGGTGTTCTGCTGGGAACCGTGTCTTAACGATCTGCGGGACTCGTATGTAACAGTTAACGCCTCGAAAATTAGGAACTTGGTTAAAATAAAAATCTAAATAAAATAAAAATAACAACTTAATTAATCAAAAAAAAAATTAGCTCCATGTTTATTCTGCTAACTCTTCTCGATAAATTGTGAAATTTATAACCCTAAATAAAGGACTCATGTGCGTAAAATTTAAAATTTACTATACCTAATGAGTGAAAAAAATTCTATGTTAAATAAACCTTAAACATTTTTTAAATGGAAATCCTGCTATTTATTCTTATTTATAAACTGTAAAAAAGCTTCTTTGATTGAAGATGCCCTGGACTGCAGTCCATGTAAGGCCCATGTCTATAACCACCTCAGTATAACAGTTTTAATTTGGGGGAGAAGTTACTGGAATTGTTTAGAAACATCATCTTATACGGGAAAATGAAATTATAAAATAATTAAGCTTACCTCCTCATAATTGGTTATCGATGATCACGCAGCAAATAGACGTAATAGCAGCAAATCACGCATCAATAAGACGTGACGTCACATCATGTTTTGACCTCAGTCTTGTGACTGTCCGAAATGGAGAAAACGGCTTAGTTTACACTGTTACGAGTAATACATAGTTGTAGTGATACAGAAAAGAAAAGCAGCTGTCCAACGTACATTTGAAAATACTTCTTTTTTACGAATTCGACATTAGATAATTATAATTATACATCAATTTTTAATATTTGCAATCATCTGCTCGCTTTTTTTGATAAAAAATTCGTCAGTGAAAATCAACGTATGGGTCATTTAAAAAGCCGTTCGCCATGACGTGCCTATTTAGTCTGTGGTGTTAGCAGTTATCACATAATAGTGTAGGTCCCCCAATTCTGGTAGAATGAAGGTTTTGGTGCAAACTTCATGGGTGTCATAATTTCTTCCCTTAACAAAGCACTTTTATGGTAGTTGAACTTCTACACATTCATAATATCTACGTAAAATAAGATAATTTTGATTAATGCATTTCGATTAATGCATTGATGATTTAAATTCATTCTAGAAAAGAGCTCTAAAGATTTCTTTTAATGCCAGCATCTTCAAAACTGCCTTTAACTGTTTTTTCGTTGTTGACTTCTAGACTTTTTTAACATATAGTACTAGAAAAAAAATGGTTAAAATATAATAAAAGCACACTCACTTTTCTAACAATTGAAACATAATATTCTAATAATTCAATAATTATCAGAATATTTTTTTCCAATAATTGAATTATAATAATTAAAAAAATATTGCTGTTCTAGTAATTAAAACAAAATCCCATCCACCTTATTTGTTTTAAAACTTGGAAAAGTTTAAACAATCGATCATAAACGCAATTATTACTTATTATTTTTATCACCCCATCTCTCGTAAGTCTGTGTACTAAATAAACTTTGCTTATATGTTTCTGAAGATTAATAGAGACGAGATTGCAATTGAATTCTGTTTTAAGGAGAAAAAAATAGCAGTTTAACTTTGCATGCTTTTAAAATTACTAATTAGTATGATAAATTCTTAATATTGATGCCAGTTAAGATACCTCAGAAGTTTCTAGAACTTTTATTACACAACAGTACAATAAAAAAAAAATGCTCTCACAAACCCACTCTCCTAGATTTGAAAATGTGACTTTATATTGCACCAAAGCATTCATACATAGCTAACTGCATAAATTCTTTAAAAACTTCCGTTTCTTGCAAAAGAAAACTTTTCATTCTCTTCTAAAAATAAACTATAATGAATGGGACAAAGAAAATCGGAAGAATGACTTGATTAAAAACACAAAAATAAATGTAATTTTTCTAAATCAAAAAGTTGTGGAATAAATTGAGTACAACTTCCGGATGTTTTTATAAAAAATATATATAATCACTTTAAGACACTTTTCTTCACCACTAGCAGATTTGCTTAATTTAAATATAAGCTCCAAATACAGAAATTTTGAGAAACGACCATCTTTTACGCATATTTTTGGAATCGTCAAAAGTAAAATCAAAAACTCGATGAATCACTACCAAGGAAAACGGGACTAAAAACTCCAATACTAGTTTGATTACCAGAAGCTTGAAGGCGTTTCTAGTAATTGATTTTCAAATCCTTTGTCTTCCAGCAATGAAGCAGGTTTTGATGTTTTAAAGCACACCTTTCACAAAAGTGATACTTTTTTTTATTTTACCTTGCTGTAACATAAATTATCGATCCCTAACATGCATACTATTTTACTTTATTTTTGAGATCGATTCTAAAAATATATATTAAAACCAGTTATTAGAAAACATCCAGTATAATGTATGTCTCATGTGATGTGTGTTTGCAGTGAGTTGCAAAAATATATAAACTAAACTTTAAACTCAGTGGCACAACAGCCCATGGAGGGCCAAGGCCTACAGTGCCCATCTCAGTTTTTTTGATCTTGGGCTCTTGGGATGTTCCGGCAGTTAGGTGGTCGGCCGAACGCGGAACCCCCAGTGTTTAGTACCCAAGCAGGCTTGGTACTAGTTTTATCGACCCACCAAAAATATATACATTAGTTTTTTATTATTTCATAGTTAAAAAAAACATGCAATATTAATTAACAGTCAAAAATTTATGCACATTGGAGAACTTTTTGTGAAACCCAAATTGAGATACACTGCCTAAAAGTGAGTATGCCTGAAGGTGAATTTTTTTTTTTTAGTATTTTTTGTGTACGACCATGCAGCAAGTAATCCTGCTTTGGATAATAGGGTGTTTAGAAAAAAGTTTAACGTAATATATTGTTTAAAAGCTGCACAATGAACCACACTAAATATGATGACAGAACAAGAAAAGTAAACAAATTATATTTATTATATACAAAGAACTGATAATTATGTATTCATATCACAGAGCGTTTCCTAATAATAATTTTTTTTTACAAATAAATCCATACTATAGTTCAAAAAAAATATATATATGGTAATACTATGAATTCAAATGCTACTACATTTGTTCATATCGCTATGAAAAAATAGCATATTTATGCACATTTTACAATATGCCAGGGCTGTGCTTAGGCCACCCAGGGCCACTAAAAAATCAGTTCAGTTACTGGGTTTAAGTTAATCAATTTTAAAATACATATATTCTTAGAATATAATTTAGATATATCTATAGTTTTCTTTGTCATACAATCAAACAATTTGCAATATATTGAAGAATTTAAAAAATTTAGGTTTTATGTCTTTCAACATTCCAGTATGTTCAATAGCAAATTTAAAAATGTAGCCGATATGTTTTGGGCGGCCGCTAAAGCACTAGGCACACCCCTGACACTAATTATATAAAAATGTCATGGAAAGGTTGCTCAAAACAAAACTAAAAACAAACAAAAATGTAGAGGTTTTATCAGTACAAGAAAAAAATACACTGTATGATAAATTAAAATTTTTGTTTCAAAAGCTATTGCAAAATTTAATTTTCGTGATCCCTCTTTCAAACAAATTATTTTTTTAGCTTTCCTGATAATTTAGAGGTGAAAAAAATTTTTTAAGCCAAGAAAAACAAGTTTATTAGAATTAAGTATTTTTTTCATGACTAAGATGTAAGATGACATGACAAAAATCTGACATCTTGTAGTTTGTGATATTACTGTATGAGGAAATAAGTAAGGCACAGCGTCGGTGCACTTTTAATGTCAAACTCTAAAAAATCAATAATACTGAATAAAATATGAAATGCAGTTAAATTAACCACCTTAAAGTATCTTGTAAACAGAAATAAAAAAATAAGCAATCATTCACAAAAAAAAAGAAAAATATCAGAAAATAAGATGCAGTCAAAAAAATAAAATTGGAGTTACCAGTAATTTTTAAGTGTTTCATGGGCTTAATTGCATGGGCATAAGTTTTTCAGGAGCTGTAGAAATTATGAAAAATCCCTAGAAACCATCAACCTATCAACTAGTAACGAAATTTGCAGAAAGAAAAAGAATGACCGTGTAGCATTCTTTATAGGAAATGGTGTGTCATCATTTATAGGAAATAGTGTTTTAAAAAAATATTACTTAACAGTTTCATTGTTATGCTACAGTCCCAGAGTTAAATACAGATAATCATATTACAAAATTTCCTATGCAGGTAATAAAACCAAATATTATCCTGAATAAATTTTGTATTTAGTAATTAAAGGAGTAAATAAATGTTTGTCCTAACCTATTTTTGGCCAAAGGTGTGTAAATGCAAAATTTCAATAAATATTTTTTATTAACACCGTGTCATGTAATTTTTACTAATTTTATTTTTCTACTATTGTCAAGGGTTCTGAAGACATCTATAAAATATAAGTAATCCAATTGAAGTAACTGTTCCTGTTGAGCAATTTTCAAATTACGCTGCTTTTTTTTAAAAACTTGAAACAGTTATCGAAGAGTTCCGACTTTTTCAAGATGCATAATTATTCCACTTGATATTAATCATATATTTTTATGGTGAATTTAAGTTTCAAATTCTGTAAATAAAGTTAAAGTATCTTTATATATATAAAAATAGAGCTCAACTAAGTAATTAATCCATTGATTTGGCCAATTGTGGGTTCACCATTTTATTTTTAAATAAAATATTTTTCCTGCATGAAATTTTTTTTTTGTGTTTATGAATTGATTTAAGCAGATTTCAATGAAAATAATATATTTCATAAAATTTCTACCTAATTCTGGCCTAAAATAGGTTAATAAATAAATGTGCTTGATGTTCCCAAAACAAATTTCGATTTTTCAATTCATAAGTAAACATTGATAATGTTTTAAAAAATTAATGACAAGCATGAAACCAACATCCACATACATTTGAATCTATGAACAATAACCTCTTTTTAAATGATGTCTAAAAACTTAAACATATTTAAATTGATTCCACTGTGAAATCAACAGAAAACTCAAAGTTGATGAATAAAAATATTATTCCAACAAAATTTTACACAGTCAATAGGAATAATTTTCCTACAAATTTTCTTTATGAAAGAAATAAATGTAATACCTTTATCACAGGTGATAAACTATATTTCTAAATTTATGTACAAATTCCTGATCCTAAGTTTAAATATGTAAACTCAATACAGTGACTAGTTGAACAGATAGCAATAACAATAGTCTTGAAAAACAAAATTACAATTCTATTTAACAATACATCTCAAAAGACCACCATTAATTACATTATGGCACATAAACAATTAAAAAAAAAATCTTGTAACAATAATTCTTTAGTAGTAATTTATGCAAAGATTTTTTAAACACAAAAAATAATGTATAATGAACATTTCTTAGGTTATAAGATTTAAGTTAATGATTTTTGATAAGTTCCAATTTTATTGTATTTTTCTTCCTTTTTGCGATTTATTAGTATAGAATTTAAAGAGAAACTATAAATTATAAATAAAAAATTGTAACTTTATAAACCTTTCATATTTTTCTTAGGATTGTAATTTTACTAAACACAAAAATAATCAAAGCATAAAAACAATTTTTTTTCTTCTTGATAGTAAGAGTAATGTTACTAACCCAATTATGATTAGTTAGAATTTTCATGCAACACAAATATTTTATTCAGAGGAATTTTTATTGCATTGTTTTATCTTCTAAGAATGGTAACGTCACTTTTGATAACATTTAGAGTAACCTGATGCAATAAAATCATATGTATCTTAAAAATGTTATCAACAAATCAAAAACACATCAAATTTTTTTGTCCCATATTAATAGTGATAACATATAAATAGTGATAACATATAAATAGTGAATAACATTTTAAACATAGTGAATAACATAATAAACATAATGAAAAATACTTAAATTTCCGGGTTGCCACTCAAATCTGGAAAAAAAAGTTCCCTGTGTTTTCTCTGTATTATACACAATATATTAAGATGAAAAACACAATCACTGTGCAAATGTGTGAGCTATATTAGGTAACTAATATTAGTTTTAATTGCTGGAAAAACTAAGAAATAAGGAACAGTTCAACATATATATAAAAAAAAGAATACAGCAAATGAAATAGTATAGCATAGCTGAAGTATCTTTATGTATCTCATAGATTACAGTTTGAGAGGTCAACATTTTATAAAAGAAGAATAAGAAATAAATGTTCCCTGTATTTTCCCAGCTTATAAGGAAAATTTCAAAATTCCCTGTTATTTCAGATAATTTTTTAATTCCCTGTAATTTCCAGCTTTTCCTTATTTTCCCAGTGGAGAGGCAACCCTGATTTTTTAACAAGAGAAAAATTACTCTTATAAATTTTTCGAACAGACATAAAATTCTTAATAAAATTTTAAAAAATATACAGGACAAATGAATTCTCTGGAATATAAGTTCAGAGAGAAAAATTGCACATAGAGCTCCCTAGCAATAAATTTAATCAGATTTTCTTTTAGTTAAAAGAACATGAAATTGTTAATTAATGATTAGTTTAATTTTTGGATTGATTCTAGAACAACACAACAAATAAATATTAAAATATATATATGTATATAAGAAAGGGAAAAATTAAATTAGAAATACAATAATATATTTTTTTATTACTTTAGTACTTATACGAGTTAAAAAAGTTAATTTCTATCTGAAAATATATTTAACCTATGAACTAATATATTTTGCTAAATACATTTATCACAGTTAAGTTAAAAATTACTTAATATTTAGAAAAAGAAAAAAAAAATAAGTGTCTAAAGATCATTTAAGTAAATTAAAACAACTCATTTCAGATGATTAACAAAATTAGGAACTTAGAACAAAATATACAATGTATTTAAGAAATGTACAAAAGAAAATCGTAATAAAATGTATTGAATGTAAAATAAAAAGGTAGAATTTATCATACCACCAAACAAATACATAGAAATTAAATGTCAGACAATTGTTCATCACCAGATGAACCGCGTATCTTCTGCAACTGGAAGCTCGACTTACGGTTTGACAACTGCTGCGTCCGCAGTGACAAGTCAGCAGAAAACTCTTCATCCTCCATGTTAGTTTGGGAGCCCTCCTTTACGGTATCCGAGGAAGGCATTGATGGAATATAAAATATCGAATCATTCAAAACTTTAGGTTTCCTGGGTTTCGAGTCTTCCTCGGCATGTTCGTCCTCAGAGTTTGTGCGAGAACTTTCAGCCGTCCAAACGTTCGAAGGTGTCGTAAGCAATTGACTATCGATAATACCGTTGGCGTCGTGAGGTACGGACAAGGAAGAGTTGAGGTTGGGGAAGCTCGAGTGATGGTGAGCTGTGAGCTTCGATTGTATTATCTTTTTGGCAGATATATCCTTCGTCTCCAGTTCGAGTGTTTCTAGGGATTTCTCCAGTTGCTTTATTTCGTTGAGTCCCTTGTCTAAAGAACTGCTCAGGGCATTGGATGCATCTTTGCTTTTAAGAGAAGTTTCCACAGTCTGAAGGTTTGCATTGTGAGGTAACATGGCTACCATTTCTCGCTTGAGAATTGATTCAGCTTCATTACTGGAATTCATGACAATGGAAGAGACGGATCGCAGTGAATATTCTAGGCCATTCTGTGTGGGTTTTGAAGTTGACCTTTTATCCTCATGAGTAGGGATACTATGATCATCACTGAAGTAAAAAAAAGTTACATTCATTGAAATTGCATACATATGCATACAAAATGCTTAACATGTTTTTTTTTTCAATAACTTTTCCGACTGGCTATAAACGCTCAGAAAAAAAAGTATCCAACTTTTCTAGACAGATTTTATCCAGTTTATTGTTAAGCCTTCATGTTAAACATAAAATATACATAAAAACAATTATACCTGCAGTTAGAGTTAAAAAATTTTTTAAAAAATATTACATTATTTTAGTTTTAAAAGCACCCCAAACTTACATTTATTCATTTTCCCTAACTTTTTAAGGTATTTTAGCCAAATTTCATTACATTTCCTTTTATTTTTCCAAACTGATAAAATTCCCTGTTTCCCCCCTGATTTCTTTGTCGTGTTCTGCCTGCTAATCAAAGCCTTTTCTTCTCTACAAAGCTCACAACTTGTTTCTTAGCTGTTTGAAGCTATTAATTTTTAGGACTGATCTGATAATTCTGGCACAGAATTTCTGGAATGAAACTGCAGCACTTCTTTCTTTAATCTTTATAAATTCAAATTTACTCAACGCAGTATATTTTGCAATTTAGCGTATATTTAGCAACATGAAAATAAACTAATATATATAAAAATAAACTAATAAAAAATCACATACTGGTAAACAAAAGTTGCCGTAATCCGAAGGTTACATCATTATAAACAAAGAATATCATGGTAATCAGAAATGGGATTTCAGCAAAACTTATGGAAACTTATCGCCAACTTTATCCTTTTATCTACTCCTTAACTTAGAAATGTTTTAAAAAGGAGTTTTAGCAATTTTTCTGCATTCGTTTGCTTGCTTCTTAAAAATAATTTTTATGAAAAATAATCTTCAGAGCTTGCTGTTGTGTTGGAGGATTTCTGCTACCAGATTAATAACTATGAAAAAGTTCATGCAAAGTTGATCTCCGCTTAAAGTAATGTCTAACCTGCAGATCTGTACTGGGTTATAAAAGTCTCAGAACCAATTTTTAAAGTGAATATTCATCAATTCTAGAATGGAAGTGTTTTTAATGTTTTCCACAGCATCAAAGTTTATTCCTGTAGTAAAATTTTCAGTTTTGAAGGCGAGAAAGTTTGTGCATGGTGAGTATGAAATGTATGGTAGAAAAATCTTTTTTACAGCCCTCTGAAACTAAAAAAGTTGCAAAAGGAACTCAGATTAAAACTGTTGAAGACATAAAGACTTTAAAAGTTGTTTCTGAAACCTTAACAATACATAAGCGTACTATGACAAGTTGAAGGTAATTTTGAAACGCATTAAATACAAATGTAGACCTCATAATATTTTGGAGTACACAAAAATAATATAGCATTGCACAGTACATGGTCTGAAAATTTAGTCTGAACATAAATTTTTGACTTGTATGGTCAAGAGATTTGCAGAACAGGCCTAAAAAATCTCATGTTGCTGTTTCAATCAATTTATTTACTTGTTTGCTTTCTTTTTAGGGTTGGCCAAAAAGAAATACAGATGTTTAAAAAAACAAAATGAGTGAATTTTGTCTTTAATTGAAACATATTTCTGAATTTAAGTGCATTTTACAAAGCTTCTTCACATCAAGTAAACAAAGAAATTTATGCTGAATATGAATAATATGGTATCTTACTAAATATAATCAAGTCTATGAAGAGATTATAACCATCGTTGAACAGACGACCCAATTTTACGATTTACGACTACTAATGTTCAACTGCATAGCCTTGTAATTTTGAACCAATCCAGAAGACAAGGAAACTCCTGAATCAGTACCCCCAGAGGTATGATATGTTATGGGACCATGGAAGACTTTGCAACTCGGCAAATTTAACGTGCATCAGTCAACATTTACTACACGTGGAGTCTTCGACTGGGGGGATCGAACCCACGACCTCTCGGACATGGGCCCAGTGCCCTACCAACCAGGCTATCCCAGCCCCTTAAGAAGGGATTAAACTTTTTTGTTAAAAATATTTGAGCACATTTTTTTTTATCCACAGCTGTTAAAAATGTACTTTTCAATGCAAATCTGAAAATGCACAATGAATTTACAGTTTTTTAAACACCAAATTTTAAAGATAAAATCTCAATTATTTTCACATATATTTCAATTTAAAAGGCGCATTAGTTTGCCACAAACTAGGATATCGGAATTAATATAACTTACTTGCTAGAAGAGAACTTTAGTTCAATCAATGAACTCAAATTAGGTAATGTGGCACTCAAGTCTTTTGTGGTCAGCCGGAACAAAATACGAAGCTGCGTAAGGAAATAATATATTTTTTTATTAAAGCAACTTTCCACATAATACAATAAAAAAGTCAAAATGCAAAGTAATCATTTAGGTTAATGATGCTTACTATAGCCATCAACTTTAAAAAGAAAAAATCAAGTAGACTTTGAGAAATATAAATTTCTCACGAACTATTATGCAACATCTAAAACATTTTAAGCACAGAGAATTTAATGGATTTTTAAAGCGAATAAGAAACAAAAAACTATATTACGCTAACTTTAAATGCAATATTTCCTTTTTATGACTTAAATTAAATGAACTTGAACATTGGTGATCAAAATGGGCTACAGGTGGCGTAGAGCAGAACTTGGTACCTATGGCAACTGTCACGACGTTGCCTCGTGACAATTCTCGTGATGAAACTTGTTAATTAAAAAGTTGATTAATCTCCCGCGGTCTCATATCGCAATCGAATTACAATGGTCAGTTGAACTTTTAACTTTCTAGAAATTTGTCACAAGATTATGTTTGATTTGTCGACCTTCGGATGCATGATAAGATTTTGTTTGACCCCTTGAAATAAAATATATAAATAAACTCCATAAAAAGAGGAAACACGGAGAATACAGAGAATTCCGTCTGATTGCAAGAGAGACTCTCAATACGAGCAGCCATGGGTAAGTGTGGTCCTCCTCCTCCTCCTTATATAATAGTATAACGATTAAGTAATAAATAAAATATAATTATAACTTTTAATTTGGATTCTTTAATTAAAAACAATACCCGTCACACTACACTTCGCATGCTTGTGGAAAGTCATAGGAGAAGGAAGTACGTTAGTTTCTCTCTTGATTTTCAAATAGATAAAAATCTTTAAAATAAGGAAACTATACGGAACTGAAAACTACATTGAACATAGTTCTAAAAGACAAACGCAAATAAAATATTTTTACTGTGTTCATTATATTTTGGAATCTATCATTTTAGAAATTTATAAACACCTAGCTTATTATGGAGAGTAATTAATTTTAAAATAAAGTATTCTGCTGAATAAAAAAAAGAAAAAAAGACTATTTTAGAAGATTGAAATAAATAACTGAATGAAAAGAAGCTTACTTCAACACTTTGCAGAATTTTTATTGAACACATTTTTCGTTATTTTATATTATTTAGGTTAGAATAAGTGAAGTTAATTAGTTAGCATATTAATAATTTATGCTTATGAAATACAGTATGAAATACCAGTGCCTTTTTCTGTGTTAAAGGCAAAATCTTCCAAAGATGGCTCACTTCCTAACAATAATTTCTCAAATTTGCACTTATTTAGATCTAAGAGAAACATTTATTCATCATTGAAATTTCAAAATCACTTATTGATAAATGTTTGTATCTGAATGAAGAAAAAAAATATTCTAGCTACATTTTTTATTTTAGTACAAATATAATTCTGATAATTTAACAGTTATCTTTTAGTAACTATTAAACTGTTTTTTATAATGAAAAAAAAAATACTAAAATATATTTTTGCTGGTAATTAGAGCATCAGAAAATATATAAAAGAAGCACAATTGTCTCATCTGGGTCAAAGGATTAATGTTTAGCAGCAATACTTTTATACAAACAATTAAATGAATAATAATAAAAAAAAAGTTTTTTGTAATAATCAAAAAGAGAGAAAAGTGTGTCCGGAGCTGGATGTTAAACTTCACTGTTTAGATTTTTTTTTTTTTTTTTTAAAAAAAAGGAAGTTTATTTTAAATGTTATTAAATCAGTTTCCATCAAAATTTCTAAAAGTTTTCCTTTTTAAATTTATTAAAATAATGTTAAAATTAACAATAAAATTACCTGTGCTATATCTTTATTCAATAAAAATACTCCATATTCAAAAGGCTTTCTATCTCTTCCTTTCAAATGCAAAGGAAATCTACAATAAAATTATTCAAATTAACCTAGAAAATGGCTGTAGATACCTTGTACCAGAATACAGAATTTACAATGAATTTTAAAGTGAATTTTACAATAAATTTTTTAATGTATAATAAAATTATTCAAATTAATATAGAAAATTGCTGCAGATACCTTGTACCAGTATATAGAATTTACAATGAATTTTAAAGTCACATCCTTTTGCACTACTCAATTTATTTAACTTTGATGCAGGACTGTTGGATAATCTCACATTAAACATCATTATGTGATAAAATTTGAATCCAGAAATTAAAAAATGTTAACAGTTAACAGAAAAAAGAATAACAAAATAAAAAAACAAAGAGATTAAAATCTATTAAAGATGCACACATGTGCTTAAAAAGTATTAATTTTAGGATAAATGAAACTTTTAATTTCTTGGTTCAATTTTTTTATACTAATTAGATATTCAAAAGCCTTTTTATCCCTACCTTTCAAATGCCAAGGAAATCTATAATAAAATTATTCAAATTAACCCAAAAAATTGCTGCAGATACCTTGTACCAGCCAATAGAATTTACAATGCATTTTAAAGTCACTTGCATCTTTTTACCTCATCCAATCGATTTAACTTTGAATGCAGGTCTGTTGCATAATCTCACACAAAACAGCGCTGTATGGTAAAATTTGAATCCAAAGTTTAAAAAAATTTTAATAGTTACCATAAAAAAATTAATAACACAATTAATACAAAAAAAAGATAAAAATCTCCCAAAGATACACAACATTTGCTAAAAAAGTAAATATTTCAGAATAAATGAAATTTTTAACTTTATGGTTCATTTTTTTACATTAATTAGATAAAATAGTCATAATAATTTGCTTTGAAATCTTCTAACTATATCTGTTTGGAACTATTTATACCAAATACTTTTATCATCAGTATCAAGTAAAAACATATTTTATAATTAATAATTAGTTAGATATTCAGACATGCTACAGCAATTTTGGGAAAACAAATTACAAATTTATTAAAAAATACAATTACAAAGAATTTAATAGCATATGTTTTTTAGTACATACACCATTACACTGACCCTTCCCTTAAAACGAGCAATGCATAAAATCCTACTAGCTATTCCATTGAACTAAACTCAGCTGCGTGACAGCCCATAGAGGGCCAAGGCCATAAGTATCCATCTCAGTTTTCTTGACCTTGAGCTCTGGGGTACAAGAGCAGATGTTTCGGTTGGGTGGTCACCCCAATGCGGACCCCCGCCAGTGTATAGTCCCCAAGCATGCTCGGTACTCCTTTTATGGATCCAATGATGGGATGAAGGCTGAGTCAACCTTGTCTGACCCGAGGATTGAACCAAGAGACTGGGGCATGTGAGCAAAATACTAAATACAAAAAAAAGGGGTCACTTACTCTCTAGAGTTATCAGGCAAACAACTTGATATGTGATCAACAATGGTGGAACGAGAGCCATAGAAATTAATTAGATATCTTAGAGGAACATTTAAGAACTGGGATATCATAAGAACACTATGACAGACATATCCTAAGGCTACTGCAATCATCACATCATCATGACCTGAAAAATAAGATATATTTGTTAGAACATCAGACATAAAATTTCAAAAAAAAAAAAGAAAGAAAACCGGTTTAAAAAAATCACATTTAATACTATATAAAAATAAATTACAACAAGTTTTCAACTTTTAAAACAAGATAATTATATAATTCGATATATAGAATATTTCCAACAGGAAGAGAAAGATAGCATTTGAAAAAAAAGAGAAGGGTTCACATCTTTGAATATTAGGGACAAAGTTTTAAATTATTAATTTACATATGGAAAAGGCAGATAGCAAAACTGACCATAGAAACCTTAGTACAATGGCCACAACACAGAGTGAGAAAAATTAACAAGTGAATGATCCACAATAAGATGTTGCAAGAGAGAGATAGCTGTGCTGTACACCATAGAAACTTTTAAAGCAGGCATTTTGATTTAAAATCTATGAGGGTTTGAAATCACATTTTGTAGCATAAAAATTTATCCCTTGTCTTAATAACATGTTTAAAACTTTAATAAACACAATTAAAATATAAAACTGCGCTAATATAGTAAAGGTTTTTTAATAAAATTTTTAATCAGGGTAATTTTTTTTAAAAAGCTATAAATAGAAATTAGTATTTAATTATGCATAGTGTAGCTATATAAATAACAGTTCTGTTTCTTATAAAAACTTTTATTCACAAACAGTAACAAAAATGAAGTACCCATAATGGGATGGTTAAAATATTATAAAACAAACTAGAAAAACCTGTATGAAAACTCAAATATTATATGAAAATGCAAATTCCGAAACAAAACAAATATCTAACAAAAACCAACAACATTTAATCAACCAACGTAAAATCATTTATGAATATAAAACTTCAATATTTCCTAATATCTTTGCTGAAATAAGAAGTATTTTTAGGTGAAAGATTACTTTTGTTCTTATTATATTTTCGTAACTTACCAGCAAAGTTTTCAGAATTTGGAAGGTGCACGTTATGTATGCTAAAGCCCTTGCGATCAGGAAACTAATAAAAGAAAAGAAATACTGATATTATGAATAATCTTTTTTAATCTAAAGAAAGAAGATGAAAGAAGACTTAGCTTACTTCTACAATGGGATAAATGCAACTTAATTCAGATACTAATTGTTTTCTTCTCAAGTTCAGTTGAGCTTCAGTTTTCAAAAAAGATTCCCTGAAGTCTACATGAGACTTTGATAATTCAACACATTTTTCAACAGATCTTTTCTGTTCCTCAACACTTTTATTCAATTCGTTCTCTAAAAATTAATAACAACCAATAAGTGTCATGAAATAACCTTACATTAAATACTAAAAATATAAAAATGTTAAATCTGCCAAAAAATTCCCAAAAGTATGGCAGAATCTTGAGGAAAAAGCATCGTGTTTTTAAGATAGGTATTAGGGTATTTTATCTACATCATACTAGAGCTGCACAATAGGATATTGGCGACAATCTGGGAAACATCCCTGAGGATGATCCGAAGACAAGCCATTACAATTTTATTTCTTTGCGGAGGGGATGACTCCTCTACTTTGGTCGCTCAATGACCAGCGGTCGAAATTGAGCAATTTACGGTAGAACAGTTTAACGATGTTCGATACCACACACCCTCAGTCCTTTCATAGCCTGATCAGAGAAGTCAACCACCTACATATTGACCACAGCCAGTGATGCTTGACTTCGGTGTTCAACTGGGAATCGTGTCTCACGATCAACCATCACAATTTTGATCCCCTGCAGAGGGGATGGCATTCCTACTTCATTAGCCAGACAACCTGCGTGCGAAGTCGAGCACTTTATGGTAGAACAGTTTAACAAGGCCAGATNCCGCGCGCTTGGCAGACACCAAGACGCTAGGCCCGGTTAGAAACGGTGGCGTTAAAAACCACGTGAGAGAGCTCGGGAACAAAACAGAAAGAACGAGAAAGATCCGTGGGTGTTTTAAAAAAAGGGCCGCCGGCAGTATTGGACAAATTCAAGGACCTATCAAGTTTTTCAAGGACCTAAGACGTTTTTCAAGCACCTTCAAGGACCTAAATTTAGAAAAAAAAATTCAAGGACTTTCAAGGACTCTCAAGGACCGTGGGAACCCTGATTATAGAAAATTCATCTTTCTATTCACATTTCCACAAAAATTTCTTTTTAACGGTTGACCTTAATAATATGTGTTAGTAACCATATTTTTGAATATTCAAAGAAATATTATGTAAAAAAAAAGTAAAACATGCATATGGCAAAATACCCCAAGGGTCCTAATGAACTCATAAAAAAGGTTCTAATTTTTTGGGTGTGAGGGAAAAATACAAGAATTTTTTATTAATAAAGCAGAAAGGGGCAAAATCCTGTAGGCTACTGGAAAACAGACACCATAAAGTAAGCAGCTAGGGTGGTGATAGAAATGATAATAATCTCATGGTTTGATCATCTTTTTAATGCTAAGATACTAATTTCCATGTCAAATATCTTTTAAATGCAAAGTATTATTATATTTTTCTTAAATAAGAAGTATACATACTTTTTTTCACTAATTCCTCTCTATAGGCAGTAACATCTTTTTCAAGCGTAAAGCAACTTCTCTGTTGATACTGAAGTTCAGTTTTCAAAATAGATATTCTTATTTTTAGTAATTCTCTCTGAGCGTGGATATGGTGCATTTCTTGACTACTTTGCAGTCTGGCATTGATACTATTTCTCCTCCTCTGTACAGCAGCTCGGGTTTGTTTGATTGCCCTCTCCACAGTTTTGATCCTAAAACAATATTTGGATACCATTACAAAAGACTTTCACGCTGAAATACTAACACAAATCCATCTATAGGTTCACTTTTTTCTAGTATTGCTTAAATATTTTTTGGAACAGAAAGAAGAAATTCATTTGACTAAAGTTAATTTTATTTTTTAGAATTTATTTTTCTGAAAGAGAAAGAATTTTTAAAAACTTCCCTCACTGTAAAGAATTGGCAATAAACTTGAACCTCTTTGCTTATAAATTACCAAATTTAGAAGTTTCGTATTTATAGCTACTGATAAACTCTGAATTTTTTCGGGCTTTCTCCAACAAACTTCCCTGGCACTAATATATATATATATTGCCTTAAAATACCTTCAATAATAATAATTACTAATTTAAAGTAACAGAAACGTTGTGTTGACAGAAGAAAGTGCAGAATAAAAATATATAAAATGTTTTGACTGCAAAAATAATATTTTTTTAAATAAAATTGTTCTAATATTCTAATAAAATAGGCGATATTCTCACATTTTATAGGTGGATAAAGGCAATAATTATTTCCTCTTTCAAATTTCGTAAATCAATTCTTAAAGTTAAACAATTAAAACAGTCAAATATCTTCAAAAATAAATTAATTGTGGGAATGCAACTAAAACCTTTCATACAAAAATAATTAAGTGAACAGTTCCACATTTTCCCATTTGAAACTTATTAAATGAAAAATGATAAGTTTTGAAACAAAATTTAATAATGAATTTACTGAAAGTAGTAAATAAGTCAATGAATTTAAACTCTACACTGTAAAAGTTGGTGATTATAAAATTATCAATTTAGCTTCTTTTTTTGAAGAAATCAATAAAGTACTAAAAATCCTGTTAATAAATAGTACTTGTTTCTAAAAAAGGTAAAAATAATGTATTAAAAATGATTAAAAAAAAAAACTGGCTTGAGGCATCAAACACTAAAAAATAGAGGACACAAAACATACTAAATGGTAAAAAAAGGACCTATTTGAGAAACCTGCATTTTTTTTATTAAAATATAGATGCTGGTCAGTTTTACTCTAACAATCCTCTAAGAAAAAGAGTTTGTCCCAATGTTTATATTCTGGATGTGAATGTGGATTTAAAATTACAAAATTTCAATAATAATATAGTAATGACAATGAAATTTTTTTTTGAGGAATAGTTTAAAATTTAAATTTTAGTCTCGTACATGTACATTCCATTCCATTTTAAAAATTAGATGTTTCAGTGACCTAAATCCATGACTTTCAATGATTTTTTTTAAAAAAAAAATAGTTAAAATCATGACAAATTTTGCTCAACATCAAAATTCATGACTTTCCAGGTGTGCAGATACCCTGTAAATAAATTATGTTTCAAATCAGTTTGTCATTATTTCAAAGAAAAACTAAGTGGTTTAAAGTCACAAATTTCTCATGAAAAAAAAAAAAAAAAAAATGGCTGTGAAGCACTGAAAGGGGTTGATGAATGGAAGGAGAGAAGAGGCATATTGTTTTCAAATTTTAAAAAGAACAGGTAACTAAAAATAGTAGCCAAAAAATGCATGAAACAATACATTACAAGAATATTCCTTACACCTTAATTTATCAAATACAATGAATAATCTTTACCTAGATAATGTGCTTAATGTGCACGATGTTCGTAAGCTAGCACCATCAGCATCAAGTAAATCAGTGATACTAGACTTATGACTACTTCCACCAGTATGCTAAACAATAACATAAATTAACAATACATTTATTGAAAGAGAGTATCA
Source organism: Parasteatoda tepidariorum (assembly GCF_043381705.1). Lineage (NCBI taxonomy): Eukaryota > Metazoa > Arthropoda > Arachnida > Araneae > Theridiidae > Parasteatoda > Parasteatoda tepidariorum. The sequence continues at coordinate 10,334,197 of NC_092207.1, read as the reverse complement.
TATGTTTTTCACAGACAACATACTTTAATATTAAGATTTTAGATCTTTCAACAAAGCTTCATCTACATTATTAGTACATAACCTATTCCAGAAGAGAGCTACAGTAAAATTAATTTAGACTCGGAGAGATTCAGTTTTTATCTCAATAAACAATAACTTATTTACTTTTCTTTTGCTATGCAGATTGCTACAATATATTTATGAATTAGTTTTTAAAATTAAAAGACAAAATTCAGAAAATTGCAGGCTTTGGGCATGTTTTCTCTTCCCATAAAAAAAGTTGTTCTTTATATAAATGTAAAAAGTTTTTTAATTTATCAATATTATATTATGTTTTCAATTATATATTTTCAATCTTTAAAACTTTTTTTTCACNAGTTAGGCACAAAAAATAGAGGATGTAGGGGAAGTTTGGGTTTATTTGTATTTTTACCACTTCACATAAATACAGAAAGGTCAGAAATTAACTCTAACTATTTATTGAAAGGACAAAACACATATAAAATAAAAGAAGAATAAAAAAATACAAGAATTTGGAAGAGGGGGTTTTGGGCTCGAATTAAACGTCCATACTTTACGGCGGTTCCTGGCAGACTGTCGTAGTTCACCGCCAGAGGCGCTGTAGTGGGGAAAGAGGAAAGCTTGTCACAAGGACACAAAACAAACTTAATGGTAAAAAAAGGACCTAAGAGGTAACTTATTTGGGAAACCTGCATTTTTTTTGTAAAATATAGATGCTGGTCAGTTTTACTCTAACAATCCTCTAAGTAAAAGAGTTTGTCCCAATATTTATATTCTAGAAAGTGAATGTGGATTTAAAATTAAAAAGTTTCAATAATAATAGTAATGAGATTGAAAAATTTTGTGAGTAATAGTTTAAAAATTAAAAAATTTAAATTTTAGTCTCTTACATATACACAATTCCAAAGACTTAAGAAAAGCCTATCTGAAAGGAAAAATAACCTGATCAGAGATTTGATATCGGACCAATGCCTAATACATCACAGTCAAGGGAAATAAAAATATGCTTATTTTCTCTTTTCAGATTGTAGCTAGGATCATATAGTTTACAAAATGTAAAGATGTTAAATTTATGGTAATAATTTAGTCTTCAGCTCAATTTAAACTTTTAATAAACTATGGCTTAAATTAGTTTGTGATAATTTCAAAGAAAAACTATGTGGTTTAAAGCCACAAATTTCTCCAGAGAAGGAAAAAAAAAAAAAAAAAACAAGCATAGACANAAAAAAAATATCGAACCAATGCCTATGACATCAAAGTTAGACTAAATCCCTGCTTGCCAGGTGAAAGGATTGCTGGGGTTTACAAAATGTAAGGATGTTTAAATTTATGGCAATGATCTTATTCTTCAGTTTAATTTAAAGTTTAAATATAGGGGTATCTGCTATATTTTAGATTTTCAAATTCATGACTAATTCCTAAAATTTTTCATGACTTAACGAAGCTACTATTTTTTCCGACAAAAACACAACAATAAATTTAAAAAAGCATTATAATAACATTAATTGAAATGATCGGTATAACCAAAACTGTTATACTCTGCATCTTCATATTTATAAATTTTAAATTTAAAAAAACAGAGTAAAGAATGAGTTGAAGCAATAAAATAGCCGAAAAAAATACAAAAGCAAATAATATTTTTTTTCTGCAGAATTATATTCTAAAGATACTTTTCTTGTTCATCGGAAAGGAAAGAAATACTCCTGATTTTTCTGTTCTCATTTCAGAATAAAAAAAAGTAGCCAATGACTGGCTTGCTTCAGCTAAAATTTTAAATTGATGAAAAAAAATAAAAAAATAAAATAACAACAAAAATTCTGAAATCATAGAAGTTCAAAAGTTAATTCACTCTAGAAATGATATTTTTTCTTTCATTGCTTGAAAAAACACTATAATTTTTCAAGAACACGATAAAAACATTTTATATTTCAATAAAATATGACTGTGAGTAGAGATTTTGTTACAAATTCAGATATTCGGAACATAATGAAATTGGGGGGGGGGAGGATTCCATTTTAAAAATTAGATGCTTCAGTGACCTAAATCCATGACTTTCCATGATTTTTTTTAAAAAAATAGTTAAAATCATGACAAATTTTGTTCAACATCAAAATTCATGACTTTCCAGGTGTGCAGATACCCTGTAAATAAACTATGTTTCAAATTATTTTGTCATTATTCCAAAGAAATACTAAGTGGTTTAAAGTCACAAATTTTTCCTGAAAAAAAAAAAAAAGTTGTGAAGCACTGAAAGGGGTTCATGAATGGAAGGAGAGAAGAGGCATCTTGTTTTCAAATTTTAAAAAGAACAGGTAACTAAAAATAGTAGCCAAAAAATGCATGAAACAATACATTACAAGAATATTCCTTACACCTTAATTTATCAAATACAATGAATAATCTTTACCTAGATAATGTGCTTAATGTGCACGATGTTCGTAAGCTAGCACCATCAGCATCAAGTAAATCAGTGATACTAGACTTATGACTACTTCCACCAGTATGCTAAACAATAACATAAATTAACAACATATTTATTGAACATATGTTTTTTTACAGACAACATAGTTTAATAACCTTATTAAGATTTTAGATCTTTGAACAAAGCTTTATCTACATTATTAGTGCATAACAAATTCCAGAAGAGAGCTACAATAAGAACTGGAAAGAAATTCAGTTTTTATCTCAATAAACAATAACTTATTTACATTTTTTTTGCTATGCAGATTGCTACAATATATTTATGAATTAGTTTTTAAAATTAAAAGACAAAATTCAGAAAATTGCAGGCTTTGGGCATGTTTTCTCTTCCCATAAAAAAAGTTGTTCTTTATATAAATGTAAAAAGTTTTTTAATTTATCAATATTATATTATGTTTTCAATTATATATTTTCAATCTTTAAAACTTTTTTTTCACTGAATATAATTTTCTTTCATCATATTGAAATAAGTCAAAAGAACAATTACACATTCTGCGCACATATTTTTTTTTTTACAAATATTTTGGCTGCAAGGTAGAGGCTGCATTTTTTAAGTCTCTATTTCATAAAACGTAAATTTTTCAAAAGTATTAAATTATACTTCAGTTATGAAAAATATGCTAATTTAATTGAATGCTTCATTTCTGGGTCAAAACTAACAGAATTTAATAATTTGTCTTATTCTAATTAATGTTCAGAAGGAACAATTAAAAAAAAGTGTATAGAGTTCCAAAATTACAATGATCTGACCTGAATTTTATTTTTAAAGTACTATCGATAAATTTTCGGCACACAGATGATATTTTTCGTATAATGAAAATTTTATTGCAAAAAATTACCTGATAGCAATCGCTACAACTGTAAAATCCTTCCGACATGCCAAAAATAATTGTATTTGGCTTAAAATTCTTCCCTTCTTTTGGTACCTAAAATCAAATTTATATAAATAAGTAAAATTAAAATTGTTTTTAAAAAAAGAAAAAAAAAATGTTAAGGATATGACAAATACGATTTCCAGAAGTTAATAGGACAGGGCTTAATCCAGGTTTTCAATCCTAGTACCTATTTTTGTGAAAAAAATTATTTTTGTGAAAATTTTTTTTATTTTTGTGAAAATTAAGTATTGCTAAAAAAAAATTACATATGTATACAAAAAGTACAATACTATAAAAAACATACACATATTGCGCAAGGAATTGCTTATAAGACAGCTTGCAGATTAATTCCATTTATTAATCCAATGTAAATTATACAGCCAGCCAGCATAGAAATTTTTAAACTTATTTACTAATAAAATTTATTGAACTTATTATGATTAAGAAATTATTATTTTGATATTGTGTTAACTTTACTTTTGAATTAATGGTTGAAAAAATAATAGAAATACAGAATACATAGATAAAATTATATCAATCACAGAGATATTTTGCGATTTTCAGTATTTTTAAAGATAGTAATTATGTTTTGAGCCTGTTCATCAGATAATAATTTGGATCCATTGAAAATTATGTTTAGATGACAATTTAAAGACTTCTGTGAAA
>NC_092207.1:10254137-10329973 GCF_043381705.1 Parasteatoda tepidariorum | reverse complement strand
GACTGTTGTGACGGTTTCTCCTCAGTTTTTTCAGACTGAAAAAATGTTTTAATTGATTTCGTTCCTATACTATCGATCGTGCGTAAACGCTTCATATAATAATCGCTATTCCGTGAGCCACCCGCTCCACTTAAATTTCTTCCTCGCTTCATTATAAAAACTTTTCATAAATCTTGTTAAAAAATACGAATGGAACACGTTTTACGCTAAATCATAACAAAAACACTTGTCGCCTGGGAAAATGAGTTGAGTTGTTTACGCACTGGCTCAATTTAGCCGGTTGCCTAGTATAAAAACTTCACCACTCACTCCGATTGAATGGCGTATTTAGGAGAAGTGACGTCAGCATATCAAGCCTGTTTTCGAGCTAGTGCGGTTGCGCAGAACGCCGTCCGATGGCGTACCATACGGCGTTCACTGCGAATCCACTTTTCCGTGAACCGCTCAGAAAACTATTCAGCACTTTAATTCCTTCTAACTTTCTTTCTTATTTTCGTGAAGATGCGTTTTTTTTGTGAAGGTACCGATTTTTTTTTAAAAATTTTGTGAAGGTACCGAAAAACGGTACCAAAATCGCCCGGGATTAAGCCCTGTAGGATGGGGAAAAAACACATTTATTCTCTCAGTAATCCATCTTTAGATCTAATAATCTAATTGTAATATATTAAGATCTAATCTCTCGCAAATAAGAAATACCTTTTAAATGATCAAATCACACATAAAAATGTTTCAGAATATTTTTGTTCAATAAATGTCAATTCTTGACCTTCAAAAAAGGGGAATTGAATCCATCTGGAAATTAGGGTTCAAATTGTTTGTTTGTGAGAGTAATAAAAAATTTGGTGTCCTCAATATCTTCAAGTTTTTTATTATATATTTAAAATTAGTTAGGCACACAGATAAGAATAACAAATTTCATCCATCAAATGAAAAAAAAACTTGTAAGTAAAAAATTTTTTAAAAAAAATTATTTTATTAATTTAAGTAACGTAATAATTGTGTTTCATTTTAAAAGTGATTAAACTGAGAAAAGCACAGGTCACAAAAATCTAAATGAGGAGGGGTTATGCCAGTACTGTCTTTATGCATGGGCATACCCGGGCAGTGCCTGGGGGCCTTTAAGAATCTAACTTTTTATAAATTGTATTAAAAAAAAGTTTAGAAAAAACAACATAACCTTAGATATATTTTTTAAAATAAATACATTCTATTGTATAATGTGTGAATTTTTTTCTCTACAAATAGAAATTGATTATCACGCAAACAAAAATAATTTAAATAGTTTATCACCAAGAAAACTTAAAAAGGCAGCCAAAATCTATTTTACTACGTTCCACCGAAAATTTTAAGTACTTGGGCATTGAAAGATGTTTTAATAACTGTTTAGTTTGACAAAATAGTTTATACCTTTTGAAATATTTTTTGTTATACCTTTATTTAATTTAATAAAAGTCTAAGGTTCTAAAAATTGTTTTAGGATTACAACTGGTTAGCATCTCAAATGTTTTTTTTTTATAATTATGCATAGTTTAAAAATGTTTTGAAGGAAATTTAAACGTGTTTAAATTTGTTAAAATTATTGCATCATATTTTAAAAATGATTTATTTTATGTATGTGAAGTTTTTTTAGTTCATTTTTAAACAATATGGCATGTTACAAGGGTTTAAAACATTTTCGTTCCTGGGGCTCAGCATACTATTAAAACGGCTCTGGGTTATGGCACCCTGGAAAATAAGGTCTCAATATTTTAGTAAAGAACACTGTTGCAATTCTGACCTCCTCAAATGCTAATTTAACTTTCTGCGTAGTTTGCCATATCTAAGAAAATATTTCTAATTAAATCAAAACATTTTTGCACACAACTCTAATTCATTTATACAAAGAATGCAAATTATGTTTTTAAATTTTATTTAAACAGTGAGAGAGAAAAAATTCAGTAAAATACATAAATTTTTATACCTCTTAAAACTTTCAATGACAGAATCCAAAATTTAAGAAGAATCAGTCATTTAGTTCTTGAGAAATGTAAATTTAAAGCTGACTTTTTATTACTTAGAAACTATTTGACTGATTCAACTCAAATTTTGAATTTTATCATTTAAAATTACATAGTTCAAAGTGATGTAAAAATTCATACACCTTTTAGTTCAAAAAATTTCAATTATTATTAAAATACATAATAAAAAACAATGAAACTCAATGCAAGATGTAATCAATATTATGAAGAAGAAATACAAATTACCTGTTCTCCAAGATACACTAATCCAGAAAAAAATACAACCCACTCTATCAGAATTTCCTTTATGTCCATATTCCAGATTTTCACGATTACATCTTAAAATTACAGTTAAGAAAATGATCAAATCGACGGAAGTAAATTATTAACTAGATGATTTAATTCCTTAAATTTGAGATCAACACATTAATTACACATGGTTTCAAACATTATTCATTTTGATACAAAATTCTACCTTATTAAATCATTATTTACTTGGAAGTAGAATCATTATATAGATCATAGAAAAATATAAGAAATGCAAAAAGCATGCTTTCTTTAAACTCTCTTTCTAGACGGAATGTATAAAAATATATAATTTAAAGTTTTTATCTCCTAGTCTGAAGAAAAATTTTCCCTCTGAAATATTTTAATTCTGTTTCATTTTTAATTTAACCTTCTGTATTGAAACAAATGCCTACATTTAGCTTTTTTTTCAAAAATGCAATTGTTTTTTAAAACTTGAAGAAAACTGCAGGAAGTAGATTAACAACAAAAGCTTTAAATCATGTTTTGTCACAAATAAAAGAAAAAAAATTAATGAAGATTTTTGCGCTGACTCATTTTTCTGTGCAACACATGTAAAGATTTATTTACTGTGAAAAAGGATACATGTTGTGGCAGTATCAACATTATCAGGTAAGTTGCTACTTTCAAATTCTTTCCAAGATGGATTCTAAAAAATATGAAGTGTACATTTTAATATAGAACTAAAAAGTATCAACAGGTAACTATAAGCAATTATTGGTATATAGTTTAGAGCTCATGTCACAATAACACTGAATAAAATTAATATTTCTGTAATAATGGGAAAAGTACATTTCTGTTCCCTCTTCAAGTGGAAAGTTATAGTAGCAATAATTTAGTCAGGATAGCAATTAAAAGTAACGCCACTCACTGTTATTTTTGTATATTTTGCCGTATCAATGAAACAATCCACTTAAATCTATACAAGTATAAAACTTTTGCTTGCAAATATAACTCCATTAAAAAAAAAAAAAATTCAATGAAAATTTTTTATTTTTTAATTTATAAATGACTGAATTTTTTTTAATTATAAAATACATTTCTTTTAATTAATCTCATTTAATGTAATTTTGAATGACAAAAACTAGAATTTAAATAAAATTAATTAAAAATTTGAAAGATTTTTGAAACTATTTGAACAATTTATGATAAATTATACTAGTTAAAATAATGTTTAAAAGGATATTTTTTTTCATTTTTTTTATAACTAGCAACAATCATATATGGTTGTTGTTAAATTTTTTTTTAAAAATATCTATAATTTTTGAAAATAATTTTTAGCACGCCACTTAACTTTGAACTAAAAAACTTTTAATTTTGCATAAATATTTTCCTGTTAATTTTTGCAAAGGTACAGTAAAAAACAAAATTATTGTTAAGTGCTATCTCCGAAATAAACTATTTCTCATATTTTTCAAGGTTACAGCAACCTCCCTTAATAGAATGCCTACTTCCGTAAGTAAATTATTGCCTGCACTAATTCCACAACCACAGAAGTTTATAAATACTATTAAAGAACTGTACAGCAATAGCTACACTTGCACTAAAGTAAGTAAATGGAAAACCGACTAATTCTTTTTAGCTAAGACTGAAGTTAGACAAAGATCAGCTTTATAAGGACTTTTATTTATTGTCATTGACAACTAAGGAAAAGTTAGGAATGAGATGGAATTTTATATCTGTTTTGGAGGATCTAGACTTCGCAAATAATATTGTGCTCAATCATTTGCAAATGATATTGTGTAAAATTTTACATAAAAAGGCAAATTTTCTTCTGGCCAGAAATGCAGAATTAATAGGATTACAAATCAATAGAACCAAAATTAAGAGCCCTTGAATTAATAACAAAAAAGATGATGACATACATCTTAGATATAAATCCATAGAAAATGTTGAAGAATTGTTATATCTAGGTGCAATGATCATTGCTCAAGGTGAAACTGATGTAGACATTCAAAATAGAATTGCAAAAGCCCGCTACTGCTTCAAAAATTTAAATAAACAGTGGAAGAGTTCAAATATGGCTGTAAGAGAAAAATTAAGTTTGCATAAAGCATTAATAAGAGCAGTTATTTTTGTATCGTTCAGAAACCTGAAAACTGACTGCGGCACAAATTAAAAAATTAAATGTTTTTTAAAGTAACTGTTGGAGAGTTATTATGAATTTTTTTTGGCCTAACACCATTATCAATGAAATGCCATTACAGAAAACAGTAATAAAACTCATAGATGGAAAAATTTAAAATAGAAGATGGTGCTTTACTGACAATGTATAAAGATGGGATAAAGTTAGAATTCCCAGTGTTGCCTGCAACTGGGTATGAGGTGGAAAAAAAGAAAAGAAAAAAGACAAAGAACACAAAAAAGTAAAATGGCACAAGAGGATGAAAAGAGTGAGGAATGAGGCTGAATTAACCAATGGGCAGTAAACAAAAATAGCTATGGCTAACAGGGAAGGGTGGAGAACAAAATTGAGGGCCTTATGGTGCTATTGGGCATCAAAAGAAATGATTACTAGTTCCATAAATAATAAATCCAATTGTTATTGAAAGAATACATTCTTAAATGCAATTGAATTTTTCAGAAAAGCATTTACTATCTCTTCAGTTTAATAAGATTTAACCTTTCTGTTATAAAACTGTACAGCTCCCATTCTTTTAAAACTTTTTATCCTTAACTCACACCCTAAGCATTTCAAGTTTTTGATGCTTCAAACCCCCTTTTTCTGTGCTTGTCACGTTCAAAACCATTTTTTGACTTAAAAAAGTCAATTCTATACTTTACAAAAGCATGCAGAAATAGGATTATTAGATTAGAATTTCATTTGAGCACTATACAATAAACTAGGGCCAACTTTTTAAGTAAATCATACTACTGCCTTTTCTTTTCTTTCTGTGCAACATTTATTTTAAGACCTTGTTTAATTTTTTAGACATGCAGTAGAATAGTAAATAATCCAAGAGTACGAAGTTTAAGCGTTATTTTATTTTAAAACAATATCAGCAGTTGACAGTGCACAAACCAAACACAAAAGTTTTACCAACTAATTTGTTTAGTATAAACAAATATTTAGAAATGAAAATAAATGAGATTAATTTTTCGTAATAATTTCAACAATCCCAAAAACAGTTTCTGCTATAATGATGACAGTTCACATAAGCATTGTGTCACTTATTATTTCAGTTTCATTCAGTATTATTTAAATAAATAATCAAACAAAGAAATTGTATTAAAAAGGAATTGTATACACACAAAACAACTAAAATCATCAAATTTTGTTTAAAAACTTTACTTACTATATTATTTCTAACTATTTCACTTGCGTAGAAAGCTAAATATTGCAAGAAAAATAGAATTAGGTAACAATGAAACATAAAAAATCTTATCTACACAAATTAGTAAAAATCTACAATTTATTTAAATAAAAATAAGAGTGCATTAAACAAGCCTTATGATTAAGTTTTTTTTCAAAGCAATCTTAAATTAATAATTTCTTATTCCCTTATAAAAATTAGGGTCAGGGATGCTTGAATTTATAGAGCTGAAAAATAATAACTGTTCGTTTATTTAAACATTTTTGGTTTTGATTCTCATAATGATATTTAAAAGTGTAAGTGATGTCAGTCAATTGTTTAAAACATTTATAAATTTCAATGATTTTATTTCCTGACTGTTCTCTACAAATCATTTGATTTTATTTCATAACTAATGAATATCAAATTCTATTGCTTTTATTATTTACTATATTGCTTCAAATTCTAAGTTCAAAACATATTTAGACATCTTTAATCACAAATAAAGTTTCAATATTATGCTGGTGAAAAGGGCCACTAAATTAAAAAAGAATGAAAAAATGATTAATTACTCTTAAAATTACTCTGGGTCTTAAGCAGTTTTATGAGCATAAAGCTGTTTAAAACTCAGTTCCTAGTTATAATTTAAAAAGCAAGTTCCAGAAATAATAAAGTTACTGAATTTAAAGAGCAAGTAAGAAATATATTTCTAAAAAATTATTATATAAAAATTATTATTCATAAAAACAACTTGGGAGTTAAAATATCTATCGATAGTTAAATTTTATCGATAGATAAAAAACAGAAATCACTGTAAGAGAAATTTGGGTCTATTAAATGCAACAATGTGCAAAATTTTTAATTGTAAAAATTAACACTTCCAAAAATAAAAATAAATAAATAATAAGCCTTTACAACTATTTTATCACAAAAAATAGAATATTCATAAAATATGTTATTTTAAAAATGAGCCCTTTGCAATATTTCTCATTTTCAAAATGAATCTTTACAAAAGTTCTTCTTTGAAAATAGGAGTGGAAGATTACTTTATTTTACAATTGTAAAACTACTTACTTCACAATTGTAAACTCTTTGACAACATAGTCTGTTGTGTATATTCACAAAAATGTGACTTTGTGTTCGCAGATTCACAGAAACAGGAGTCCGACAAAAAAGACCAGGACTCAAACTAATATAATTTCAGATTCACCAAATTTTGAAGTAGATTATTCACAAAATATTCATTATACTTTAAACTTAAATCTTATTGAAAAATTTAAATCAGTAAAAACATGCAATTCATATGAAATACAAATAATTTTCAAATACCTGGTAAATCAGTACCCTGGTGCAAGGTATAAGCAACACCAAAACTGGAGTCTTTTTCCGCATCTTCATTTAGAATGTTTCTTGCTGATATGCTTCGCAAATGCCTAAGTCGTCTCTGATAAAAATTAAAAGAAAAAAAAAATGAATAAATAAACATCATAATTTATTTAAAACCTCAGTAATTTTCATTTAAATTTAACTGAGTAATTTTCATTTAATCAAAATTGTGTTTTCTTGTTTATATTTCTTCAAGTACTGCAAGTTTTTTAATGCATTGAGCATTATAGGGGACAGTAGAAGCATCAGGATTTTAATGATGATGCAGAATATATAGTGTGTCCTATAAGTCTCAAAACTATCAAATATTTAAACAAAATTTCCAATTTGCAATATTTGGACTGTAAATGGGAATTTTTGGTACACATTAGATCAAGGGGATAAAAAATAATGCATGTTTAATATTTAATAATAACAGGGTGCATATTCAAATCTTTCAACAAAAAATAAGCACCTTTTAAGTACTTTTTAAGCATACAAAAAATATTTTTAAGCATTATATACATTAACAAAATGCAAAATAATTTTTAAAAACTTTAGATGATCATGATAAAATAACCAGTTTCTGAGAAAAAACTCTTTTCTTGATTATATAAGCCATTATAAAAAAAAACCAAGAGATTTTTCGGCTGGATATCAGAGGGTGAAAAATGAAGTCTGAAATTGAGAATATCTTGAAAATTGCAGCAGAGTTTACCATGAGAGTGCAATTATGTACTGAACCCAACTCAGTATTTCATCAAATGTGTAAAATGATTGGTGCTTTCATTGGTACGGACCGAAGGTATGCCAAAATAGATTGCGGTTGAATGAATTGTGAAAACGTTGAATAGAACAATGTGAACTAGCATGTTTCGCATAATACATGACGAAAATTGATGTGGCAAAGAAAAAAATATCATTTTTGAAAACGGAAAAATTAAACACTTTGTAAAAACACTTAATGAAAAAAGCACCTTTAAGGGCTTTTATAAAACAAAAATAAACACCTTTAAGCACTTTTTTTGGAAGTTTCAGTATACATGAGATCCAGGGAAAAAAACAGCAACACATGCTTAGTGTTTAACATGTTTATTTGTTTTTAATTAGGGTGTGAGACGAAACTATAAATATAGTTTAAGAAGAAGTGATTAAATACAGTGATAATTACCTGTTGAGTAGTGAGAGGCACATGATGACGGCGTATCCTTGTGTCAAGATGATACTCAGACAAAGCCATAATTTAACACAAAGTATGATGTTGATTTCACCCCATAATTTTTATAAAATCTACAACAGAAGACAAAATATTATTTTACAATCAATTGTGCAATAATATTTAAATGACAGTAAAAAAAAAACCTACAAGCAGATATGTATAATTTACACAGTGAATACCCTGAATAGAATTTTAAAATTACTCATTATAATAAAAATAATAATAAATAAAAATTAAAATGAAAATAAATGATATTTGTAAAATAATTATTGTTAAGCCCTCATAGCTATCAATCATTGCATGAAAATTCTAAATCACGTATTTGAGCTTTCACTTTATCGCTCACAACTTAAACAGATTCCATCGTAAATATATGTAGCGCTTTGATAATTTTTTTTGGTAATTATTGCTACAAATTTTTGCTTATTTTTTAAAAATCCTGGTCTTTTATTGCGCAGTTAAAATTGATATTCTCTTGTTCTTTCTTTTAAAAAAAATACAGAAATAATTATTATTCCAAAGAATTTATAAAATTATGTTTATTTCTCAGTTGATATTAATTCTATGTATAAAATTTGAACCACACAATAATCACTGTTTGATGCATTGAATTTATGATGACAGTATCATAAATCCATGTAGTTGTTGTGTTTTGATAGTATTTTGTCATTTATTGATTTTTATTTTTAAATATACAAATACATTTCTATCAATATGGGAAATTTGAATTGCACATTTAAATAATAAATTTATCGGGGAGTTCTATTGGTTTCCACATAGTTCTTAAAATCCAATATTTTTAATAGATTAGTAATTTCAAAAGTCGAAACGAGTTTGATATGCGCAATTTCGTTTACGGTATTTACCGCTAGGAATTTCAAGATTTTTAAATGCAATGATTATTTACAAAATTTGAAAAAGGAAACAAGTAATGGATTTTTACACCTAGATAATGTGAGAATATTGCCATAATATTAGAAATATTACGTATTCAATTAAAAAATTATAGTTTATCTGAAAAGTTTTTGTTTTGTTTTTGTAAGCATTATGCTTTTGTTACTTTAAACTAGTAACATGTACATTTGTTATTAATAAAAGTATCTTGCAGAAAGATATTAGTGCTAGAGAATTTTGCCACAGAAAGCCGGAAAAAATTCTGGTGCTACAGGGTCTTTAATCATAATGACAATATGTATAGCCACTTACTTATAAGTACAAGAAATTCGCCCAGCAATTAGCTTGAGAGATGTGTTAATAAAACTGATGGTTTTGAATTATTAGGGTGGAGAATTTGGCAAAATGGAATGGTTGCAACAAAACTACAGTAGTCAATTCATCAGATTATTATTTTTTATCATTATACTAGCTATACTTATCATAGTTTGTTATTATATAAATTAGTGTCACAACATACTACTATAAAAACATAGTTGCTTTGCTATCATATCACAATTATTTCATTTCTAATTTTTCATAAGATTTTAATAGTTAAAATAAAGCAATTAATAAAACATTTAAATAATACTGATTAAATGATCATTATTATTCATGATTATTTTCATTTCATGAATTTGGATACTAAAGTGACTAGTTCTAAACAAGGCTCTCTACTTAATTTCAGAAATAGAATTTCTTGTCTTTTCCAGGAAAATAACAAAATTTCAGATTACATTTTAGCTAAACAGTAATTATTTCATCAAAAATATGCATTTTTAATTGATTTTATTTCCAATCTTAAATTTTACATACACACATATATTAATATACTTATACGTATGAACAATGTAAACATACTGCAGGGAATAAACTATTGAAATGGGAAATTTTTATAAACAATATTTGCAATTAATAATAAAATTACTTAACTTGAAGTTTAATAACTGATTACTGCTATGGCTAATTTTAAAACAGACTATTTTCCATATTTGTTAAAGAACTATTCAAAGGTTTTTGAAAAGAATTCAATTTTTCTAGGCTTTTTGAAACAAAAATAAATTACCGGATTTTTCTTTAAACAAGGGAAGCTATAAACAATTTCGGCAATTAATTGCTTGAGTTGTATTGCTGCAATGTTTAGAAATAACACAAAAGTTCAATTGTTAGAAATACTAAAGCTTACTAAATACTATTTCAGCAGTAAAGATTTTTGATATTTATTAGCTAGACAACTAATCATAACAATGTTTAGGTACCACAAAATGGATAACAATAGCTTGATTATTATAGCGGTTTAATTTTACAAAATCAGGGCTATAATAATTAAATGGGAACTTCGTAAACAACGTTACGCGGCCTTTTATCAGTAAGTGAAATAATCTGTAAGGAGATTTCCAGATAATAAAGATATACTTTGATATGTAACTTGCATTGCTATAAATAGATATAATTTTGTAAATTAAGTTTACCATAAAAACAAATATTACAAGTTGTGCTTTATTATGAAATAAATAAATAAAAAAAAAACATTCAATTTTTTTTAGCATATAGTGATTTTTCTAAATTGCAAGAAATGTTCAAAATCAGATTTTAATACTTTTAAAAAATTATTTCGAGTGAAAGGAGACTGGTGCCATCCTCTTGAGTTAGAAATTATCTTCACATAATAGAAAGTAAATATAATTTCATAAAACAGACGATAACAAATAAAAGTATAAAGAAAATTATGGCAGGACACTATAAAATTCTACAGCACAGGACTTTCTTCTTCTAAGTCAATGAATATTAAGCAACATAGATTTCATTTAATCATAGAAATATTAAGAAACACCCTTTTAACACAAAACATTCCGAATTTTTGTTTCCCCTTTAGCAACAACACCAACAGTAGTAGAAAATCAGACGAAATTTTACATTGCCATTAAATTTTCTTTAATTTAACAAAAATCTGTTTAGTGAGTTCTCGGAAAAAAAAAATATTCTTCACCAATCAGGTGAAATCATTCTTTCATTCTCTCTTGACCGCAATCGGAAATGCGTCAAACACATTATGCGAGAGTGGCCCAATATGAATTATATTTCGCAGCTGCGAAGAGCGGCGCAACTGTAAAGGGCCATTCTGGCTGAATGTGGTTCATGCAGGTGGGATCACCATCGAAAGAGAATGAAAACTTGATTGGTTAAGTACATTCTCCAGCGATAAAAACTCCTATTTCTCGCCCGATGACAATCATAATTGCGTGAATCTCAAGCAAAGTGAATGCGATCGCAATGTTCGAATCGGCCAGGAGAACACCAGTTCCATGCATTGACCTTCCTCCCTCTCCTCACCTCCTATTCTCAATTGTATAGGGAAATACTACAATATTTTCCCCTTTCTTAATATTTTTTATATTCAATTGACAAAAATATTTTTTTAAAATTTCCATTACGATCTAATGTCCAATGTAGTTTTCAGTTCCATTTAGTTTTCTAACTTAAAAGTTTTTAATATATTTCAAAATCAAGATAAGAATTAACTTACTTATTTCTCCTATAAGTCTCCTCACGTTGTAGCAGAAAGCATGCGAAGTGTGGCCATAGGTAGAGAGTTCTACTCTGTGCCACCTATAGCCCATTTCGATCGCCAATCTAGATAATACGAAAAAAATATGATTTTTTTCTTTAGATTAGAATAATTGGCATCCAAAATTTGAAAAAGAATAAATGATAAAAATATCTGGAATCACTATCCACGATCAGCAAGTGGGTGGGTGTTCACTTTGACCAGTCTGAGTAGAGACCAAGGGTGCGTGGTATCGTCCCTCGTTTCTACCATCGGGCTACCAAAGCGGATTAGCCATCCCCTCTCCAGAGGATTAAAATTGCAATGGCATGCTTTTAGATCATTCTCAGAGATGTATCCTAAGATCGTCGCCAATGGAAAATTGTGCAACTTTATAGGGCGACGTAAATAAACTACATATTATACGACCACAAAATAATTAAAAAAAAAAGGTTTACGTGAATATGATGTAAAAAATCTGTCACATTTTTTATTACGATATTTTATATACCACACCTGGATTAATTTGTAGGTGGTTAAAAGATAAAATATCCTTTTCTTTATTAAATTTTTTCCCCCAGAAAGTTAATTTATTAATTTCATCATTATTATATCGTTTCATTTCTTTAATTTTTTAAAATTAATTAGTATTATTATTATTTTTTTAATTCGCTGTCCAATTTATATTTTTATTTTGTCCGGAAACGGCCCAACATATTACCCAATAATATTCAAATGTAGCTTTATTTATTATCATAATAACTTTATACATCACACTAAGTGTAGACTAGTTGGAGAATAATTTTAGATAAATTAGGAGGCAGTCAGGAATAAAGTTTTTTTTCTTCTTCCAAACAATTTTTCTTATGACATTATTCATTTTATTAATCATTATTCATTTTTTACTATTATTTTTATAATTTTTAATCTTATTATTTCTTTGCTGTATTAATTTATAATCTCTGTTTTTAGTGGCATGGTAATTCAAAATTTGAACAAATTTTGTAAATAAATAATGCCTTAATATTTAGTTAAAAATTCTGAAGAAAGGAAAATTAAATAAAAAGAAGCATAAAATAAATTGAAGCATAAAAAAAGCAAGGCGATCACAGGTTACCCGTTGGCAAAATGGTTGCTGTCTAATTTTTTTTAGAAAAGCAACTTTATTGTGTTTTCCTCTTGGACATCTTTAACTGTTAATCCTGAACTGCTTTGTACACAATTTCGCAGACATATTTGAATGCATCTCAGACAAATTCTGTGTAAATTCTTTTGATGACAGAATAGACATTGAACAGCCAATCGAGATCAATATTAACATTTTCGGATTGGTACAATGGTGTTTGATGGAGATTGTAAGCTGCATCATACACACGTTTCGGATTCACAAGTTCATACATGAAATAAGATTTGAAAGCTAGGTTTTTTTTTCCAATTTTACATGAATAGTGAATGAATCATTTATCTTGCGTGGAAGACAGTCTACGGTCTTGTCATAGGGTACGTTGACAATGGATCATTTTATCTTTAACTGGTGATCAACACCCATTTCTCGTATTTGCATGAATGGGGTTCGGAGAGCCACCATTCGCTCTTCGATAGGGTTCAATTCTCTCAACCACTTTGGTACTTTTATGAGGGACGGGTTTCATGCTTGCGTTTACGAATGGAATCCTTTCGTTTTTCTGTTTGTGTGCAACGTTTAAGTTTTTCCGGTCTACGTTCTTTGGCTTTGGTTTTTCAGCCTCGGTAAGTTTAGGCCTTGGCATCGTTTTTTTCTTGCTTCAACTCTAACTTTTAGGACCCGTGTCAATCAGTGTGGTCCCTCTTTATTTGTGATATTCGCCTGAATTAGTATTGAAAACGATCCATTTTGAGCTGCAGGTTAGAATTTCTACCAAACAATTCTGAGGAAATTCTCTTTTATTAACAACTCAAGAAGTATTTATGGGATCTCTCTGGCCCCACATCTCAAAAATAAACTCACTAACTGATTGCATAACAAAATTAAAAGTGGAAAAAAGAATTAAAAAAAATTTATCAAACAGCAGTGGTGGCCATAGCACCGCATGCGCACTGTTTACTATTACTCTCGATTACTGTAGCTGAGAAGTGTGAGGACGCCATCAAATCCAAACCAAGACCCATTTGGCCAATGGGTAAAAAATATTGGAAAAGTTTGTAAATTTCATAAGTTTAAATTTTTTTTAATAGATTCTCTTTGTAATCACCATGTTATGTTTCCAATACAGCATAATGGCGGTTTAGACAAGTAAAGGAAACTTTTTATCTTGTGACCTCAGCACAATCGGCTTCTGGTAACGGTCTAAGAAACACCTCAGAAAAGAAGACTTACCATCAGAATTTTGATTTATTGCAGAGAGGAGGGCTTGTGGCGTAACTACCACTATATAATATAATAATATTATATTATATAATGATGGTAAATAATACAATAATTATTATATTATATACTACCACTATATTAAATTATATATTAAATACCGATTCACTAGTATATAAGACATGTTAATTTGATTCTAGCTTGAGGTACCTTTTGATAGATGAAGGGTGAGACAGTCGATAATTATATCCCCTTATTGGTGACCCGTAAGCATGTAAATTACCTTTACATCTACAGAAACTAAAGAGAAAGTTTGAGCTCGCTGATTGGATTTCTCGGCATTACCTTCTATTAAGTCTTTTTGTAGCTCCTCTCTAACATCATTTGTGTTCTATCGTAAAGTGCTCGACTTCGTGTGCAGGTCGTTGGGTTACAGAAGCGGGGGTGCCATCCCCTCTGCAGAGGATCAAAATTGTGATGGCATGTCTTCGGATCATCCTCAGGGATGTTTCCCATGCCGTCGCCAATAGCCCATTGTGCAGCTCTAGTGCGACGTAAATCATCAACAACAACAACTCTAACATCATTTCTCCGTGGTTTGTTCACGAAATCTAAATCAATCATAAGTCAGTTCTAATATATTTCTCATACTAATTCTAAGACAAATGTTAAAATTTTGAAGAAAAAAAATAGTGTCATCAATGGTCTTTTAATAATAACACATTTTTTAAAAATCTAATTTGCTTTATTTAATCTAATTTGAATTAATATTTTTTAATATTAATGTTATGAATTTCAGGTAAATGTAAGGTAAACAACAATGTTTTGGTAAAACATCAAATTAGTACTATTTTAATTATTAAACCTAAATTTAAGCTTTATTAGCTATCTTTTATATAATAAATATAAGAATTATTAATATTCAAATTGAATAGTATTATGAATCTCCTTATATGCACTTATATAGAAATTAAAATCTCTTACTTAAATTTATTAATCATGATTGCAGAATCATTCAGTTCAGTTTGAATTTATTAGATGGCATTCTAAAATGTATATAAACATTATTGTAAAATTATATCTGATTATTTAAAATTTTTTTTATAATATCTTAGAGGAAAATATTCTAAAATGTTGAAAAACGTAATTTGAATCCGACAAAAAAATTGTAGAACATTTATAATTAATAAAATTTATTTTCTAGCAAGTACCATACAACAAGTTTACAATTTACAATAAGTATAACACGTTGCAAGGAAATAAAAGTACAGGGTGTCTATAAAAGAACTCCGGGGTTTTGAGGCAAAATATTTTAATGAAATAAAAAACATACATGAATGTTTTATACAGGACTGAAAAGCTTGTATTTTCAAGTTTTTTTTAACACTTAGTAAAGTTCTATATGAGCCCCGTTAGTGGCACGGCAGACGTCTAAACGGTATTCTACCTCTTCCCATGTCCTGGCGAGCATGTCTGGGGGGACGGTTGCCACACAATTGACTATTCGTTCCCTGAGATATTNCATTTATAATTAATAAAATTTATTTTCTAGCAAGTACCATACAACAAGTTTACAATAAGTATAACACGTTGCAAGGAAATAAAAGTTTACTAAAATAGGAGAGTATTATTGTTATTATAATTTTATAGATTTTCAATTTCCACACTCCTTAATGCATTTCTATTTTCACTCAAAAAATCTAAATCAAGTATTAGAATATTATGAAAGTTTAGCGCTTAAGTTAATAAATAAATATATAAAATGAAAGAATAGGAATAGATTTTAAGAGATAAAGCTCAGATTAATTTCTATTGTTTCATAAAAATAGTTTTTTTGAAATGAATGAATATTTAACTGGCACGTGGCAACATTTGAAATAAAATATAAGTTCTAAGATTTGCATGCTTTATTAATACAGATTTTTTAATTTAATCTTAAAATAAAAAAGGGCGCCACGTGCTGAATAAATCTGCTTAAAATTCACAAAACTGATTTTTTAAAAAAAAGAAATTATACAAAATCATTCTTTACAAAAAGAAATGAAACTTTTTTTACTACAGTTGAGAGATTTAATTTCAAGAATATATTTATTACTTTACAGACTACCTGTATTCAAATGTTATGACAAGTTTTTACATCAATTATACTAACTTTTGTAAAGGAATCTAATTTTCTTGTTGATTTTGTATTCGACTTCACTCTTTTAGATATTGTAGCATGACAATTAGACTTTTTTGAGAAACTTCTGTTACATTTTTATTGCGGCACTTTCATTAACACGCATTGTGGTGACAAACAAATAATTTTCAGCAATTAAATAATAAAATTTTTCTCATAATTCAATAGAATTGCACTGGAATATATAATATTCTACTTATAGAAATATCGATCATAGAAATATTTCTTCATATTCAAGATTGTTTTGATTTGCGCTTTTGACAAAAATAGTTGAAGCGCTATAATTCTATTTTTACACGCTCTTATATTTTAATATATTATTTTAGATTTTTTTTCGCTTCATGTCACGCTAATCGTAATAAATTCACAATATATTTTATTTAAAGGGCTACTTTCTGTGCCTGCGTTTTCTTTCTTTTATAATATGTTTAGTTAAATTTGGTAATTTAAAAATAAAGTTCAGATTTACGTTTTACAAAATCAAGCATCACTGGTTGCGGTCAGTAAGTGGGTGGGTGTTGTCCCATACTACGGAGGGACCGAGGGTGTGCGATATCGGTCCTTGTTAAACTGTTCTACCGTAAAGTGCTCGAAAAAAAATATATAGTCTCTTCATCAGCTCACACGATTATATCCGCAAAAAGGAGTGCTTTCTAATATTGTATCAATATGCCAAAGCAAAATAATACAATAGTGTGAGGAGAACTAAAAAAAAAAAAAAAATTGAAACGAAATAAAATAGAACACATTAAGTAATAAATATCAAGTAAAAAAACAGAAAATAGAAAAGAAACAGAAAAGAAAAAAAAGAACAAAACATAAAAAGAAATTTATAAAGCGAGTAGCGAATTCAAATGAACTTACAAGAATTTTTAAATAATTTTATTTTTCTCATTTCTCATTATTCTGTAATTTTTTCCATGTTTTCTTTACATTTTGAATTTCCATAGCCCTTGTAATTTTGAACCTACACCAGAAGTTAAAGGAACTCCTGCATCAAATAGTGAAAAAAAAACTGCTTTCGTGAAGAACATTTTGATGGAACTAACCAGCATTTGCATTACATGGAGAGAAAAACTACGAAAAACTCCTACGGTCAACCTGACGGCATGGGGTGTCTAACCCATGAACCGTCCAACACAGAGGATATTTTACGTCAGTAATGTGGTCGCTGCGAGAAGGGTGCAGAATTCTATTCGACTAGCCATGGATGGGATTTGAACTTGGAACACCTCATACGGCGGAAAGTTGTCGAAATTTTAGCTGACCACAAAAAATTGAGAATATTTTGCTATAGATAAATTCATGAAACAATTGCCATCAGCCAAACTTCCATTGAAATCTATATAGTCTAATTATGTGATAAGAGGTAGAAATGTTTCATAACAATAAAATGGCGCTAAAAACTGTACTCGTAGAAGTCGGAAAACAGTTGAAATTTGAAAATTGTTAAAAGGCAGAGCTCTAGTTAAGATGTGATAACTCTAGCTAGTTAAAATTTCGATAAAGTTTATTTTGCAATAAAATGGCAAATTAAACAAAAAGTTCAATTTTTATTTTAAAACGTTTTTTGAGTTAACTAAAGAGTAAAAATTAATTTATTTTTAAGATGTATCAAAGTAGGCACACGTGAGTAAAATGGTCTTAAAATTTATACATGATTATGAGAAAGATACAAGAGCGCTTTTAGCTTTGTCTCGCGTATGGATAAAATTGAGTTAAAAAATCATTTGAATAATTGACAGAGACGCTTTCAAATAAAATAGTTGAGTATTAGTATTTTATTTTTTTATATACATTTTGAACAGCTGAGCTGTTTAACATAGAATGGTATTTAATTGAGCCATTTTTAAGAAAATAAAAAAAAGTAAAACAGTTCTTTTATGTACACATTTCCATCTCCTGACGTGGTCAAATGTTAGAGTTCACATAAAATAACAATCAGAAGTTATTGAATATATGTTAATGACACACATGGATTTCAACAATGAAAATAAAGTCCTATGCATAACACGGTGACACTATATGCTTATAGCATTTGGTATGAATTCTGGATCTAAACAGTCATAAGGGAAAGCCTGACTTCGATTTTTCAACTGGATTTGACGGCTGATCTCTTGCAATTCTTCTCGAAATCTGAAAATTAATCAACAAACAATTATTTCAAGAACATTAAAGTTTATTTTTTAATATACCAGATATTTCACTGACTTACAGTCTCATAAATTAGATGCATATTAACCTCTTAACTCAGATGGGACACCGGTGTCCCTTTTAAAAAAATATACTAGTAGGCTGCTCCCCCTGCTCGCCAACCCCCGAAAATTGCTACGCAATCTTACATGGTTTGCTTCGCAAACCAAGCTCGCTTCGCTCGCTACTAACTTAGGTACATTGCAAATGCACAAAATTCTAAGAATTCAAAACAACAAGTCAAATCCATATAACAACTTTTTTTAAAAAAAAAAATTACATCTTTTTAGTAAATACTAAGTCATTAAAATAAATTTAAATTCAAAAAAATGACATGTAATTCGTTAAACCTATTAGAAATGTGGTATAATATAAATTCTTAAAGCGAAACAGCACGTCTGAGACACATTTTTCAATGAATAACTAATAACAATAATAAAAATAATAAATTCGTGATATAAATCAAAAATCGTCAAATAAATTCGTTATATATAAATTCGTGAAAAAAAGCGCTTTCGACAAAATACTAAAATATAGATCTATCGACAAAGACTACTCACTTCTGCCTAGCTTAATAGTATGAAATTGCCGCAGCTTATGCTCTCTGGTTATTTCAGTTTCCGTTTATAAAAGCGCTATATGTTGAGCCACCTCAGCTAGATTTGGCACGTGACATTTTTAGCGGCAATCATTGGTCGATTTTCTAGCGTTGGCATTCGGGGAGTTATAATGAGGCTTTTTTTGTCACCGTGTAAGAGAAATATATATATATATATATAGATATCAAAATGAAGATATAACAAAGGAAAATTTTCAGACATATGAAAAAAAGGGGGAAAAGAAAAATAATAAAGAAAAAAAATATCAACCAGCTGGGGTAAAAAAAAGGATAAAATTTCTTAAAAAATCTCTTTTCATATGTCTGTAATTTTTCTTTGTTTTATCTTCATGTTGAACTTATCTTACGAGTTCTGTTTACTTGCAGCTTATGCGCAATAAATGAAAATTATTGTTTTTCTTAACTTTCTTCGTGTTTTTTTTTGTATTTATTTTGCTATATATATATATAAAGATTAAAAAAAATTCAAAATCTGCAATTATTTAAAAAAATAATGAAAAGAAATCTTATCATCAGCTCACACAATTATATCCTCAAAAATAATACTTTCTAATACNGATAAAAAAACAGTCTAATAATTACTAAACAGATCTGTTAGATTATTGAAATTATATTTGTATTAAAATATAAAAAGAGAAAAGCAGTTAGCATTTTTTTTTCATTCATGTTCAAAAATTTATAAATACTTAAATTGGCTATGCAATCTCGTTTGCTGTAAAAATTTCGTATACGTTGTTTTTTTTTACTGTAAATATGATCAACATATTTAATTTCACGTTAATTTTAGGAATTCAATCACGTCTTTAGTTTCAAGTCAATTTTAAGAATTTAGTTGATCAGTTGTAACACAGATGTTTAATTAACAAGTATGTTTATAGTCTAGAGTAATAAGTAAAAAAAAAAATGTTTCCTCAATAATTTCCTACCAGTTTTTCAATTTTTCTGGAATAAAGGCTTTGCAATCTCGTTTGCTGTAAAAATTTCATATACGTCGTTTCTTTTACTGTAAATAAGATCAACATATTTAATTTCACGTCAATTTTAGGAATTCAGTTAATCAGTTGTAATACAGATGTTTAATTAACAAGTATATTAATAGTCTAGAATAAGTAATTAGTAATTTTAGATAAGATAAGAATAAACAATATTCTTATCAATATTTTGATCTTATTTCGTAAATAAGATCAAAATATTTTTATCCAATCGTGCTCTGAAAATGTTTTGGTTTGAGGTCTTATTGGACACTCTAATTAAGTACTTTTTGTTGAATTAAAAAAACAATAGACTAATATCGTAAATAAAAAATGAACACATACTCTTCGGTTGCTTGAACACATGTAGGGTGATACATGAACTGTGATTCAAAATCTCCTAATGATTTTGTAGCTTTTGTACTCAGCAATTTTGTTATCACCATTATATCCAATGTAGTCTCTTTATTTGGTATACAATTTAAAATATCATTCTCTCCCATTGGCGCCTGAAAGCAAAATCATTTTATATATTAGATGAGAACCAAGAATGAATACATTTTAAAGCGTACAGTGTGCAAAAGAATCACTCTGAATAACTTTTGATTTATTGATCAGATTTTTCCCGTTCTGGACTTATTCTTAAAGGTTTGGGCGTGAGGCCCCGAATATGCTAATTAATTAAAAAAAAAAAAAACATTTTGCACACAGTTATAATCGTTTATCCAAAGATAGTGCAAAGAATAAATTTTATAATAATTGCTTACTATTTATAATTATGGTCGAAAAGAATTTGAATAACAAGGCAAACCAATTTTTGCATCGTTTTAAGGCGTATAATTTAATGAGGTGTAATTTGAACGGAATCGGTCCTAAAAAAAATCGAAATATCAGACTTTTTTTAAAATAGCAAATATGATTCTAGAGTTATAAGAGAGAGAGAGAGAGACTCACAGACAAATTTTATCATTAAAGATAACGTAATAATACAAATAAAGTTCGAAATATACAGTAGGTCCATAATTAATTATAAAATCAGAAGGAACGCACCGCAAAAGCAACAAACATCACCACTTTGATTGTTAGAGGAAAACAAGTGGTGAAAGTTGCTCAAATTCAAGTTATCAAATTCAGGTCTGGCATAATAAAGGTTTCAGATGTTTTTACTTTCATATTTACCCTAGCAGCAAAATAACCCCCAATGGACCAATATTCACGAATCTTGGCTTCAAAGGATCGTCATTTTTTGATATTGGCCTTATATAAAATTGTCCGATTCACTCGGTATTTTATAGCCACTTTACAACCAATATCGGATCTATATAGAACTGGCAGATTCACCCGGTATTTTAGATTCATTATTCAGCCAATACAGGCCGTTCTAGGACCAATATTAAAAAATTTAGACATCCTAATATGGGTCTCTTGGTTCTTATAGGATCCCTATTGAGCTAATTTTCAGTTCAACTACGTCCAAGATAAAAATGTTGTTAGGGTACTGATTCCCCAGATTTTGATAACAATTTTATTTTCCCTCCATTAAGTACTAACTGGAAATGTGTACATAGTGTTTTCATTATTTATTTTTGAAGACTAAATTAAGGCTGCAAAACGAGTATTTTCTACAGTACTGAGAAGTTGCTAAATAAAAAATAAAACTTCTCAAAGTATTTCCGATTTAAATTTCGTGAAATTATGTATAAGATTCAAATAGCAATAACAATATTTGACCATCAAATAAAGCAACAAGTTATAATGGCAGTGGTGGTTCAAGGGACCCCAATGAGGTGATCCGGGTTCGAAGCGATAGCTGATTGACACGAATTCCGCAACCGGCTCCCACCGGCCACAGTGCTGACGTAAAATATCCTCAGTGGTAGAGAATAATGGGTCCTCTTGCCGATAGGCTAACCGTGGGAGGTTTACTTGCTTTAAATCTTCATGTAGCGCAAATACGGTTTAGTTCCATAGAAAAGACCTCCACGAAGGCAAATTTTTCCCAATACTTAATCCAGGAGTTCCCTTGTTTTCTGGATCGGGTTCGAAACTACAAGGCTACGGAGTTGGACACACGTAGTTGTATAGTTTGTCTAAAGTAAGAACTCCCCTAGCCATTCGTCTGGACACGTGAAGGGGAGTATGGTAGCGAGGTATAACTATTTCAAGTAGGGGTATGGGGGTCATTGTTTAGGACAGGGTTTGGCTAGGGTCTGCGAGAGAAAGGGAATCTTTTTCTTCGGTCTATTGTATTAGCCCTACAGTAAAGCGGAGCTACCCTCCCTGAAATGAGCTATTCTTGTTTCCATAGCAGCAGACGGTCTCAAACTTTGTGGAGGGGGGAGTTCTTACAGTAGACAAACTATAAAAGGTCAGCGGTTCAGCGCAGGTTATAATTTAAAAACAAGTTATGATGTTTCACCTTATCCCTTGGTGGATCTCCGTGTAAAATTCCTGGATAGTTGGGTGGAAATGCATAATCATCGTATTGTTGAAAATTAGCCGCTGCATGTCCCAGACTGCAAGTGCTGATGATTGAGGTAACTGTGTCAACTACTTCTTCTGTTTCTGTGAATCTGTTGTTTTCGGCACCTGGCACACCCTAATACATAAACCATTTGTTTTTAAAAAATCAAACTTTTTCAACAGAAACAGTAAATAAAAACACGATAAAGATAACGTAAACAAAGAAAGTGGTTTTTCAAATTATCAAAATTTAAAATTGATTACTTTTTTAAGTAAAATAAAGTTTTGAAGAATGTTTCCTCCTAACACATAAATTACATTTTTTCATTTTGAAAAAAAAAATACTATTATTCAATTAAGATTAGGTTTAAGAAAGCTTTCTGTACAAATGAACAAATTAATCTGTCTTGAGATGAAATTTCCGAATTAACTTACGCTGCTTATTATTATTAATGATTGAATTAATCCACACATTTGAATTATATGATTGCGATGCCACAATAGGCATTACATATTTCCCGGCTTTTAAAATTTCTTTAATTTCTTAAACTTATTTTTTTAAGCGGAATTTAATTAAAATAAGTCAATTATTTAATTTTTATTACAATTTATAATAAGCGAACATGAAATATTTTATTCTTTTTTCATCGATCAATGTAACGGCTAACTTTTTATTACAATACTAACGAAGACTCATTAATTCACTAAATCTAAAACAAAAATCTATTAATAATTCTTTACTTCTTAATACAAAAAATATGTTTCAGTTACATGATTATACTAATTCTCACAGTCTTTTTGGCGATTGACTTTCGCCAAGATATTTTCAAACCTAATACTGATAATAGGGGGTTGATTTTATTTTTCGGTTATTTTATCTTTCGATAAATCACAGACCATGGATCTCTTTCCATGCTCCTAACTGTCAGGTGGGAACAATTCAATCACTTTTTAATTTGGCCTTTTGTTTAGGCTGATCATGGAGGTTTCATCTCCCATATCCTGTCCTTATTAATGTTATCATTCAAAATTTGTTATTTAACTTAGAAAGTCTTATTATGGATAAAATATAATTTTATATCTCGAGCTCTACAAATATTAAATAAAAGTTTTATTATAATTATGATCCAGTTTTCATTTTCAAATGTCAATTTTCATCATCCTGTTTTCATCACAATCTTCAATTAGTCAACTATACCATACAACTCCAACCTCACTTAATTCCGTCATCATAGTGATGTCATGTTTAAAACATTTTAATACCAGAATCAAATAAAAAGAATAATTATTCTGTACCAATAATCCGCAGCCACCTAATTTTCGATCCTTGACAAGCTCTGCTCTCCACTGTTGAAGCTCATAATCATGCAACACTTTATCACCACTATCTGAAAATATTTGTTATCTATTTGTAAATCTATTCGTACAGGGAGTAAAATTTTATATACAATAGTTTTTCCTTACCATAAAATCGATGAATAATCTTTGATACGTATTTTCGTATAGCCAAATATATCATAGTGGCGCAATCTCTATAAGGATAATGGGGTAAAACATCACTGTCCACCTAAAACAGAAAAATACCCGTTTTAGCTGGAAGAAAACATGCATTTATTCACAAAAGTAAATCATTCAAAATAACTTTTTATTCTCGAGAAGCGAATATATTCCAATACTTTGTTACTTTCATTTTATTAATTTATTTTAGCAATGCAATATAAAGCGTGTTCTGCAATCAATTCGGCCGTAGTCATGCTTTTTTCCGGAGGTGGTATATATATACATGCATACATACATATATATCTCTACANAATGGAAATCGAAGAAAGAGTATAAGATATAAAATTCCAAGTTACGAGGTCAATTTATTAAATTTAATGTTTATAGAATTTATTTTTATATCTATTTATGCGTTTCCTTTTTTCTTTCTATTTATTATTTTTTTTCATCTTTTTACACATTTTCGGACACACATGCTTGTTTTGTACTCAAACTTTCAAATTTCTAAATTAAGTTTCCCATCTGGGTGACTTTATGCACTTCAATTTCGATTCTCAATATTTCGGTACTTAGTCTTCATCTGGCCTGTTGGTGGTTTATTTTGTTTTTTTCTTGGGGCAGTAGAGGGTATGATAGTTTGCGGTAATGTGCCGTTAATCGTTATAACTACTCCCACACTGGATGCATGGTAATAGATTTATGAAAAATTATAATGCAGAAAGTCTTATTTTTAAATTTGTTCTTGTGGAATAAATTTTTTTTTTCCAATTTGTTTTGGTGAGGTATCTATTTCATTGAGATGCGCGGAGCCATACTCGCAGCCTCACTGCGAACAACTAGGGTTCTATATCCGGCGGTGGCTTTCAGTAAACGCAATTTAGATTCAAAGGCACCAGCTTGTCTAGGGAGTAAAAACAGTCTGTGCATGAGCACCACCAAACAAATTTTTCGCTCCTCAATGAAATAGATACACCACGAAAACAAATTGAAAGAAATGTACACAGGAACAAATGGAAAAATAAGGCTTTTTGCATTCTAATTCTTTATAATTTTATCAATCCTTATCTTTCCCTTTGTCCTCACAATATCCCAGCATCCACAGTTTAAAAGGAGGCAACCACAAATGATTTGTAACTTGCAAATTTTGTAGTGGGGTTAAATTTCATTTCTGGATTTAAAGTTGCTTACTCGCTGCCTAAACACCAGTGCTCCTGGCTTCTCAGTGGTTCACAGATCTTGAGCTAGAATCTATCCTTTCCAACGTGCTAACTGTGTGATGTTTTCCTCTCAATGTAATGCAAATGCCAGTTAATTATAACAACAAAAACAAATCGAGTTTTTCCCAATGCTTGATATAGGGATTTTCCCGTCTTCTGAATGGGTTCCTGTCTTCTGGTTGGGTTCAAAATTTTGAAGCTATAAAGCGATAAACCCTAAAATGAGTCCGCTTTTAAATTAAACTGTGTAAATTCATGATCAGAAATGTCAGAACAGATTCAGTAATTCAGCACTGTTAGACTTTTATCTTTGACGTCCACTAGCCCACAGTCATATATGCTTGGATTACATTGAGAGCTTTGTCAACGGAATTCAGCTACATTTATGAAAAACAGTCATTGAAAATTTTGATAAGGAATGCGTAAATGACCCCTTACCTAATATCAAACAACCATAGATAATGATACGTCGCATACTTACCTTATTATAAAAAATTCAAAATTTGTTTGGAAAAAGCTGTTGTTTTGTTTTACCAGAGTTATTTCTTGCGTAAAATGTTAGACATGCAGAATTGTGGGTAAAATAATGAATGATCATTATTTGAAAAAGTTTGCTTTTGCAAATGACATATCTTTTATTTCAGAAAATAAACTAAGTTGTCTCATGACAAAATTAATGTGAAATTCGTAAAAACTAGTTTGATTTCGACTTCATTCCCTTTGTACTTAAATATAAAGACATAAAATAATAATGAAAGTATTGCTTACATTTCGGGATCGGATTTCATTAGGTACCATACCATGAACATTCATATGCCACTGATTTAACCTATGGGTAAAAAATTACCATAAATCGCAAAGAACAAGGAAGGTGCAGTGGGCAATATAAAAAAGATATCATCCTCCTGAATAATTTTTGTTCTAATTATCAGACAATCACCAACGAAGTATCTATCATAGCATATAAGGTTCCAATAGCAGTGGAGTTGTCGAGAATTTCAGCTCCTTAATGTTAATTTTACTTTTTGCGGATTTAGGCGTAAATGTTTTAAAATGATTAAAAAAAAATTGTTGCATGCAATTATAAAAATTCATCTACCCAAAGATAATTAAAAAAAAACGTTTTCTGTTAGCTTATTATTATTATTTATTAATTTGTTTAAATAAGGTCAGAAAAGAAAATTTCGAAACGCAATTTATGCAAATGTTTGTATTATTTTAACGAAAGTAGTTTTAGATGGCAAAATTCAAAATTTGAACGAAATTGGTCAAATAGTTCTTGAGAAGTAGAATTTTAAAAATACGACTTTTTTGAATATTTTTAGCCTTTTACATTGGACTACTAACTAATCATAGTTTTTGACCTTTTTTATTTGTGGGGTTATAACTAATTATTATTTTTAATCTTTTACCTCTAGAGTACTAAAAAATTAGTATTATTTGTGGAGAACTAATTAAGTATTCGTACTTTAAACTCACTGTTTTATGGATAGGAGTGAAATTTTATTTTATAGTTTTACATCACATTAGAACTGATGCATAATTAACAATTGTTTGAGATTCATTTTTAGTTGAAAATCAAGACAATACATTTGCAGACTAGAGAGCAGATAATGATTTTCAACAGCGTGGGATCTGAGTGTAGTTTTTGAGGGGGATTCAGAACGTTTGAAAAAGTTTCTGTGAAGTGATTTTTTTCCCTACAAATTAGGTTAATTTTGAAACTGTGATATTTAACCGTGATAATGGATAATTAGCAATTGTCCGAGATTTATTTTTAGTTCAAAGAAAATAAATGTGCAAACTAGAGAGCGGATAAAGGTCCTGATTTAACCAGTTAATTTTCAATCGTGTGGGATCCGACTGTTGTTTTTGAGGGGGACTCAAAACGTTTGAAAAAGTTTCTGTGAAGTGATTCTTTTTTTTTTTTTTTAAAATTAGGTTAATTTGAATCGATGATAATTAACCATGATAATGGATAATTGGCAATTGTCTGAGATTTATTTTTAGTTCAAAGAAAATAAATGCGCAAACTAGAGAGCAGATAAAGGCTCGGATTTAATCAGTTAGTTTTCATCCGCGTGGGATCCGAGTGTAGTTTTTGAGGGGGACTCAAAACCTTTAAAAAAGTTTCTATGAAGTGATTCATTTTTTAAAAAAAAATTTGCTGAATTGAAAACAGTGATAATTCAAGATTTTTCTTTTATTTGTCTGAAATATTAAGGTAGGACTTGAGATTTTTAATTATTGAGGGGAACGTATAACCACCGTCCCCCTCATGATACTTGAAAATCTGAAGGTCATCATTAGTTTGAGGGGAGTAAAGAGTGCCCAGAAAGCATGTAACCTTACGGCAAGCTTGTGTCGGGATTTTCTTTTTACGGTCACGAAAAGGTTTGTACTAAAAACCTTTTTTCAATAAAGCAAAAATATTGCAGTTTCAAACCTTTCATCCTAAAAGGATTAAAAATTATTTTTTAAAGCTTTTTTAAAATGTATTGTCATAGTGACGTTTTAGATGACGTCACACTAGTGATAAGATCAAATTGAAATTACCATTGATCCATTAAAATTACACGACAAAGTGGATTTTAGCTGAGCATACAAGACCTTGCGAAAAGAAACCTTACAATGACCTAGATTTAAGATTATTTTCACCTTGAGACTACCTTTATTAAAGGATTTTTTCACGCTTGTANGAGATTTTTAATTTTTGAGGGGAACGTATAACCACAGTCCCCCTCATGATACTTGAAAATCTGAAGGTCATCATTAGTTTGAGGGGAGTAAAGAGTGCCCAGAAAGCATGTAACCTTACGGCAAGCTTGTGTCGGGATTTTCTTTTTATTGTCACAAAAATGTTTGTACTAAAAACCTTTTTTCAATAAAGCAAAAATATTGCAGTTTCAAACCTTTCATCCTAAAAGAATTAAAAATTATTTTTCAAAGCTTTTTTAAAATGTATTGTCATAGTGACGTTTTAGATGACGTCACACTAGTGATAAGATCAAATTGAAATTACCATTGATCCATTAAAATTACACGACAAAGTGGATTTTAGCTGAGCATACAAGACCTTGCGAAAAGAAACCTTACAATGACCTAGATTTAAGATTATTTTCACCTTGAGACTACCTTTATTAAAGGATTTTTTCACGCTTGAAAACCCTAAGTCAACCTCGATTTAAGGTTTTTATACGGAAGGTTGTATTTCAAGGTTTTGGATTAGAGTAATGTGGGTAAAATAAAGCAGATTGTCACAGATCTCGTTTTAACGTTAGAAGGTTTACACGTAAACCGCACAGCAAACCTTTTTAGGTTCACACTAAAAGGTTTTTGCTGAGTGAAAATAAATGTTACTTTGCTATCTGGGTAATTTATTACTTTTTTGTTGTTCATATTGTTTTTATTCAGATAAAATGTGACTAATAATTGAAAATTAATAATAAGCTTACCCTTTTTTAATGAGTTCAAACATTCCTTTTCTGCCAACTGTCATAGTTTTATCCACCCAACCATTTGGCGAGATTAGTTTATAAAGTCCTCTTCTGTAAGATTGAACAGTTTGTTTAATATCTAATCGAAAAAAAAAATGCACTGAGAAAAATATTTGAAGCTACAAAACGCTCAAGTTAAGCATAATTAATTAATATCAGCGCCAATTTTACAGGATATTCAGTCAAATTTCATTCTAAAATTTCATGCAAAATTCTATTAATGGCGATTGAAATGGGCTACAGGTGGCGTAGGGCAGAACTCTCTACCTATGGCAACTTTTCGTATGCTTTCACCATTAGCGTATGGAGAGTCATAGAAGAAGGAAGTACGTTAGTTTATGTTTTAATTTTCAAATAGATTAAGATCTTTTAAGTTAGGAAACTGTATGGAACTGAAAACTAAATTAAACATAGTTCAAAAAGAAAGCATGAAAATTTAAAAAAATATATTTTTATTAATTAAAAACAAAAAATATTAAGAAAAGGAAAAGTATCGTAGTACATTCCTATACAACAGAAAAGAGGAGGAGAGGGAAGGGTCAAATGCATGGAACCTGTCTTCTCACCAGATGGCGTATTCGAGTGTTGCGATCGCAAATTCAAAAAATAAATAAATAAAATTCTAAATTTGGAAGAAAAAAAAAACGAGAAATGGGGAAAGTTTTATTGCCAGAAATTTTTGCTGGCCAACAGCATTTTTTAAATTTTCGGAGCCTTAATTATGCTCCTTAGGGGGTATTATTTATGTGAGAAGATGTCATAAACTATGACCAATCACTATTAGATTAAATAAAGTAAAGGAGTCATTATAGGTGATCAATAAACGGATCCAAATTCGAAAGCTTTTCAGCTAGTAATACATTTACATTGATGCAGGTCAATAAATTCTTGTATTTTTAGAGCTCTTTTTATTTTAAAACATGGTTTTCAAAGCTCTGGCCAACAAATTGAGCAGTTTTGATTGATCACAAAAAATAATAATAAATAAAATATGACAATAGGCTTTATCTAAAACAATTTTTGAAAAATTATGTTTGTGAGTACGCTTAATTTTGGACACAATTAGTTGATAATTTGTAAATATCTTAAATATTTGTGAGAATCTATCGTATACTAAAAGTTTGTTCATACAGAAGGATAAAAAAAAAACAGTTATAATAAGGAACAAAATTGTAAATAGTCTCATGGTTCAACGATACTCTCCATATTCTCCCCCTCTCCGTTACTATGGTTTCGGCAAATCTCGCTTTTTATCCCTGCAAGTATATTCTAACTTCTTATTCAAACTTACTGCCATAGAGAAAAAAAAAACAAGATGTGACGAAACTATTGTAACGGCGAGGTATGTGAGAAGAAATCGCGGAACCGCGGATTTTATTTACAAAGAGTAGGGGAGAGTGGGGTCAATTATAACATTTCTTACTTAACTATTTTTAAATAACAGAAAATCCAATATATTATTATTATTAATTGACAGACGAATAAAGTAGACTATCCTCTACTAGAAAAAAAAACCTTATTTTAAATATTAATATATTAGTTATTAACAATTTTTGACAGTCGTGCACCTGTTACAATTGTCCCCACTTACGGGGTCAATTGTAACAGTTCATAAATTCAACTAAAACATAGTTAACTATACATATTATCAGAGTTGTGATATAATTATTTATTGATCAAAATAGTAGTGTTATTTTAGGAGTAAAAATAATAATGAGCAGAGACCTAAAGGGTTAAACTTTTAACTTTAAGGGAATAAAAATTTAAATTTATGCTGTGAAAGGTGACAAATAAAATAATGCACATGCAACATAATATAAATGATACAGAAACTATTGGTGGTTCTTAAAGAGTTAAGTAATGGTTTGTAAACATAAGATTATTTATTTTCAGTTGCTGCAATCGTCCCTTTACTTATTGTTACAATCGTCCCCAAGACGCCATTTCAGGCTTCATTTGTTAAAAACAATGCTAGTTAATTAACAAAACTAATCTCTTTTTTTTTTAAATGGTTATTAAGGTGTCCACTTACATATTCAGTTAATAATTTTTATTTGTTTAAACAAAATTACTTTGTTACAATATAATATTCTAATACCAAAACAAGTACTTACGTAGCGTGAAAATATATTTTGTGATGTAACTTTATCAAAAGTACATAAAAATGGTTGCCAGCAGGGGTGTAGATGTAGATTTATTAAATACACCTTGTGCACCACCTAGAACCCGACAATCGAAATTTTTGCTTTGTTACAATCGTACCCTGTTACAATTGACCCCACTCTCCCCTATAACTTCTATTATTTCATAATAATAGTTATTTGCGCACGAGTCATAATAAATCACATAATAACAATTTGATTCCCAGTTACGACGTAAAATGACGGGTTTTAAAGTACCATTTTTCCAACTGTTTCACTTTTGAGCAAATAAAGAAGGAATACTTACGTATTGATAGCCAGAAGAAATAAAAAATGAGGCGCTAAAAGTTTGTACAAAGGATGAGATGGTGATAAATTTCTGTGAGTGCAAATAACGACACCTTCCATTAAAAGATGAGTGAAACCTACAGAAAAAGAAATGAACAGAATTCTTATCTAAATTATAAAGAGAGAAAAAAAATTTATTTTTTGATAACTTTTTTCCCTTAGGAAGGGGACAAAGAACAAACTCTGGAAATCAATCGCTATTGAGATCGTAGCATTCCACGGATCGGTAGTATCGAATGCGCCAATCCATTAACATTATTCGCCAAATTTGCATTACTTTATCTACGTTTACCTCTTGTAGTAACCACGCAACGTACCGCTAGATGTCAGAGTCGTCGACGCGACATCATGGCTTTCGAGAATCTACTAATTTACCCTTCTTAAATGTTATTAGTAAATCGTCTGCAGTTTAAAGTCATTTTTGATATATGAATTATTCTTTATCACCAATACTGCAAGTTGTTGCAGCTGCAACAAATCAGTTCTTAATCTCTAAATGGCGATATAAAGTCCCGCAGTGGACTGATCGTTAAGACAGTTCCCAGCAGATCACCGAAGTCAAGCATCACTGGCTGCGGTCAGTGTGCGGGTGGGTGACCACTTGGATCAGTCTGCGTAGGGACCGAGGGTGTGCGGTATTGGTCCTCGTTAAACTGTTCTACCGTAAAGTGCTCGACTTCGCGTGCAGGTCGTTGGGCTACCGAAGCAGGGGTGCCATCCCCTCTGCAGAGGATCAAAATTGTGATGGCTTGTCTTCGGATCATCCTCAGGGATGCCACTAACCGTCGAAAATAGCCCATTGTGCAGCTCTAGTGCGACGTAAATTAACTACAACAACAAATCGTCTGCAGTTTAAAGTAATTTTCGATAAATGAATTATTCTTTATCACCAATGTTGCAAGTTGTTGCAGCTGCAACAAATCTGTTCTTAATCTCTAAATGGCGATATAAAAACTCTCATCAAGTAGACAATTTATTATTCCAACTCTCCATTTTTTATTTTTTATCTATATAATAAATAAATATGGCATAGGTTAACCATGAGCCGTGGTGGCTCAGGGGATAGAGCGTTCGCCTTCCAATGAGGTGAACTGGGTTTGAATCCCAGCGATGGCTGGTCGATACGAATTCCGCATCCGGTTCTCACTGACCACAGTGCTGACTTAAAATATCTCAGTGGTAGGCGGATCATGGGTTAGAGTTCCCTTGCCGTCGGGCTAACCGTGGGATGTTTTCCTCTCCATGAAACGCAAATGCTGGTTATTTCCATCAAAAAGTCCTCTATGAAAGCAAAATTTCTCCCAATAGTTGACCCAGGAGTTCCCTCGTCTTCCTGGATCGGGTTCAAAATTACAAGGCTACGGAGTTGAACATCAGTAGTTGTAAACCTAAAATTGGGTCTACTGTTAAACGATGGTTAGAAAATTATGAATAAGTTACCTAAGTGAGTACATGATTGGTGGTAACTGGCATCAGCATTGTTGTAATAAATTTTTGCCATCAACCAAGTGTAGGGGTTATCGTTTGGCAGGAATACCTGAAAATAAATTTATTCATACATCAGCTACAGAGAATTTGAAGCAAAATATTTTCTGTTACATGACAAATATAATTTTTTTTAAAAGTATTATTTTTTTGAAAGGGGTTCATAAAAGTTTATATGCATGACCATTTCCGTCATGCTCATTAAATGATACAACAGCATAAAAAATCAAATGAATGAATGCTTTTTTTTTAAATAAAAAGTTAAAATGTGTGCGTCCTGGATCCGTTATTTTGTTTTCTACTTCTTTCTCTAAAGCTGAACCATATATCGTGGACGATCTATCGCAATATTTTTTAAGCATCACTATAACAATATTTTGAAACTTGTGTTCACGATATATATCTTTGTTAAGTTTTGCTCATACGAACGTTATAGGCAATAATAATATTGCGATAATTACCAACAACTACAGATATCGGACGCGAAAATATTGAGGAAGTTGGTATATTTAATTTAAGTAACGAAATTATTAACTAATATAAAATAGTTAAATTAAAAGTATTCGCGATACATTTTATTTTATTTTATAACCGTCGTTGAATAGCTCACCCAATTTTTTTGTTTGGGGGGGGGGGAGCGTTTACGAGTACTAATGTTCAACTCTGTAGTCTAGTAAATTTGAACCCAATCCAAAAGACAAGGAATTGGGAGAAAGTTTGCTTTCGTGGACGACTTTTTGATGGAACTAACCCGCATTTATGTTACATCCAGAGGAAAACCTCCCACAGTCAGTCTGACGATCAATCGACCGAATCCGTCTAACTCTGAGGATATTTTATGTCAGCACTGTGGTCGGTGCGAGTCGGATGCAGAATTCGTATCGGCTAGTTATCGCTGGGATTCGAACCCGGTTCACCTCATTGGAAGGCGGAACGATTCATGTCGAAATTAATATTACGATATCGCCTAGCACTACGCATCGTATTGATAATGGAAAGTTACAATTTATTGTTTGGTTACTTGAGATTTTTTTTGTTTTGTTTAATCATGCTACGCCAATAGATTTGTGGTAATTAAAATTAACCAAGTAATAAATATCTTAAACTACACAAAAGCCAATGCAATTTTCTTTAAGAATAGAATGTAAGCAAACGAATGTTTTTTACTGTATTATTACCGTATTATTGCCATATTGTTTATTACCGTATTTAGTTGTATAGTTTATTTATTTTTTAAATGATTAATTCAGATGAAATTTTTTCTTACTGGATTATCTTTTCCTTTCTCTTGAAACAGTTGAATAGCGATTGGCATAAGCTGTTTGTTTTTGTTAAGGAAGAACAAAGCAAATGGACAGCAGAGCTGTAAATAAAAGATCACAATTATTATACTGAATGAAACAATACTTAAAAATAATGAACTCGTAAATAAAGTTTAATAGTGTGATTTATGTATATTTGAAATTGTGAGAAGAAAGCATCATTGTAGAATTGTCCATAAATGTAGAAGTGTTGCGGGTGCATGATTTTCGAACCAATTGACCTCTCTATTATATCTCATATATGTTTGATGGGATCCAAGTCGGGTGATCTAGGTGGCCAGATATTTCGCTGGAGTAGTCCAGAGTGTTTTTCAAGCCGGTCGCAAACAATTAAGTCCCGGTGACATGGTGCATTGAAAATTGCATTGAAGTCCATGAACGGATGCAAGTGATCAAGTAGCTGAACATAACCATTTCCAGTTAATGATCGGTGCAATCGGAATATAGGAACCAGTTCATGCAATGAAAAAGCAGTCCGCACCTATATGGAGATACCACCAGATTGCACAGTGCCCTACTGACAACTTGGGTTCAAAGATTCATGAAGTCTGTGCCACACTCGAACTCTGCAGTCACAGCCGAAATCATGAGTCACTTGTTGTTGTTGTTAATTTACGTCGCACTAGAGCTGCACAATGGGCTATTGGCGACAGTCTGGGAAACATCCCGGAGGATGATCCGAAGACATGCCATCACAATTTTGATCCTCTGAGGAGGGGATGGCACGCCGCCCGCTTCGGTAGCCCGACGACCTGCACGCGAAGTCGAGCACTTAACGGTAGCACAGTTTAACGAGGACCAATACCGCACACCCTCGCTCCCTACGCAGACTGATCCAAGTGGTCACTCACCCGCACACGTGATTTACATCGTAAGGATTGTGAATTGCACAGTAACCTTATGCCCGGAAATCTCTTCCTATGCAGTTAGTAAAATTTGCTAATATGTTGGTGCTTATTGGAATCGATATTTTTATTTATCTAATTAGCTTAATTTTATAATTACTATGTTGATTTAATAAAACCTTCAAAAAGGACCAGATACAGATATTTTATTTTAGATTACAGATATGGCAACCAAAGAACCTGCAAGTTAATCGCCAAAAACAATAAAAAAGTTCTTTTTTCTACACTGAACATTTCCGGTGGGCACCTGTGAACCAAAGTCACTGGAGGCGAGCAGCATTACCCACACCACACTGCCACAGATACCCGCTTTATAGAGAGTAATATTTCGCAGGTTCTTTTTCAGATTTTTCAATGTGAAATGATTTCACCATAAACCTTTCTTGGCATAAACGATTTTATTTAGATGCATACTTATGCCACGGCACAAACATGAAGTATATAGAAAATAATAGTAATCACATAATCAAAGAAAACTTCGCGCTGCATCATAAGACATTCTAGACTTCTCACACACCAAGCTAAAAAAACAAAAAACCTAGCTTCCTTCTTTTTCTTAATTCTTTCTTCTCTAGTTTTGTTCGTATCTCGCAGCGCCATCTATTGGCAACGATTCTTACATAGAGTGTGTTACATTCACACATCGCACACAGAGAGAAATATCCATACCCTAAGGGGGGATTCGAACCCGCAAACATTGGCTTTACAATCAGGCACGCTGACCGCTCAGCCACCTGGCTGACGGCAAACAATAAAAAGTAAATCTCGACAATTATTATTAGAAATAAACATATGATTATTCCAAATTTGAGGGACATCTTACCAATCGACCATCTTTGCATTGAGTACCCTTTAAAATAGCCAAATCAACGATGAAGATCTTTTGTGCACTCAAAGCTTCTTCTAAAGTGTATTCCTCCAAAAATGGTGCAACCATTTCAGCAGTCACCCCAAAACTAATAAACAAATAAAAAGATTGATAATGAGTCATTTTAAGGAGAAAAGTAATTTTCAAAGATTCTTAAATTTAAACCTCTGCCGCTCGTTGGCCGCGCTTTTACGTTATTTTTATAACCGGTATTAAAAATGCCGACCCATTTTTATGTTAACGACTAATTTTAATGTTCAACTCCATACCCTTGTAATTTTGAACTAACTCAGAAGACAAGGTAACACCTGGATTAAGCATTCGGACTTCTCGGTGGATTCGTTGATGAAACTAGACCTCATTTGCATAGAGA
Source organism: Parasteatoda tepidariorum (assembly GCF_043381705.1). Taxonomy (NCBI): domain Eukaryota; kingdom Metazoa; phylum Arthropoda; class Arachnida; order Araneae; family Theridiidae; genus Parasteatoda; species Parasteatoda tepidariorum. The sequence goes on along the minus strand of NC_092207.1, from coordinate 10,293,887 downwards.
GGATAACACCAAAAACTTCCTAGTTTAGCCCGACGTTAAGGGGATTCTATCCTATGATACATCTGCAATCTTTCGTCAGCGCTGTGGTCCATGCGACCCATGTGTGCACAGTTCGAATCCATATATGTATCAATGGGATTCAACAGCGAGAAGGATTTTATGCTATTGCAATGCTAGCAGTCGAGAGAAGGTAAAATTAAAAACGACAAAGCCTGTTTGATTGCCAGAGGAATTTGTTGAAAGACGATTATTAAAAACACCAAGTTTCATCAAAGAGAAAACTGGTTTTCCATCCTGCTTTCTGTCAGATTTCGCTAAGAATTTTCCTTTTTCCTCACTTGAATAAGACGAACTTGTATTTTATAACTTGTATACTACAATAAACTTGTATATTATTTGTCTATAACTATAACTTGGATAATTTGCGAACTATAACTTGTATAGTTTTAACATAAGTTTCGAGAAAGATTTTAAAAATATATATATTAAGATCAGTCTTTATGGGATGCTACGTATATTTTGCACGTAAGCATTTGATTGTTCACTCCCAAATATTATTATGAATCATAAGGTGATCAAAAATTTAAATAAAATAAGTAATTAAAATCAAATATTTTTATTTCTTGTTTTGCTGTTGTTGAAAAACTATAGATCTTTGAAATAAAAAAAAATATCAAAGACTAAAACAATGAATTCATCTAGCTTTCCACTGAGTTGTGACAATAAAATCTGCTGAGATGTGATGGCTCAGGGGATAGAGCTTTTGCCTTCCAACGAGGTGAACCAGGTTCGAATCCCAACTTTGGCTGGTCGATACGAATTCCGCATCTGGCTTGCATCGACCACAGTGTTCACGTAAAATATCCTCAGAGGTAGACGGATCATGTGCTAGAGTCCCCTTGCCGTCAGGCTTACCGTGGGAGGTTCTCGTGGGTTTCCTCTCCAAGTAACGCAAATGTGGGTTAGTTCCACCAAAAAGTTCCCCACGGAAGAAAATTTCCCCTAATACTTGATCCAGGAGTTCCCTTGTCTTCTGGATAAGGTTCAAAATGACAAGGCTGCGGAGATGAACATTAGCAGTCGTAAACCCTAAAATTGGGTCGGCTGTTCAACGACGGTTGTAAAATAAAATAAAATCTGCAATCTTTCTAAACTAAGAACTAATAAAATAATTCAACATTTTTTTATTGTCTGTTACACTGTTATTTATAAATACTTTTTAGGGTAACAAAAGTGAATAAGTTAAAATATCGCAATATGTCAAAAAATTATTTCGTGATGCAATATTAAATATTTAATGCAGCATCGCACACATTACATTTTAAGTGCTCAATTTATATAGCGTCTGATTTGAACTTATATTTACTGAACTGCTTATTGTCACAGCGTGAACTACTTTTGCTTACTACCTGTAAGTTTTTTTCTTCCCTTTTTGAATAACGCACGAATGTATTGTAAATAATAAAATCTTCAACTTTTAGGACTCAATTTAATGCCTCAAAGGGGTGACTTCACATATGCTAATTAGTAATTGCGGACGATGCATTAAGTTAAGAAATAAGGCACAAAAACGCAATTTCTCTGAATAAACATACCTTTTCTTTTGACGTATAGGGATCTCTGACCCCCAAGATATAGGGGCTGGCCGCAATCTTGAAATATGTTCCCAATAGTTTGATCAGGAGAGTGTTCCAAAGTTTGGACCCCTTAATGTTAATTTTACCTTTTTGAGTATTTCATTATATCTCCAGAACATTTTAATTAAATTGAAAAATTTTTGAACACAATTATAGAATTCGTTTATCCAAAGATAATTCCATGCGAAAAGTAACTTTTAGCAAATATTGATTATTTTTTTACTTAAATAATGGTTGAAAAAATTTTGAATTGTAAGTTATAAAATATTTTTTATCGCTTTAAAGAACATAATTTTACATAGCAAAACAAAATTTGAGTGAAATTGGTTGAATAGTTCCTGAGAAATAGAATTTTAAATATCTGATTTTTTTAAAAATTCAATTTCTCAGGAACTATTCAACCAATTTCACTCAAATTTTGTATTTTATCTTGTAAACTTATATTCTTTAAAATGATGCAAAACATTGATCATTGACACAAAATATTTTGATCATAATTAAATAAAATAAAAAAAAATTAATAAATATTTGCTAATATATTGCATGGAATTATCTTTGGATAAACGAATTTTATAATTGTGTGCAAAAAATTTTCAATTAGCTTAAAAGCTTTTCGAGATATAGAAGAATACGCAAAAAGTAAATTTAACATTAAGGGATGTAAACTTTGGATCACTCTTCTAACTTAACTGCTGGGACAATATTTCCGACATTGCGGATACCTTATATTTAGGGTGTCGGAATTTGATTCTGTCGAAAAAAAAGTATATTTATACAGAGAAAGAACGTGTTTGTGTCTTTTTGAATATTGTCTGCACTTAGCAATTAGCATATTTGAAATCACCCCTTCGAGCAGTTAAAATTGTGTCTTAGAACGGAAAAATCTGATCATTAGATCAAAAGAATTTTAGAATAACCCATTTTTTCTTTTTCTTGCGCATTGAACATTATTATTTTTAATATCATTAATATAGTCACATAAACTATATCGTCCTTATTACATCAGTAGTGTATTCTTGGTATTTAAAAGAAGATTTGTTGAAAAAATTCTGAAAAAATACATGTTTGTACATATAGTCAGTAAAATCTACTAACGTAAAAAAAAAGAACTTTACTTTCAAATAAGTTGAGAAAAAAATGGGTTTAAAGAAAGCAATTATCAAAACATTTAGGCTTTTTAAATTTATTAAAATTCTATTGATCATTGAAGCTCTAACCCTAAGATTAATAATTCAAGTCGTAACACACCCGAGTCAAAATTTTTGATGACTTTCCATTGATGGACCAACATAATCTTGATGGTAACCATCAATATTTTTACCATTATATTTTTTGATGGTAACCAACATAAGTAACCATCATCCCAATGCAAGAATTCGGAATGATTTATGATGGTTCAACATAAGAATAGCAACTTGGTTTGATGGTTTGTTCACGTTGAGCCACCAGAAATTTCCATCATAGTGTCTTAGAAATCAAATGTCGGAACAATCATGAACCACCATCACCCCAATGTAGGAATTCGTTCTGGTATATAATGGGACAACATAAAAAAACCCAAATGGTTTTGATGGTATAGTCCTGAGAATCAACGAGAATACCCATTAAACCATAGTGGATTATTGGTCCATGAGAATCAGACATCTCTTTATGATTAATCATAATAGTATTAAAGTACTATTTCCCATCATGGAATGATGGAAGTTTGTTGGCATATGAAAAACCATGAATGCATAGTGGAAAATGGTGACCATTATGAATCGCACTGAAAACAACATAAACCATCAAAATATTTTGATGGGACCATCAGGAATTTTGACTTGAGATCAGACATAAAAAAATAAATATAAGATTTGAGCAATTTTAATTTGCAGGGGCCTGTCCGGAAATTTTGTGAAAGGTCCGTTTTTGTAAAATTGTGAAAAAATTACTCGTAATTTGTGAACATGAAATAAACGTTAAGTCACATTCTTTCAACCAGGGTCCGCTTTTGTGAATTTGTGCAAACAGGGTCCGTTATTGCAAAAAAACTTTTTCAAGGAGTTTTTGAATTGTAAAGACATACAAGATTATGCTCAACACTGTAAAATTACAATTAAAAACATTAAATTTTAAAAATAAACAGCAATTGCTGCTACTATTTTAGACATGCAACATACAAATATTTGGTATTTAGCCTATACTGCTCAACACAGAATATTCATTTCGGACGAATAAAGGAAGGAGCTTCTGCCGAAGATAAAACTTAGTTTGTTTACATCTGCCTTTCTCCCCCCCCCTTTCTGGGAGGGGTTTATTCGATTAACAAAATGATAATGACGATAAACAAATTTGGAAGGGCCCGATTAAAAGATAAATTATTTTGTGAAGAATCCATTTTTAAGTTAAAATATTTTGTGAAGGGTCCGTTAACGGACCCGAATTTCTTCTAAACAGACCCCTGATTTGGTATCATTTTTAAAATGATTCCGATTTAAGCACAGTCGTGTTTTTAAGTATTTCGCATTAAATAATTGTTTAAAAGAGATTTAACATTTGTTGTAATCATATGATTGATACATTTAAAGATATCATTCGCTTTAATTGTTTACAAAGATCTAAGAAAAGAATTTTTATAAAAGAACGATAACTACTTTTGAGGTATTTCCTTGCATAATTTAATTAGAACAGGATTCACTCCTTGAACTCTCCTTAAGCCGAACCACCGATCTTCATTCCAATATTCTAAGCAGGCCGGTTCTCCCAGATGGAATTTATAAACTTTTTTCAAATCACATATGGATTCCCATTTGTCCGTGGTCCATCGAATCAGCTTCGTATCCAACATACATTTACTCTTACATTTCACTATATCCCACTGAAAAGAAAGAAGAGAAGAAATCTTAATGTTAAAAGCGGATAATTCTATATTCTAGAATAAATACTTCATGTGTTTCGTAATTAAAATGGTACAAAAAGTCACCACGTTTTCAAACACGACGCTCCTCGTCAGAATAAATGATGAAAACAATTTAGTAATGAATAACAGTTTATAACAGTAGTAATGAATAACAGTAAGAAGAACAGTAATGTTTAAGTAATGAATAACAGTAATGTTTATGTTCGCAAATAATTCTGTTGGCCTTTTCTAACTTCGTTTTTTATAACAGTCGATGAACAGCTGACCCAATTTTTCGGGTTTACGACTACTAATGTTCAACTTCGTAGCTTTGTAATTTTGAATCAAACCCAGAAGACAAGGGAAATCTTGGATCATGCATTGGGAGAAACTAGTCTTTTTGGAACAATTTACCCGCATTTGCGCTACACGAAGAGGAAAACCTCATATGTTTAGCACTTCGGCGAGTGGATTATAACCCATGCTCCTTCAACCAGTGAGGATATTCTGCTCCAGCACTGTGATCGATGCGAGCAAAATTCGTATCAACCATCCACCGCTGAGATGTGAACCTGGGTCACCTCATTGGGAGGAGAACTGCGGCTCTATATTGATGTATTTTATAATGGAAAAGAACTTTTTTCATTTCAAAAATTCAGTTACGCCTCACTTTATTGATGCAATTAGGTTTTTATTTTATAACCGTCGTTGGAGAGCAGGCCCAATTTTTCGGGTTTACGGCTACTAATGTTCAACTCCGTAGCCTTGTAATTTTGAACCCAATCCGGAAGACAAGGGAACTCCTGAATCCAGTACTGGGAGAAATTTGCCTCCGTGGAGGCCTTTTTGGTAGAATTAATCCGCATTTGCGTTACGTGGAGAGGAAAACCATGAAAACCTCTCATGGTTAGCCTGAAGGCAAAGGAACTCTAATCCATGACCCATCTACCACTGAGGATATTTTACGTCAGCACTGTGGTCGGTGCAACGAAATTCACATCGACCATCCATTGTTGGGATTCGAACCCGGTTCACCTCATTGGAAGGCAAACGCTCTGTCCTCTGAGCCTTCAAACTTCTTGATGATTTCGCCCCATACAACTACACTGTAAAATTTTAAACGTCAAAATTAATATCACTTTTTAAAATTTTACCTAACATAACTAGTGTGGGTGAATTTTGTACTCATAAACTATATCTTCGTTTTCAGCAGCAATACAGCCTACTACAGGCCTAGGCTTCCTCTAACGGATCCGATCAGTAGCTGTGTTCCGATTGCGGTTTTCAAAAGGTGTTCTTAGGAACCCCTGGTTCCCGTGAAACGGTAATAGGGGTTCTAAGAGTTAGGACATTTTATTTTAACCAGTGATGATTTTTGAAACCTGTAAACTATATCTTTATCTAATCAATAATTTATTTAATATTGTGGTTGTTATTCTAAAATTATTCATGTAAAATGCCAAAGAAAAAATATAGCAAAATTTAATATGTATACATATATATTTCTTCCAATAACAATAAATTGAATAAATTGAAAAAGTAGGCATTAACCAATAATGCACAAGTATTTCTCAACAAACCTTTCAATTTAAAATAACTAAGTGCAGAAATGGAGAATTTTGTTTTTCTGATAACCATCTCACAATTTAATTTATAACAGATTTTTTTTCGAAAACTATACTGCCGTGCAATTCAAAAATCAACGTAAGCGACAAAACAGTTCGAAATTGGGATTCTTATATATTTGACATAAGCTACATATTGCAAAAAAAAAAGAAGAAAAGAAGAAGGGGAAAAAAAAAGAGTTTTTCAAAAATAAATTATGTTTCATCAAGTTTTTGAAATTATATTTCAGGTTCATAGCATTGACAACAGAAAGAAAATAGTTGTCAAGCCACTTTTATCTAAATCTATAGTTAAGCACCTACGCTGTTTTTCCAATTGCACGGCAGTATAATTCAGCTTATTTTATTCAATCTCAAGTTATGCTTGCGCCGAAAACAAAATTAATTAAGCAACAAATAAAACAGAATAAAAGCCAATATATTTATAACCTGCGTAAACAGTTGCATGCTTGGTTTTCTTTTTTTTTCATTAACAAAAACTCAAAAACTACCGTTTTGGTCGGGAATAGTTGTTATGCAGATATTTATTTAACATTGCAGGATTGAAATTCCAAATACTTTCCGACTATCTAGAGCACTCAAATTTTAACCAGATCTCTGGATGACGGATCAAGTTTCCCGACGAGCGGAATTTATCGCCGATTGCAATTTCGACCATTTTTCAACTCAGACTAACTGATAGACGCAAAACTAAAAAGAAAAAAAAAATAATACACCAGAATAAAAAAGAACTTAGTTTTTGAAGTGAACTAAGCCGGAAAAACTAATTGTATTCTTGTCATGCTTGCAGCGAAAATCGCGTATTACATGTTCGAAAGTGAGACAGAAGAGAGGAAAATATTGGTAGTTCGTAATCTCTTTCTATTTGTTATTTTTCGGCAGGAGGATAAAATTCAGCTGTATTCTTCTTAATTTTCAGGAAACAGTCCTATATACGTGTAAAACTGTTAATAAATCTCGGTAGTCATGCTTTTATTATTTATTTATTATTTTTTTAATGGCAGAAACTGAACTTTTATTATTATATTATAACCGTCGTTGAACAGCCGACCTAATTTTTGGGTTTACGACTACTAATGTTCAACTCCGTAGCCTTGTTATTTTGAACCCAATCCAGAAGACAAGGAAACTCCTGGATCAATTATTGGGAGAAATTTGCCTACGAGGAGGCATTTTTGAGGGAACTAATCCGCATTTGAGTTATATGGAGAGGAAAACCACCCACGGTTAGCTCAACGGCAATGGGACTCTAACCCATGATCCGTCTACCACTGAGGATATTTCACGTCAGCACTGTGGTCTGTGCAAGCTGGATGTGGATTCGTATCTACCAGATATCGCTGGGATTCGAACTCGGTTCACTTCATTAGAAGGCGAACGCTCTGTAAGTTTTGTTCTTTATACCGGAAGTGTTGCTCATTTAGCGTTACCCAGTGGCCATCTCTAAACCAGACTCTCTGAGGCGAGCAGCAGCCCACGCCACACTGCCACAGATATTCGTTCAAAAATATATTCATACAAAAACAACACAGAGAGAAACATGCATGCCCTGGGCGGGATTCGAACCCTCAACCATTGGCTTCAGAGTCAGGCACGCTGGACACGCGGTCATGAATCTTCCCAAATAAATGTACTTAGTAGTTTTTTGGTGCTTTCTGTCTCGAAAAATATCAGTCGCGGAGCATAATTTTTAGAATAAACGATAGCACTCCTTTTCGTTACCGAAAATTTCCCCTTTCGAAATTTACGTTTTTGCGTGTAACATAAGACTAGGATTTACCAAATTTTTAAAAACACATAGTTTTTAAACTTTTTTCTATATCTTATTTTATTATAAATAATTAATTCTTCTTAAAAAAAAGCAACTGTAATTAAAGTAGGTAACAAATGTTAACGCAGATAATAATAAATATTTTTCGTAATTGAATAATTAATATAATCTCTTAAAATGTTTTCATTTTGAAATAAAAGTAATTAAGATTTATCTCAAAAGAATAACTGAGTATTTATTTGAAAATGAACTATCAAAAACCATAGAATTTGCAAGGATTTTAATTTTTTTTTCTTTTTTTTGTTCTTAGAACTAACCGTTCTATTATAATTAACTATAATTTTGCTACCAATTTAATTCTGTCTCAATTTGAATCTTTCTTATGAGACTCATGTCAAGGAGACTCATTTTAGATGATTTTACTAAGGCAAGACTATTTGATTTAGCACTACTTTTTGATTTAGCATTGAACTAATTTATCTGAAAAGATCTAAAAAAATATTCTTACCTTATATTCGCCGGTAAATTGTTCATCAGCAGGCATATCTTTAATCTAAAGAGAGAAACATTAATATCACAACTTAATAAAAGAATTGATTATTAAATATATGTTTATAACATCTCAAAACACTCTTTATATCCGAAGTATTAAAAACGATAAGTAGTTGAAAGTGGCTAAAATAACTGCTAAAACATTAAAATTACATTTTTTTGAGAATTGTTTTAGACAGAATTGAATGAGATAAAATTTAAATTGATAGAACAGATAGTTTTGAAGTTATGAAGGTTTTCTGCTTAATAAGTGCAATTCAAAAATAATACATTTTATAAAAACATTTTTGATTCCCATGCTTTATTGCTTTATTAAAATTACATGCATTTGCAGGCTTGTGTGCTCAAATTAGCCTTATAAACCTTTGTCAAGTAGAAGGACATTGTCAACAATTCAGAGAAAGACATCACAAAGAATACACCCAGGATTGCGGCGGGATTCGAACCCGCTACCTCCACGCTTTGCACAGAGTTTGGTTGGCGACACCGCTCGGCCAGGGAGGGTCTCTTGGTTCGCATTTTGTTTCATTTGATTAGATGCGACAAAATGCATAGGAAACAGTACGTCACTTTCCTGTATAGCAATGTAGGGTGTGAAAATAAGAGCAGGTACGAAATTGTACTTTTTGTACATAAAACACTTCTAAACTATTAATCAAATCATCTGGGTACTAATTTCATACAATTGCGTGCAAAATTGCATTCGAAAATGAAATGACATATTCAGATAGTTGCTGGATAGCAATATAAAGTGTATACATCAGTCCGTTTTAAAAGAAGCATTGTTTATACACAAAAATTCTTTCAACTTTCGAACTTATTGTTCTATTGGCTCGTGTATAGTACACGAATGCATCGGAAACGATGACTTATTGTTTCAGATAGCAATCAGATGAGTAAGTTGGATCAAGTACACATTTGTACTTTTTATACATCAGGGATGAGATTGGCCAAAAAGCAAAAAAGCTGAATTTCCACGTGAGTAAATTTTACGCGTGTGCAATCGTTTAATAATAAATTCCTGACAATTTAAGATAACAAACAACAAAAATTGCCATTTTAGTTTGAAAAAATTACATGATAATCAGCAACTATTTAGATAATTATTTTTCATATGATAAGAATTTCGCATTTTATATCATAAATAACAGCAGCATTATTTCTTAAATTTCGGTGCTGAAATTTACTTCCACGAAAACTTCCACGAAAAATTTAATAATTTTTTAAGTGATTGCTTTTGTTTGCTATATCTTTCTTTCTTTCTTTTTTTTGTTGCTTAATTTGCTTCAAACGCTTTATGTTTTACAAAACAAGCAAAAATCCTTTAACAAGGTCAAATTTCTCGTAATGCAGCTTGTGAATGAGGGGAAACAGATTGGTGATTAATTTAGTCGTTAGCCCATCTTCAAACATCTTTTCACAAATCCTATTTTCTCTTTCTTTACCTGCCTTTGTCATTCTTCTTTTCAAGCACAGAATGTAAGTTTTGAATATGCTTATATATACTAATAATTATTGATAGAAAAACAGTCACATTTATACTAACTAATTTTAAAAAAACCTACTTCTTACAAGAATCGCGATAATTGATTTTAAACCCGTGTGAATACGAATCGTTGCATAGGTTTTTAAAAAAGCGTAAATACAAATAGTGATATTGGATTTTTAAATCTCGTAAATAAGAATCATATTGCAGTATATTCAAATCGCGTGAATAAGAATCGAAATGTTAGCAAATTCCGGTCTTGAGACTTTTAAAAAGCTTGTTTGAGGAAGTGACGTTTGAATTACGAAAATATGAACTATCCGGCGGGCGGGTAAAAAAAGAGGAAAATCGTATCTTCTGTGCGTGAAAGCGGCGAAAATAGCTAAAATGTAAAAATGTGAAAGAATTGACAGATATGTACGTTGAATTCTCTGTTTATCTTTGAAAATCGAAAATAAATATAATTCTTTTATTTCAACGGCTAAATTTTTCGAAAAAGCAAGATATTAATTAATAAATATAATATTAATATAATAAATTTTAAAAAAAAAGTGAAAATTTTAGATAATCGGAGTTTTTGATAAAAAGGTTGATATTCGAGACACAAAAGTAAAAAAAGCGGAAATCCGCTAAAAAGCGGAAAAATCTCATTCCTGATACATAAAAACCTTATGTTTTTTAAACTATTAGACTAATCGTCTTAGGGCTCATTAAATTCAGCGGGTAAAATATACATCGAAAAATATGTCTCACGGAGTATATGCTCATTTCTTCCCCTAAAATCACCCCCATTTCCCTCAAAAAGGGGAAAAGTGTATAGAGAACAGAAGGATAGTTTTCAGGTATCATTCATAATAACATACCAAAGCTGTCTATGAAAAAAAATTTGGGTATTAATTTTTTCAACAGAGAGATATATAGATCTATATAGAGATTTGTTATAAGAAAATCGCATTTTTAGTTTCTTTCTCGAAATTTATTGTTTCTAATTCAGATTGAAAATAATATTTAGTTTTAATCACTCAGTTTTGAAAATGTAAACGTTACCGATTTCCATTTAAAAATGTATAAAGCATAAGTATCAGTCACCAATTTCAAATTTTTCCTGATTTCAATTTGACAATTTTGAATTTCGGAACACCCCTAAAGGGAAAGCTATATCTACGTGCTTAATGCTGCCAAAGTTTACTGCGAAATTTTGAGCGATAATAATTCAGCTGTCCAGATTAGCTCCCCGCTCCCCAAAAACACAGTACGAAATCTCATATCTGGAGGTCTGTTTCACATAAGTGTTTATTTCCTGTATTTCAACAACAACAACAACAATAAATTAAAAAAAAAAAGTTTTTTTTTTTAGCGGGGAGCAATGCGCACTGTTATAAGTTTAAAGTCGAATCAGGCAAATGTAAAAAAAATGCGAAGAGTTAAAAAAAAAAAAAAAAATTAGAGAGATATTATAACTATGAATTTTAACGAGAAGGAATATGAAATTACCCGTGAATAGGCTCTGTTTGAGATTTAATTGAAAAAGTTATAATCAATAACGATTCTCCTTGTTTATACTTTACTTATATTTAATCATTTCAGTTTTCTGAATAATTTAATCATTAATAAGGTTTTTCTGCTTCATCGTAAGTTTTAAATTGAATTAGGAAATTTAAGGAATAATTAAGAAATATATCTCTATTTTACTTTTTCAAAGGTGATTGGGGATAAGTAATCGCAATTAATTCAATTACATTCATCAATCAAAATAGATAAGTATATCTATTACTTTTCCTTGAGAAAAATTCTTTTTTGCCCCGTCTGGCCATTTAAGAAAAACTAAGTAATTGGAAGAATCCAATTACTTACTAAAATAACTGGAATAAGAATTGAATAAGGTACACTGTGAAAGAAAAATGGCTGACCCAGCATTTTTTGTTCGAAATGGAAGATAAAGGCCATTGTTCTTTATTTCCAAACGTTTCCGCACCAATGTACGATAATTTTAGTACTAAATATTGTAAAGACAGCCCAAAATTTGCACAATCCGGTCACACACAAAAAAAGGTTTTTTTTTTGTTGTTTTTTTTTTGTCCTCAACCCTTTACTTAGTGAGTAGCAAAGCGTTGCACGATCATACGCATCCGATTTTGGCAGGGCAGAGAAGATTCACAACAAACCTAACTTTTAGCATTGTTTATATAACGACGTTAAATGTTCCGCCATTACCGATGATAATTAGGATCTTATTAAAAGAAAAGTTTTTATCGTTAAGATTAATAGTAGTTGTAACCTGAAAATCGTTTGAATTTATACACAGAAAAAATTTCATAAGTTGGTGACAAAAAAAGAAACAGCTTGTCTCGTTTATTGCTATGCATTAGATCCGATATATTTATTATGACCTTTTTTGCATAATTCAGCTTCTTTATTTGCTCAATTCATATTTCCATTTTTTTAACCAACTAAGATACAGAGAAATAAATAATTATATATTTGAAAACTACGATACGTTTCATTATAGTTTGATGCCTCACTCTTAAATATTCGATAATTTTTTTTTTGAAATTTTAAATAGTAGATAAGTTCTGGGACATGGAGCTCTTAATTACAGTTCGCTCCTAATCTATTCAACATATCAGAAGTTTAACGGTTGTTAATCGAATTTTCACATGACGTCATTATTCTTTGTTTCATAATAAAAATTTTATCAATATTTTATACTAAATATTTTAACCAGAAAATTAAACTACATTAAATAGTTAAAATCTCAACCAATAATAAAATACAGTTCCTAATTTTAACAAATTTAGGGAACATTCTTGCTGAGTGTGCTTTATCGTTCTACTTTAAAATAGACCAATCAAATTCTAACTTTCTAAATGATTCTATACGAATTTTCATTTTGAGGAAAAAGTGACAAAAAATATGGTCGGTGCAGCGAAATGAAAAGTTTGTTTTCAAAACATTCGAATTCTACACTAAATTATGTTTTCAAAGCATTTGAATTCTACACAAAATCGATAACAAAAAGAAATAGAAGAAATATCTCCATTCTTTAAGACGTGAACCGCTAAAAGTTTTTAATCTATTTTCGAACGGTATCGTCAGAGCAGCTTGGAGCGAGTTGCGAAAGCTCCGTGTCTCAGAAGCACCCCATTTTAAACTTTTTTCACTGCCACAAATGTTAAGTAGCAAACGATAAAAGAAAAACGATTATGATTATTATTGTTTTATGCGATATGTTGGAGCGGTATTCCAGTGATAGAGAATATGTTCTTTGGGAAAAATTTTCTTTCTTGCAGTTTAAAATTTTATTACGAAATATTTATTCCTTTTCCAACTTTAGTACTTTTCGGAACTACTGAATCTTATTGCTATAGATTTATTCTTTTTATAATGGATAGTGATGATACGGGTAGTAATATTAGCTTATTAATTTAGCTACTTATAAATATACTTTTCATTTAACTGGAAAACCTATTAATAAGGCAGCCTCCAGTAAATCGGAATAAATGTAAGTATTGATTTATATTTGACATTTGTTTAGTAAAAGTGTTTTATTGTTATTCAACGTAAATTATGTTTCAATTCAAAACGTCGCCAAATTTAGCGACAAAAAGCGTTGTTTGGCACACTATTAGAAAATCATGTAAACAGGTTGTCTTAGCCTTGATAATGCTTTCAGGCTAGCTTTGCCACGACTATAGAAAAAAATATGTAACATGAAAAAAAACTTAAAAATTATTTTAACGTTAATTACTACTCAAACTGAACAGAAAAATCGATTGAAAAATATTTTTTTTCTAGCTTTCATTTAAAAAAAAAGAAGAAGAAAATAATGCAGAGGATATAAAAATTTTACCAGTTAAATAAACATGAAGAAGAAGAAAAAAATATTTCCGAAACTGTAATCGCAGATTAAAACGAAAGCAGTGAAAACCTGACAGCCTCACAGGTGAGAATTTGCAAGGTCAATTCTTTCTTTGAAAGAGAGAGAGATAAAATGGATAAGTCATTTTTCATCTCTACCTTAGAGATATCACTTCATGCTAAGATAGTTTTATCAACGACTCGTGTTACGAAAATTTAAGACGAAAAAGAAACCGGTTTTATAACAATTAGTATGCAGTGCATACTTTGTGATGGCCTCTGTTGATGTTTTTTTTTAAGTAATTTATATAGAAAAAAATGTAAATGTCGCACTTATAACTTAATGAAAAGCAGTGTTCAATTTTTTTAATAAAATAAAATAAAATAAAATAAATAAATGAACCAGTTTATTTATTTTAAATCTGAATTTTTAAAAAATCTTTTTTAAGATACTTCACGTATTTTTACATACATTTAATTTTGTAATCAGTTAAAATTCATAAATATAATTAAAATATTATATTTATTAACACTATATTTATTAACATTATAATTGAAAACAATTGAAATATTATTAAGAAAAATCATAATACATTTCTAACTCTGTTACGGCATTCAAAAGTGTGTTGATTCAATACTTGCAAGTGTATCATTTAAATTTACGAAAATTAAATAGAAATGCATAAATATTAAAGACTGAAAAACCGTTTAAAAAATGGAAAATTAATTAATTATTTTTCTTTCTTTCTGTCAAATTAAAAAAAAAGCTATTTTCCGTGATTGGTTTAAATTTTCCTTTTATTCTTAGTTTGCATTCTAAAAAAATCCGTTAGAAAAAAAAAAGTAAAATTAAAAAGTCATTTCATAAAGTGCTGTAATTTATTTCACCATAAGTACTTGTGCAATTTCGCTAATTGAAACTAACGCAACAATATATTTAATTACTATAAATTTTAAATCTGCGTTAAACAATAAAAAATTTAAACGATCTCATATTAAAATGATGTTTTAAACTAAGATATTGTTACAAAATAATTTGTTTCATACAATAAAAATCTGTATGTTTTGACTCATTATTAAATCATTATTTAACGAACCCTACAGCAAAGTACTAATTGATACTCATATAAATCGAAATAAAACTCTTACTATAATAAGGACACTTTTTACAAAATTATTTCTTATTATTTTATTACTAGTAATGGTACAATATTTTAAGTAAATAAAAATATCTTAAAACATTTTAACAATTAATAACACATATCATGTTCGCTTTTTTAATTATCTTTACATAATATTATAATTTTTTTCTAAATAATAAAAGCAATTAAATTTTATTTTAAATAGATAATTTGTTTTGCCATTGACGACTAGGGGCTTAAATTAAGTTTTTAGTTTATTAAACTGTTTTCCATATTTTCTAAAGGTATGAGAAGCTCATTTTTTGAACTAATGTTTAGAAATAAGTTTAAATATTTGCGTTTATTAAAAAAAAATATAAATGTTTCATGTTTGATGTAACGGAAAATATTATGCTTTAGATTGAACAATTCAATTTTTAAATTATTTCGTATTAAAAAATCCATATTTTAATTTGTATTTAGCTCTAGTAGTTATAAAGATTTTTAAAAAAAAACTTTTAAAAATTTAAATTGCAATTATTAATATATTTTAATTTTATTGTTTTTTAAAACAAAAATACTTATTAAAATCTAAAATATATTGTTCTATTTACTGAAACCAAATTTAAGATGTACTTAAACTTTGTAAAATTTCTATTTGGAAGATGCCTGAATTAAGTTTTATTGTATTTTCTAAGAAATAGCCAAACAAATATTCGAATTTGTAAAATATCTACTTGGAAGGAATCATAAATAAATTCAGATTTATTTTATTTTCTAAAAATTATCAAACAAATTTTTAAATTTCTAAAATATTTACATGGAATGGACCATAGATAAGTTTTTTTATATAATTTCTAAAGTTAATCAAACAAAATTCCCGAATTCGTAGAATCTCTATTTGAAAGTGACCATAAATAAATTTAAATTTATTTTTTGAAATTAAAATAAATTTAAATTTATTTTAGTTTCTAAAAATATCAAGCAATATATTAAATTTTTTAAAATGTTTACATGGAATGGACCATAGATAACTTTTAATTTAAATATTATTCGAGCATTTCTAATATTAATCGAACAAATTCCCAAATTTGTAAAATCGCTATTTGGAAGTTGCCATACATAAATTTAAATTTATTTTATTTCCTAAAAATTACCGAACAAATCTTTAAATTTATAAAATATTTGCATGGAATGGACCATAGATAAGTTAGTATTTAATTTCTAAAATCAATCGAACAAATTCCCAAATTTCATAAATAATAATCTACTTCAGAGAGATGAGAAAATTTTGTTTTTGGTGAAATTTCCTTTTGAGATTGATATCCGGGTAGTAAGTTTTATCTCATTTATTTCACATTTCCTGCCAAATAATCATTTTAAGAGGAACAAAATGTAGCCTTTTTACAATATTTTTAATAAAGCAGTAATTAATAAAAGGCTTTATAAATTAAAGTATTTCGAAAACAATTTTTTAAAAGAGACAACAAATTATTGTTCGGAATTAGTTTAAATCTTACAATGAGAGTCCGATAGTTAGCAAATGTCTATTTCCTCCAATTTTCGTTTTGAGAAATTTACGAAATTCGGCCATTATTACTATTTGGCTCCTACGCCGTAAAATGTCGACATTCACTGTGGGAGAGTTCTGAATGTCAACATCTTCTGACATAAGTAAGAAAAAATTAAATTTAACTAAACAATTTTATTCAACATTCATCATCGGTGCATGCTGAAAGTTGATAAGTTCTGGTGAAAATAAAAAAAGTTATGTTTAGCAAACCAATTTTATTCAGCATTTACTATAGGTGCATGCTGAATGTCGATGTTTGCTGGCGTTAAAGAGAACTAATGAATTCAATAAATATTTTCGTGCTTTCACCAACGCAACCATATGAATGTACATATCAACATTCATCGTAGGATGTTGACATTCACACACTCGGGCCTTTCACAATTACCACAAAGTCTACATTGCACCTGCAAATTCTATGATACCCAAAACTGCTAAAATACCTGGGGCTCTTACAAAAACGATTGGCACTCTTATTTTATGCTATTTAAGTGGGTTTTAGTAGTCAATTTTAGGCGGTAAATTCAGTATTCGAAGGGCACATTTGATCGTAGGTTCTACACTTAAGAGCTTACAATATTGCTTTTATAAATCTAATTGAAACTAATAGAAGTAGATGTGAATATGAAGAGCATTGAAATTCTAATTCATTTGCCGTAGTGATTATTGGAATTTGACGAGTGATAACGAACAAGGGGGCGATGACCCATAGTGAGGTAACAATTGGACTCTAGTAACAATTTTACCCTGGCCCCAGTTGGGCTCACAATTGGCTCAATATGGGTTCTATATGAACATACCGAGGAACCAATATTAGGATGTTTATATTTTGTAATATTGGTCTTATATAGGGGGAATATCAACCTTTAATTCAGGACTTATATTGGCTGGTCAATGAATATAAAATATCAGGTGAATCTGATAATTCTATATAGAGCCGATATTGGTTGTAAAGTGGCTGCAAAATATCGAGTAAATTGGACAATTCTATTTAGGGCTAATATTGGGGGAAATAATGGCTCTTTGAACCCCTATTGAGTTGACATTCATGAATATTGCTCCAATGAGGGCCCAAGTTATTTTGCTGCTAGGGGAGTTGAATGCAGCTGTAATAGCTTACTTAATACACTTTTAAAATATTGTTTTTGTTTGCATCAGTAAACGGTTGGAGTTAACTCACCTTTTTGATTTAAAAACTTATGCGTGGTGTTACAAAATTAGTGTTCAAAACTGTTAGAGGAGGTAGCGCACTTCATAAAGATTGAGTATTACACAGCAACGTATGGCAGGAAATGAGAGCGCACACAGCTAGGAGAGCCTCCCGAATGACAGTTGACTGTTCGTGCCAATTAGAGCCAATACTTTAAAGTAAATTGCCTGAATTTCATTTAATTTAATATTTTCAATGATTATTATCGAAAATCATACTCAATTGCCCGTTGTTTGCAATGTAATTGGCATCGTAACTTGGCAAATCATTAGAATAAGTTAGGGGGGAGCCTCCCGAATACTGATCGACTGCTCGTGCTCATTAGAGCCAATACTTTTAAGTAAATTACCTGAATTTCGTTTTATTTGATTTTTTTCAATGATTACTATCGAAAATCGTACTCAATTGCCCATAGGTTGCAATCTAATTGGCAATTCAGTTGCCAAATGCTTAGAATGAAGAGTCTATTTCTGGAACTAAAATAGTGTAATTATCATCAATAATCGTTAGAGAACATAAAATTAAGATGAATAAAAACACCAGTTCAAATGTTCAGGAATGGCCACTCCATCAGTGGAGAGACGAAGTCAGATTCGTCTGATAGCTTTGCTATTCTCAATCCTTATAATGTGCCCAGTTTTGACCACTCATTTTGTAACACTCTGTATAGTGCAACCAACCGGTTGAAGACCAAAATACGGTACTAGCCCAATCGTTAAAATAGTTGCCTTTAAGGTAGGCAGGTACTTTATTTACGCCGCACTAGAGCAGCACAATGGGCTATTTGCGACGGTCTGGGAAACGTCCCTGAGGATGATCCGAAGGCATACCATGGCAATTTTGATCCCCTACAGAGGGGATGGCTCCCCTGCTTTGGTAGCCCAACGACCTGAACGCGAAGTCGAGCACTTTACTGTAGAGCAGTTTAACGAAGACCAATACCACACACCATCGTTCCCTACGCAGGCTGATCAAAGAGGTTACCCACCCGCTTACTGACAGCAGCCAGTTCTGCTTGACTTCGGTTCGGTGTCTTTACGATCAGCCCACTGCGGGACTTGTCGTTAAGGAGGTGCGCAGTTTGACGAAATGATATCAACGCCTCAAATTAAATCCTCCAAAATTCTCGTTGGTTTCAGAATAAAAGGCAGACTTACTTGAACTGGACCATCTTGAATGCGTTGCTCGTACTGATACATCTTTTTGTAGAGTTTTAGTTCTGTCCTTCTCTGTTCCTGGTGCTCATCGTGTTGCGGTAAACAGCAATCATATTCCCGAATCATATAATGTCTTTCAGGCATTATCCAACGATGGACAGGGAACACGTGGTGGCCACCATGCACTTTGTCTTCCACTTCGATTTTCTCTAAGAACCAACTGTGGCCGAGGCCGAAGGAATCACGCCATAATTCGATCTACAACGAAACATTGATTTTGAATTTAAAATAATTTCGAAATAATCCACAACAGCAGAAAAATTCGACTCAATGCGCACACTCGACGGAAAAAAAGATCTCATTTAAGGGGGTCTACAAAAATCTTCTTTCTTACAAAATCTTACAAAATCTTTGCGAGTTTCTGTTTTATTATTGTAAAGAGGCGTTGTTAATTTTTCTTCCAAAGGGAAAATCTCACTAAGAAAGCAAGATAATTTTTAATTTCGTTTTTTTAATACTAATCTCAGTTTTTATTGTCCAGCTTATTGAACTACAATGCCGAAATGTTGAAGGTTGTATAATATATTTTGAGGTTCATAAATCTTTATATTCTCGTGAAATCAAGAAAGGGGAGGAAAATAATTTAATAGAAGCTTTAGAAAAAGTTGAAACGAAGGAAATAACAATTAGAGAAGTATGTAAAAGAGCTGATTTTTTTCTTCTTCAGGTTTTCTTAGTTATACAGATTTAATTAACAGGGATCTGTCGAGACATTTTGTGAAAGGTCCGGTTTTCGTGAAATTGTGAAAAAATTGCTTACATTCTTTCAACCAGGGTCCGCTTTTATGAATTTGTGCAAATAGGGTCCGGTTATTGCAAAAAACTTTTTCAAGGAGTTCTTAAATTGTAAATAGATACAAGATTATGCTCGGCACTGCAAAATTATAATAAAAAAATATTAATGCAATAATGAAGATAAACAAATTTGTGAAGGGTCGGATAAAAAGAAAATTCGTGAAGGGTCCGTTTTTATGAAAAGATATTTTGTGAAGGGACCCAAATTTCTTCTAAACAGACCCCTGATTAATGTTTATTTTTCAAAGAAAGACAGAACAATTATTATTGTAAAAAAATAATGAAAAGCTGCAAAATTTATCAATTAAAAAAAAAAAAAAAATCTAATTTTTTCGAATTTTTTTTTAGAGAAAGGTTGAATAATTTTGCTATTGTAAAGCATTTACAAAAAGTTTTAGAGTCCTATTCAAATTTGCTAATGCTTATTTTGTTTAGATGAAAGTAAAATAATTACCATTAAAAAAATAGAGAAGTTATACGATTCATAATTAAAACAATTAAAATAAGCCATGTTTATTTTGTTACTTATGGAAAGCTACAAAATTCACAATTAAAACGATTTAAATTTCTTCTTGTTTATTTTTTTTCAGACAAAGGTAGAATAACAAAGAATTGTAAAAACTGTAAGTGAAGTTTCAATGGGCACGTACATTATATTGAATTTTTTTAAAATATTTCTTTTAAAAATTCTTTACATTTTGCAAAAAAAAGTTTCATTTTAGTTTTATAATTAATCATATTCGAATTCTATCATCTTAATGAAAGAAAATAACATTCTATCGATTAATTAAGCACCGTGTAGCAAACAATCCACCTTTTACTGTCTAGTTTAAATAAATATGCGTCTTTTAAATAAATAAAAAAAAAGGTTTCTAGAATATAATTTTTAAATCTTTTTTTTTCAATTGTTTTTCATTACTTAATGTTATAAACTAAATATTGTTGAAAACAAAAATCAACTTGAACAGAATTTGAACAATATAATAACCATAATTAACATGAATTATATTTGTAAACAATTAAGTATGTGTTAATAGCACCCAATGGTGTTTTTTTAAAAATATTTGTTATTCAAATTTCGTTTTAAAAAATTTAAAAGGAAGCCCTTTAAGTCGATTCCTTTCTTCTACTCAATGAAATTCATTTAAAATTGTCAAGGTTGTTAATTGTCTGGAGGGCAAAGATAGATCAAGATTAAGATAAATAAAAGGAGAGAAATTCTTGTCATTTATGTTTTGCATGTTTTTTTTCTCGCAATTTCAGTATAGTGCCTCTTCAAAACACGATTCGTTCCAATAGAATAGTTTGTAAAGCGGAGGTTTTGCAATAATTTAAGCAAATACCGTAAAATATTTGATCTTCGTTCAAAAACATTTAACCACTTGAGACCTAATATATTGGGCAATATTTGATACAATTACTTTTAAGGAATAATATTTCACGTTATTTTTTTTCTGTTTCTATACTTTGCCGAGCGACTGTTTACTTAAAATATAATTGGATTTACCCTCGTTAGTCGAAATTTTTAATTACAACGATGAATTATAAGAAAGGTAAGAAATTCGATTCCAGTCAACATTCGAACAGTTTTATGGCAAATTCAATAGTTTGAGTCTTGTAGATTTTACTGCAATATATAAATCATAAAAATATCCTATTACGTGTAAAAAGCCAACAAATTACAATGTATCCCTTATCAATTAAATAAATGAAAAATAATTTAACACAATGGATTGAAATAAATTTTTAAATAAACACCTTTATCTTTTTTTAAAAGTTTTTATCTTCATAAAGGACAAAAATCGAAAAAACCCGGCTTTCGCACAATGCTCCCGAATTACCCAATCATTTTCCTAAACAGACATCTGAAAAACATTCATATTAAATGTATATAATATCAGAGATAATAATGAATAATGCTGCCAAAGTATGGTATGATCTCTTAACGATTGTAACTATTAAAGTGTCCGGGCTATATTTTTGATACTTCTAAAAAATTACAAACGAAATTTTGATTAATTATTTATTTGTTTTATCAGTTATTTTATTTATTAATTTTTCGCTGGTGGGCCATTTTAGAGAAATAAAAATTTTCATAAATTTTCTAAAATAATTTTGTGTTTATTTTTAATAAAATTCAAAATACGTAGTTAGCTTCAATATTGCTATTTTTATTAGCTTTTTATTTCTTTTAAAAACAAATTCCCTACTATACTTTGTCAACAGTTTTTGCTATTAACGAAAGCTAAATTTTTAGAATTGTTGATTTTTATTTATTTATTTAATTTAATGCACTACAATAGAATTGTTTTTCTTCTATTTATCAAAAACAAATAAAAATAAAATATTTGAAAAACTTCATTTTAAGCTTCAAACAGTCATCATTATTAGTTTCTGAGATACATTGCTTTCGCTGATAGCAACTGATTGTCTAGCTGTCTGATTGATAGCTGATTGTCTAGCCTCTCTCCATGTTGAAAAAACGTGGGAAAAAGTTAAAAATTAAACGGGAAAAAACGAAACCGAAATCTGATCCTTCTCTGTAAAGTTAATTAGATCTCTAAAGGATAGAATTTTTTTGAAATAATATCTATTAAAATAACAATAAAAAGTAATAAAAATCTATCACGTGTGGTTGTATTCCAAACTCTTTCAAAAAATCTGTTGATTTTCGAAATAGGCTTCATGCATTCAAAAATAATGTAAAAAACATAACAACTTTACAGAGAGAGTTTTTTTTAACAAAAAAGGTTGTATAGATTTAAAAGAAAATACGCAAATATGAGAATCAATAAAAAAAAGCATAAGTAAAGGAATTTAAAGAAAATTATGGGAAAGTTGATATTAAATAAAGTTTTCATATATAACTAAAACTAAAAAAAAAAACAGATTGCATTGGAAAATGACAAAAAAAGAAGAAGATAAAAAGACTTAATTGAAGATATATAGATAAATCAAAATTTTTTGCAAACGGTAAAGGAAAAGGTATTGGGTCTTATGATAGATTGTTTAAGAAAGAATCTTTTAAATGCAAAATACTATTAACGAAGTTTTCCAATTTTTTTCAATATCTCGTTAAATAATTTCGAATTTGTTTTTTGTACACTTGCTAAATGATACAATTAATTATTAGCGTAAAAAATATACAGTATGAGTGCGGTATTAAAAAAAATGACTTAAAAGTGACCCACTTTAAAAAAGATGCAAGTATAGAATATTAAAATATAATATTTTTTGTTACATCAAAAATCAGTACTATCATTTCCTGAAATACAATGAAGAATATTTTCAAACGTTATACTATTTAACAGATACAAGAGAGTAAAAAACTCAACGTAACTTAAATGTTTTAAACAATTGTTAAAAAATTTTGAGTACTTACCTAAAATATTCAATATAATAAGTATTGAATATTTAATTAAAAAAATGAATTAATATTTCAAAATAATATTTCGATCAAAGAGTAACATAACCAATTAGAATATTATTCATTTTTTAAAGCACACTATTGCATCAAATATTCGTAAAATTAATGTATAAAATTTCTCATTGAATATTATTAATTTTTTAAAGCACACTATTACATCAAAAATTCGTAACAGTAATTTATAAAATTACTCATTGAATATTTTCGAAAACTTTTTGATTTATAATTGAAGACTACCATAAAGTAAAAAAAAATCAACATAGCAAATGTTATTTTTAAAAGCTTCAAAAATGATTAACCCCTTTACTAGAAATATTGAAGGTAGTATAAATAAGAAGGTAGTATAGATGAAGTAACAAAAATGACTTAATCTTTTACAAGAAACGTGAAAATATTAAATAAAAAGAAAAAAAAAATGATCTTAACTTACTTTTAGTGGAAGGCCAAAACCATTTCCAGAACTAGCAAAAAAGGTGCATTTTTGCCCCCTTTCGTGGTCATTTTTTAAAGTTCTGTTTAATTTAATGATATCAGTGGACTGTCCGTTTTCGTCATGAAGGATTATCCAAATGTTAGCATCTGTGCCCGCTTTTTTACGGTCACCCGTTGTAACGTGAATAGTTAATTCGCGATTAGTTTCATCCCGATGGAAATGGGACAAAATACGACCCACAACGGAACTTATATATTTCCACAATGACATCCTTCACTTCAAAATAAATTTTTTTTTAAAAATGTATAATAATTCCACTTTATGCTTCAGAATTTTTTTAAAAACGCAAATTCAAAAGTTCTTGTAAAACAACGAAGAAACTGGATGAACATTTTTCAGATTAGAAACCGTAAAATCTTAGAAAGAAAACACAGAACCTCCGAATCTAAAAATGAGCGCTAAACGAACGGAATAATGTGACATTGTCTGTTCTGTTGATCGCACGAGTGTAAAAAAGTTAACTAGATAGATAAACGCCGGAACTTGTTTTCTAGAAATGACATTGCAACTGCAGACTACGAAACGGAACTTCAGTTCCGTTTTCGTGAAACTGGGGTTAACCGTACATTGCATCTTCACTATTTCACACTATTATTCGAAATAATTTAGTTTCATTTCGAGCAGAATACACCAGACGTCATTTTTCTAACCCAGGGAAACACCATGTTATTCCCGTAAGGAGAACTTCAGGTGGCTGGACAAGGTCATCAGACCAGTTTTTCGCCAATAGCTCGCCAAGGAACAATTTCTCTAAACCGTTAATTTATAGAAGAAATATGATGGAGATGAAACGAGCAGGGGTTCACCTACTGAGAGACGAGTTTCACGATTAGAGATGAGTCGGGCTCATTAGTTGGAAATGTCTTCGAACTTGGGCTCACTCTAAAGTTTTCTTATACTTTCTAATTACATTCAAAAGTATAAAAATCTGTTTGGCTCCTTGCTTAGTTACGAAGTGTTAATATATATATATATATATATATATATATATTCCCCTATAACATTCAGTTTCAACATTTCATCTTAGTTTACCAAAAAAAAAACGAAANTATATATATATGTATATATATATATGGGGCATTCCATGCAAAATTTACACCCATGATACAAAAATGATATGATTTATTTTTTTTACTGTTCTTTATTGAAAATAAATCGACACGTATTTTTGCGTTTTTGTTTAAATTGCATATTTTTGACTGTACGAATTTTTGAAAATTTCGCTTATTTGCTCTCATGACTTTGCAATTATTTTTTTAACGTATTGCCACCCAACGACAAAAATATTTAAATACACTTTCTTGAAGTGATTTTTCTCCAATTTTAAGAAAATCATCATTAAAATATAAAATTTTTTGTTTTTAACATTAAAAAATTCATTTTTTTGAAAACAACAACAACTTTTTTTTTGCAATTTGGACTGTTTTGATTTTTTTTAATATTTCGACAGTGTGAAGTATAATCAATAATGATATTAATTCCAAAACTTTGGAATGGTAAGGCACTTTGTTCAAAAGATATAAACAAAACAGTGTCGGCGTGCACGCCGCGTTCTAGTTTAGTATGTAGCGGATAAGTTCGAGAACAGTCGAGCCATATTCTACATAAATAATCACAATATATTTTATAATTATATAAATATATAAACAATTAATAAATATTTTTAGTTAATAATAATTATTATTTTATTGCTTATTATAAATAAAAATTTAGATATTTTACATGATATTAACGCATAACAAAAATTAAGACATAAAATAATAATGAAGTGTGATATGCATACTTTTATTAATTTCAAGCTAATCTCTTCTTTTTTCGAGATAGTCTCTTCCTTTTTCCCTTCAATATAGATACTCGTTCAGAAGTTTCAGAAGACGAGTATTGTTTATTATAAAAATTGTTGTCTTTGTCGGGTATAATGCTTGCGGGTATAAAGTCGGGTCTTAATATAAAAGGAACACTTTTATATTAAGAATAATGTTGTGATCTGCTGTTGCAAAACGTCAGGCTACATACAAACTTGTAACGAGTGACGAGCGGCGTTGCGTACGGCGCGTGCGCCGTCATTGTTTTGTTTATGTCTTCTGAACAAAGTGTCTTACCATTCCAAAAATTTGGAATTAATATCATTATTAATTATACTACCCACTGTCAAAAAATCAAAAAAATCAAAAAAGTCCAAATTGCAAAAAAAAAATAAATTGTTTATATCTTTTATTTTGTTTATTTTGTTTATTTTGTTTATATCTTTTGAACAAAGTGTCTTACCATTCCAAAAATTTGGAATTATTATCATTATTAATTACACTACACACTGTCTAAATATAAAAAAAATCAAAAAAGTCCAAATTGCAAAAAAAAAAAGAAAAAAAAAATGTTTTTTTTTTCTTTTTTTTCTTCAAAAAATGAATTTTTTAATGTTAAAAACAAAAAAATTTATATTTTAATGTTGATTTTCTTAAAATTTGAGAGAAATCACTTCAAGAAAGTGTATTTAAATATTTTTGCTGCTGGATGGCAATACGTTAAAAAATTACTTGCAAAGTAGTACGTGCAAAATTTTCTATGATTCATATAGTCAACAATATGCAATTTAAGCAAAAACGAAAAACTACATGTCGATTTACTTTCAATAAAAAACAATAAAAAAAATAAATATATCATTTTTGCATCATGGGTGTAAATCTTGTATGGATTGCCCCATATATATATATAAAAAATATCGAAAAAAAATTATAAGTATTAATTAAAAGAGAAGAAGAAAAATTATTAAAATAAAATATTTTTAAAAAATGGGATAGGTGAACCACAGGTGGCCATAGTTAAGCTTTGATAATTTTACATAATTTTTTGGTTAGGTATATGAGGCTGAATTTTTTTATTTTCGTAAATTCTTACGACNTTTTGGGTTTGTAACTTCCATTGTTTAATCCCGTAGCCTTGTAATTATGATCCCAATGCAGAAGACAAGGGAACTCCTGGATCAAGTATCGGGAGAAATTTTTCTTCGTGGAGGACTTTTTGACGGAACTAACCAGCATTTGCGTTACACGGAAAGGAAAACTAAGAAAGCCACCCACGAATATCCTAACGGTAAGGGAACTCTAACGCATGATCCGTCTACCACTGTGGATATTTGACGCCAGGACTGTTGTCGATGTAAGCCGAATACGGAATCCGCATCGCCAGCCATCGCTGGGATTCGTAAAATGCCATCGAAAAATGACTTTTTTAAATTTTTATTCAGTTATTCCCCATTGAAGTATAAAGTAGCAGTATTGAACGAACTTTTAAACTACTCTTTAACTGTTTAGATCATAAAAAAGAAGTGTACTTTCATTAGGATACTGAGTAATAATAATTAAGATCTGCGCAGAATTTATTGGTGATCATTAAAATATAATAAATTAAAATGTGGGAAATGTATGTGGGAAATGAAAAGGGAAATGTATAGGAATAATTGAAATTAAGAGTTTACTGGATATGAAAGCGAAAAAAAAAGTTATTTAAGTGGTACTAAAAGTGGTAATATGGATTGGTCAGTATATTATATAAATATAAAATTCCAACAATGTCAAACGGCGGTTAACATATAATTTAAATATAAGTTTTGCAATAATAAAAAAAATCTTGAATGATTGTTCAAGACTATTGTTTAAAACGTATGCAATGAGAGTTTCAATAATGTCTGTATTAAAAAGTATTCTTAGAAGGAAATATAATTGTCAACAATACTCTAAAAGAAGTACAAAGAAATTCTTAAAACACTCATTCTTATCTTTGAATAAGCATTGAAAGGTGAAGCTTTGAAAATGAATCGCCTTATGAATGCAATTTGCATATCAGGATGGTTTTCGTTTTTTCTCAGAAAGAAAAAAACTGTGCCTGAGCTGCTTTCTGCGGCGAGTATGATTGAAGAGACCCACGGGTCTCAATTACCCTATCTTGGCATAACATCTGGCCATGGTGACCAAAGGTCATTGTGTGATTTGGTTGTAAAAGACCCTCCGCGTATAGTCTCCACATTTGTAGAGTCTCAAGAACCGGAGTGGTACAGGAATGATTGGGAAGAATCAGGAATCAGAAAGTTTTACAGTGGTGATGCTAGTTTGATTCATCCACCAGAAATATCTGGTTGCACTAATGCACCACTGAAAGCTGAAATCAAACTGATCAGTGAGTAGTCATTATTTTTTTTAATAAATATTTTCATAACAAACGTGGATTTAGAAATGACTTCCACTCGCCGTAACGTGCAGCGTAGAAGAAGAAAATCGGAGCACCTAGAATATGTTTTAATCAAATGATTTCCAAGTTCTAGAACTCAATCTTAATGGTTAACGGCGGTAATCTAAAATATTCTAATTAATAAGTGCAAACGGTATTTCTAGTTACGAAATTCAACACCAATCTTTTCTCTCTCTCAATAAACATACCTTTTGTTTGATGGTTTCATATACATGACACTGTAAATAAAGTGTGTAGTTGCAATTTGGAAAACAGGGTCCCAATAGTTTGGTCAGGAGAGTTTGGACTTCTTAATTTTACTATTTGAGTAATTCACCGTGTCTCAAGAACTTCTTAAGCAAGTCAAAAAAGTTTTGTAAACAATCATAAACTTAGTTATTTTAATTTAAATATAAGTTTTTCAATAATAAGTTACATAAAAGTTATCAAACTAATCGTATTTTTGTTTATCTAAACATAATTCTATGCAAAAAATAACTATTAATAGCATTTTATTACTTTTACGATGTAACTTAATAATGTAACTTTAAGTGGCAAAATACAAAATGTGAATGAAATTGGTCACATAAAGTTCTTAAGGATTTAAAACTTTAAAAATACGGCCTTTCTAAATTTTAACAAATCAAAAACTATTCGACTGAACGGGGAAAAAACTTTATGTTTAGACCTTCAACCTTTCTATTCCTTTTCATTTTTTTCTCCTTTTGCTCCTTCTATAAAGCTTTATAAATTTTCTATATCTTACAATTCAAATTTTGTGACCTTAATACGGGTACATCGCTATCTTATGAACTGCTGGTAACAACATAATGGTGGAAAGATAAAACAACAGATAATTAATTTGAAAATGGCGGCAGGTATGGTATTGAAGTACTAATTGGTGAGAGCGTGTCGGAACCAATGTCTAGAAACTTAAAATAATATTTATTTGTTATGATTGAAAGTTTCATTGGAAAAAACGAAAAAGGAAATAAAGTGATCAAAGTGGTACTAAAGTTTTCGATATTATCGCCTTCGTCTGAAGTACTACTGGTAACGACCTAATAGGGAGAAGATAACAGAACTGGTACTAAATTCAAAATTGGCGACATGTATAGTTTTGAAGAAATTGGTGAAAGCGTGTGGAACTAAAGATTTTGGTTATATCTTCTTCTTATGAACTGATAAATTTTTTATATCTCACACTTCAAATTTTTCGACCAATAATAAATACAATTAAAAAATATAATAAAAAACTGCCAAACGAGCTCATTAAATGTTGCTTCTGAAACTTAAGCAGCAGAGCACATAACTCTTTTATATCAGATTACTATTACTGTGATACACATGAAACTCAAATTATTTTTTCAGTTGATCAACTCTGAAAATAAGTAGCCAAATTTACCGATCCTCTTTACATTTTCAATCATTTAGTTCTTCGAAGCATGTTGTTTTCCAAATTATTACACCCATAATTTATGACTAATATTTAATTTTAAACTAAACATAAGAATAAGATAAAAAATAATTTTTTGAGTATCATTTAACTTTTGTTTAAAACGTAATACAGTCCAATGAATCTGATACTTGGTGATAAAATGTAATTTATTAGTAGAGCCCGGATTTTGATGACATAAAAAATCTCAACTAATGCCCTTAAAAAGTGTAAAAAATGCCCTTAAAAAAGGCAAAAAATGCACTTAAAAATCCAAAAATTGCGCAAAAAATGCCTTAAATGAAGTAAAAATANCCAAATTATTACACCAATAATTTATGACTAATATTTAATTTTAAACTAAACATAAGAATAAGATAAAAAATTTTTTTTGAGTATCATTTAACTTTTGTTTAAAACGTAATACAATGAATGTGATACTTGGTGATAAAATGTAACTTATTAGTTTACTATTATACACAAATTAACAACTGAAATAAATGAAAGCTTTCTTTTCCATAAAGAGTTTTCGAATTGAGATATTTTAAAATTTAGAGAAAAAAAAATAAAAAAATGTATTTTTTAAAATGTGTATGTTTCAAAATTCCACGCAATTAATTACATCATTCTGAGGTGAAAGTTGCACCCAAAAACGTGAAGAGTAGCAATAAAACTACTTAGTTATTACAGGGTGAGTTAAGTTGTTTTAATTTTAAAGTGTTTTAAATTCACTTTAATTTCAAGAATTGGGTTGGACAGTTTTAAATACATTACTTTTAAATATCAAATGTGCTTTCGCAGATGGGAAAGAGTAAAAATACTTTGTTTCCCTAATCTTTCCTTACCGGTTGCGACAGCCCTGTTATATTTATTTATCTCTGAAAACTTATTAGGACAAAATGTATTAGACAAAATGCATTCAAGTCGAATTGTTCACTTTATATCTTTTTGTTTCAGTGAAATAAAACGTTCTACTTGGACAGGTTTGAACAACAAAATACAAGTTTTTTTTAAACGTTAAATGAAAAAAAACGTTTTACAAGATTTTTTAGGAATTAATGCGATAAAAAAGAGAGATAAATCTCGTTACTTATCCTTTAAAAAAGTATCTTAAGCTATAAAATGTAATTAAAATATTTACACGATAAATGTTTTTAACAGAAAAAAAATTATGTTATTCCAATAATAACATTAAGAGATCCAACGTTTATTTCACCCATATTCTGGTTTGAAATAAATCCAATCCGTTCAGATTTGTTGCAATGCAACAAAACTTAGTCTTCTTATTTCATTCATTTTGTATTGCGCTTCAAAACTGGAAGCATTATTCGTAGACACCCCGTGTTAAAAATAATGGCATTTAAATACTGTATTTAGTATTTTGGCTCTTTTTCCAGACGTGATTCCTGGTTCAAGTGTGAAACTCTACCGAAAAGGAAAGAGAGTGAAAAAGTTTGAAATTGCTGTCTCAAATGATACTGTCACCATCATATTTAAAAAACATAAACTGAGTGACAGTGGAATATACTATCTTGCTTTGTGCCACAACAACAACGAGGACAGCGTGTTATTGAATTTGTCTTTCCATAGTGAGTTTTGGATTTTAAATTTTCTTAAACTAAAATTTCATTCGATTGTTATTAATACTACATGACTTATTTCGTAGTTTAATGTTTCACACATTGAATTTTATTTTCACGACTAATTACTATAAAAACAATAGTGGTCTTGTACTTAAGTTTTAATCTAGTTTAAGTTAAAACAAAACTATAATAATATATTTTATTAATTCTGAAATATTTTTACTACTTTTTTATTTACTTGCTTTCATAACCGTGGCGATAGAATCCACCACTTCCCGATTAGCTAGAGCACTCTACTTCCTATAGGAGAAGTATAATAACGCAATTGAGAATCGTTTTCAGATCACTACAAATTAAATGTATCGTCATATTATTTGCAAAAGAAATATTTTTGCAATTCACATTTCCGAATTTTTTCGCATAGCTAAAGCAATAAAATTTGAGATGCAGCTATGTGCTGGAAGACAATTTAAATTGCAATCGTTTTCTTTCTTCTCTTTTTTTAACCGCCATCAAAATTTATCACAATATTATGTTCAATCAAGAATCCAACTGTTTTCTATGAACTAGAACACCCTAATTTGTATTGAAGCTCTGTACTGGGGGACAATACAAATTACAATTATTTCTTGACCGCTACAAGTAAAGTTTATCGAGGTATTATGTACCTTCAATTAAAATTCTGATCATCTGTCGAATATTAAGAGTACAAAAATGTCAATTGTAACTCTGCACCTTATAACAATACAAGTTATCTGATGATATCAAATAAATTTCAAGTTAGCATATTAAGTTAGCTAAATGATTTCTAGGCAAGTTAGCTTAATGATATAATTTATATTTCTTTTATCACCAATCGAAATTTACCAGCTAAAAAACCCAAAATTAAAAATAAAATAATAAAAACAAATTAAATTTCGATAAAATGCTCTTCTTTTATCGATTTTGGTAGCACTAAAAATTGAAAAACGTAGTATATCACCATCTTAATAAATATATCTCCACAATAAATTCCCCTCACGTATTTCAAAAGTGATGTACTTTATGTTTTTCGTTGTCAGTGTGATTAAAAAAAATCATTTTAGTCTTTTCATTTCCCTTGAAAAACGTAGTTTTAAAATTTTCCCTTTATTTATTCTTTATTAGGTAAATAAAAATTTACTTTGCATTCAAAGTACGTTAAAAGCGATCAACCAGAACTAGTTAACCTGACGATTTTGAACACATATCATTAGCATAATTTGTATCGTAAAAAGGGAGAGCATCTTAGAAAAATATGCATAGTTTGATTTGTTTGTAGTACAATATCAAATTACATTGATTACACGCAACAAAAAAGTTGCGCAATACCATTTTTCTTAAAGTAATGAATTGTAATTTCGAAATTGTGATTGAAAAAGTATTTATCAGCTTTTACTTCACACAAACCTTCCTACTAAGTTTTTAGTGATAAAAAGAACTTTGATTTTAAAATACAAATTTAAATTCACTCGATTTCGATTAGAATAAATCTCTCATTAATGCGTTTATGCTTTACGCATATTTGGTAGAGATTACGATGTGAGTTTCGGAGTTTATTTACTTTATAGCATGAAAGACATTTTTTGTGCTGATTAAACATTACTAAGCATTGCATATTGTATCGTACCTAAAATAATACCCTGAAAAAGTTTTATTAAAAAAACAAAGAATAATTTTTTGCTTAAATCCTTAAAAACATTTAATTAACACTGAATAACACTTATTTTCGTATATACTGTTACTATTCAGTTGATTTTTATTTATACGATTGAAATAATAACCAAGATGACTCGCTCGAAATACCCTTGACCTTCTTTTGTTTTTCTTTTTTCTTAGGAATGATAAAAGAGAAGATCGATTTCTACTCTCATTTGCCAAAACCGAAAGGGGAAAAATATTGGAACTTCTTCGAGGAAAAAGGCAAATTTTACGGATATCAAAAAAGATTCAACCTTTAGGTTGCAAATGAGGAAATGCCAAAAATAGGTAAACTTGAAATATGTTTAAGTTTACGTTAATGTTAATAGTTTTATGTTAAGTTATTTAATGATTAGAATACAAGTTTAATCAGTCTTATTTTAATTTTTGCAATAAAATAGATAATTCTTTTTTTTATCTTCCTTTGTAACAGCAGATACGCAGATCTTCCTTTGTAACAGCAGATCAGCTTTGCAACAGCAGATTACGAGCAAAAGAAAACTATAATTAAAACCTTACCTAAGAAACTTAATTCAACAATGAAACAGAATGGAAATTATATTTAACTTCTAACGGCAAACTTCCAAATCAAATAAACTTTTTCTAACAGCAATCTATGTCGATAGTGCTGATGAGCCATTAAAAGGCTTTAAAAGTTCGATCCCATAATGCATTGGGGTTGAGAATTGATGGAGTTTTGAACAGATAAAAACGTTTTTAACCATTATTCGCATTTTTTTTTTACTTTTTACAAAGCGTATAATAGAATATACAGACTAGAAAAAAGTGTAGTTAATTATTGTTGTAAATTATTTAAGTTACTCTGTAATAATAAAAATTTATAATTAACTCTTTATTTTTTTACAGTTTAAGAAGGCATGCAGTCTAAGAAGATGCTTGTATTTATGTTGATGACTTATATTCTTATTTATTCTTATTTATTCTTTTATATTCTTATTTATTCTTATATATTCTAAGTTGCACTGTGCGCCCAAAATTTTTTGTACATAATAAAACCCTTTCGGCCAATTGATTTTGTTTTTCTTAGAAGTTGGTGTGATTTTTGCTTTTACAACTTTTTTAGTGGTTTATCAATAAAAGTAATTCATATTTCTTCCTCAAACAGGGTTCATACGTACCTGGCAATAACTAAAAAGTGGCAGTAATATTAACATTATTTTTTTTCATTATTACGTTTGTATATTGTATAAAGAATATTTTATTTTCTCTAAGCAAATATATACAAATCCGAGGAATCTGCAATTTTGATTCGATAGTTAAAGCTAATATTAAGGAATTTTCAGCTTCTTCATAACAAAATTGATACCAGATATTATTTTTTCCCAGTTGAGTACGAGCCCTGTCAAATAGTATAACTTCTATAAATCTAAAACAGATGGAAATGAAATTTTAGCTTAAAATATAATTGTAGTTTCATATTAATTTTCATAACTCAGTAACTATGTTTGTAATCCTAAGAATATATAAGTAGCAGAAATGCATACATTTTGAAGAAGAGGATATGTAATTGTTACTGTGAATGACCGAAATTGGTGGTTGTTGACTTTCACCGGTGAATGTTGCGGTCACATATTTTTGTAGGTAAATGTCCGAAGTATATACTAGATCTAGTTAAGTGCCACTGCCCGGTATGCCCTACATCAATGTTTAGTCTCACTGCCCACTATTCATTTAACTGGTACTCCGAACACTGATGTTTCTCCTAATCTATCCTAAGCAGATATTAAAATATCAAATAAATTAATATCAAATCGGATATTACAAATATTTCGGACATTCACCAAAGCGACTATGTAATTATTGTCATTCACCGGTGAAAGTCGACATTCTCTTGATTTGGGTCATTCATGGTAACATGTATACTACATGTACGGACCACAGTGTACATGAGTATTCATATTCCATCCACATGAGTATCCATGAAGTATCCATATTCTCAGTAAGTGAAACCCTTTGAAGTAAATTATTTATAAAATTGTTTTTTTTTTTTTTCGCAGTTTAACAATAGATATTGGTTTGTTAGCAGAACTTACGAAGTCAATGTGCCTATCTTCATAAATTCAAATTTGTTTACGACCACAACATAGTCAGCCAAAGATTATTATTGTTAAAATTCGGTTTAATCTAACAAACACTAAGAAAAATGCACAAATATTAAGTCCTTAAAGTTTATACATAAACAATTTAAGTTTTTAAAATTTAAGTTGGATTTTATGCAAAGATAAAAACTGAAATAAATCCCTTTACGGTTAAGAACGTAATCAGGAGAATTTTTTTTAAATATTTTCTTATTGTTCTTCGCGGTATTCTCTCAATGGGAATGTTTACGTTAGCAACTGTTCTTTCCATTGTATTTCGAGTAAGCCAAGCCTGCCAAGCATCAATTCTCTTAAGTGATACATTCCATACTCTTACTCAAAGATTCTTTCGCAAAGATTTTAATTCTTTCAATATGCTTTTTACTCAGCACAAAGATAGGACTGAAGAAATGTAGAACATAAACAAACTAATTGTGCATCGATGTTGCCAGGTACACAAAAAAAATTATCACGGTTACTATAAAATACTTAAAGAAATAAAAAGTTTAAAATAAGTAAAATTCGTAGAAGAGAAAGAATAAAACTCGATCAGATATTATATTTTAATATAGTTTACAATTATACCAAACGAAATAACTATAGACAAATTAGGGGGCCCCCGTGGAGGCAAAATATGGTTTTATTGGAAAAGCACTGGAAAGTACTTACAGGTTACTATAAGTGGAAAATTTGTGGTATGGCCATTATTGTTACGTGATAGGAAGCAACAAATTAGTAGACCCAAACGGCCGGGGTTCGAACCAAGTTAAGAGTCAAAAATTTAAAACTTATATTTAAAAATTTTTTCATCTTTATTTTTTTCAATATTGTAAAGTAAATAAAGTATTTCTTTCCCTTAAATTATTTTTTTTTATAAGAGCGAATAATAGCTTAAAATTGAAGAAAATTTTGTTCATATACTATGCATGTAAATGACCCCATATCCCCCCTTAATATTAACCTATAATTTTTAAACTGAACCTGATTTTATATTTCAATATACTATACAATCGTAGCCAAGGAAATAATTATAAACAAATTAGGGGGCCCACGAGGGAACAAAATATGGTTTCATTGGGAAAGAGCGAGCAAGTACATAAAGGTTAATATGAGTAGCACAGCCCCCCTGTGTAAGATGGCCGTTAGTGTTTCTTGATAGGAAGCAACAAATTCGTATATGCAAGGGTCCGTGGTTCAAACCCGGTAAAGTGTCCATATTTTGAAATTATATTTAATTTTAAATTTTTTTTTTTAAGATTGTAACGTAAATAAAATATTTCTTTTCTTTAAATTATTATTTTTCTTTTTTGTAAGAGCGAATAATAGATTGAAAATTGATAGGAAGCAACAAATTAGTAGAATCAAGGGACTGTAAGAACAATAATGGAGCATGGCCCTATATCTCCCCTTAATATTGACCCATAATATTCAAAATGCGCAACGTATTATTACAGGGTACTAGTGTACCGAACTAGAGGAAATAATTATAGGCTTATTAGGAAGTCCACAATGCGGCCCTGTAGGTTGCTATGTATATATACACGAGTGTGTTAAATAGCGTTAAAATGAGGAAATTTGAAACCAATATTTTGTATTATAACATGGCCCTGTATCTCCCCTTTTGAATTTGGAATTAAAGAGAGATACATAATTGAAATGAAATTGGACCACGTATTATATTACCGGGTACTAGTGTACCCTACATAGGGAAATAATTATATGCNTTCACGTTACCCAGTGGGCACCTGTAAACCAAAGTCACGGAGGCGAGTAACATTGCCCACGCCACACTACCAGAAACCCGTTCATAGGGAGGGCCACATTCACTCATCACACACAACAGAGGACAACACAAGAGAGAGAAACATCCATGCCCAGAGCGGGATTTCGAACCCGCGGCCATTGGTTTCGCAGTCACGAGCGCTAACCGCTCGGCCACCTGGCCGGCGTATATATATATATATAATAGTGTGTTGAATAGCGTTAAAATGAGAAAAATCGAGGTTAATATACTGCATAAATAAATGGCCCTATAGCTCCAATTAATATTGATCCATAATATTCAAACTGGGCCACGTATTATATTACAGGGTATAAGTGCACCCTACTAGAGGAAATAAATACGTATCATATTACCGGGTACTTCTGCATCCTACTTGAGTAAAAAATGGTAGGCTTAATAGGGGGCCAACAATGGTGCCCTATAACGTATAAATACATAAAAGTGTGTTGAATAGCGTTAAAAAGAGTTTATTCAAAGTTAATATTCTGTATTACTTCTTATAGGCCTAATAAGGGTTACTATGTATGGATTTATATAATAGAGTGTTAAATAGCGTTCAAGTGAGGAAATTCGTAGTAAATATTCAGTATTTCTATATGGCCCTGCACCTCTCTTTAACATTGACCAATAATATTCATACTAGACAACAGATTATATTTCAGGTATTAATGTACTCTACCAGAAGAAATAATTATAGGCCAATTAAGGGCCACACAATGTGACCCTGTAGGTTACTAGGTAAGTATACATACATAATAGCGTGTTGATTAGCGTTAAAATAAGGAAATTCAAGGTTAATATTCGCTATTACTACTTTCATTTCCCTATTTGTCCCCTTTATATTGACCCATACTATTCATATGGGCTAGGTATTATATTAAGGAGTACTAGTGCACCCTACCAGAACTAATAATAATAGGTCAACTAGAGGGACACAATGTGGCCCCATAGTTTACTATGTATGTATAAATATAAAATTGTGTTGAATAGCGTTAAAATGTGGAAATTTGCTTTATATTCGTGGCATCACTGTGTGGTAGCGTGGCATGGTCAGTAGCTCTGCGGAAAAGATGCTTGTGGACAGAGGGGACCGGTGTTTGATTCCGGTCAAGGGTAAATTTTGATTTTTTTAAAAAATTATTAAACTTGTTTTTCAGTATTTTAAGGCGAATAAAGTATTCTTTATCCTGAAATATTATTTTTCTTTCTGTAGGAGCGAATAATAGCGAAAAGGCGGATAAATTTCTGCTCCGATGCTACTCATGCAAATTACCCCAAACATTCATTTAATATTACAAAATTTTTTCAAACTCGGCCTGAAATTATAGTTTAAATACTATACAATCGAACCAAAGGAATTTCATATAGACAAATAAGGGGATCACAATGACCATAAATAGGTTCCGTTGAAAACACGCGGGAAAGTTCTTTAAATTTAATATTCGTATCTACAGCGTGTGAGGCGTGGTATGGTTAGCTGAGTCGCGTGCTTGGTAACAAAGAAATTAGTTGACCGAGGGTTAAGGAGTCCGATCCCTGTCAAAGGAGATTTTTAAAGAACTTTTTAATATATTTTTCATTTATTTATTTTTTAATATTTTAACGTAAATGAAGTATTCTTCTGCCAAAAATTATTATTTTTATTTTTTCAAGAGCGAATAATAGCTAAGAACAGGATGAATTTCTTCTTCCACGTTACGCACACAAATGACCCCATATCTCCCCTTGATATTAATCCATAATTTTCAAACTCGGCCAGAATTTACAGTTTAATATACTAAACCATTGTAAGAAAGGAATTTTTTATAGCCAAAATAGGGGGCCACAATGGGTCTAAATAGTTACCGTTGAAAAAGTGCGGGAAACTAATTTAAGCTTAATATTCGAGGCAACACCGTTAGTGAGAATGGCATGGTCAGTATCGCTGCGGTAAAGAGATTTATGGATCGAGGGGTCATGAGTTCGATCCCGGTTAAGCGGAAAGTTTGTGAATTCTATTTTTTAAAATTATTTATTTTCAGGATTTTAACGTGAAAGAAGCATTCTTCATCCAAAAATTATTTTTTTCCCTTCTGTAAGAGCGAATAATGGCTAAAAAACGGATAAATTTCGTCTCCCATGAACGCGTACATATGATCCAATATCTCCCCTTAATATTTACCCATATTTACGGGAGAGTTTATAGTTTAATATATTTAACAATCGTGCCAGAATGATTTTTATACACAAGTTAAGGGGGAGGGGGGACAATGGGACAAAACGAGTGCCGTTGAATAAAAACAGGAAACTTCTTTAAGCTCAACATTCGTGTAAGCAGCATGTGAAGCGTGGCTTGGTTATTCGCGTGGCGGACTAGTTAGAAAGTACGTTTTAAACCCTGGTGGTCTGTGGCTCTATACCGGCCAAGGGGTAATTTTTGAAATTTATTTTATTCTATATTATTTTTTTGATATATTTTTAATTATTTTAACGTGAATAAAGTGTTCAATGCACAAAAATTATTATTTTGCTTTGGGAAAAAGCGAATAATTGCAGAAAAGCGGATAAATTTCGGCTCCGAAGACACGCATACGAATCACCCCGTATCTTCCTTTAATATACACTTATAATTTTCAAATTTGGCAAGTGATTGGAATTTAAAATACTAAACAATCGTACCAAATAGAATTTTGATAGATAAATCAGGGGGCATACAATGGCCCATAATAGATTCCATTAGGTAACCGCTTTAAAGTTCTTTAAGCTTCATATTCGCTGCAGCAGTGTGTGAGGCATAGCGAGGTTGGAAGCGCGACGGGCTATTAAGCAAAGGGTCTGGGGATCGATACTGGCCGAAGATTAATTTTTAAAACTGCGATAACGGTCAAGGGTTAATTTTTATTTATTTATTCTATAATATTTTTTTGATATCTTTTTCAATATTTTTACGTGAATGAAGTGTTCAATACATAAAAATTATTATTTTTCTTTGGGAAAGAGCGAATAGTTGATAAAAAACGGTAAGTATCACGGGTCAGTGTGTGAGGCATAGCGTGGTTGGAAGCATGACGGGCTAGTAAGCAAAGGGACTGGGGATCAATACTGGCCGAAGATTAATTTTTAAACCTGCGATACCTTTCAAGGGTTAATTTTTATTAATTTATTCTATAATATAGTTTTGATATCTTTTTCAATATTTTTACGTGAATGAAGTGTTCAATATATAAAAATTACTATTTTTCTTTGGGAAAGAGGGAAAGAGCGAATAATTGCTAAAAAACG